>NW_022106189.1:43865189-43874061 GCF_000313985.2 Echinops telfairi
CCTCCTCCTCCTCCTCTTCCTCCCCCTCCCACTTTTGCCTCCTTCTCTTCCTCCTCCTCTTCTTTCTTCTTTAAAGAGAAAATATCTTAAGTCTTAAATGGGGCAAGGACAGGCAACTCCAGTGACTTAACATCTGGATAAGGGAGACTGTCAGCGCAGGGTCATCATGGTGTCCAAGGCTTTGCTGCGATCCACACCTTTAAAATGGACGTGTGTCTCCTTCATCGCACATCATTACAAAGGGATAAGGACTAGGACCCAGCCCCCCTCGGGTGTGACGTAACTGATCATCTCTTTCAATGCCTCTATTTCCAGATAAGGCCACATGCATAGGATAGGGGCGATGGTTTCCACAGACCTTTTGGGGAGTGCCCATTTCATCCATAGCATGTTGAGTTCCAAGCTCACTCTGGGGTGTTGGCAAGAGTCGGGTCTTCGTAGGTGATTGGACTCAAGAGAAGTGCTGCGTTTTGCAGCAATGCCGATAGGGAGGGTTGACATACAGAGTTAGAGCCCCAAGCCACTGCTAGCATGTGGATTCTAATTCAAAGTCACCCTTTATAGGTTTTTTTGAGACTAAATATTTAGGGGATCAGACAGCACCTCATCTTTCTTTCTTAGTGGGGCTGGTGGGTTTGAACCACCGACCTTTCAGTTAGCAGCCCGTCCTTGGTGTGATGATTTAGTCCCTAGGTGGCTGTTAGGTGCCATGGAGACAGTTCTGCCCTGTACAGACCCTCTGTGCAACAGAACCAAACGCTGCCTGGTCCCGTGCCACCCTCGCAGTTAGGTCACTAGGTCAATCCTTCCCATCGAGGGCTTTCTTCGTTTCACTGCTTTCCCACTTTACCAAGCACACTGTCCAGGGACTGGTCTTCCCTGACAACATGACCAAAGGATGTGAGGCAAAGTCTCCCCATCCTTCCCTGCAAGGAGCTTTCTGGCTGTACTTCTTCCAAGACAGATCTGTTTGTCCTTTCCGGAGTCCAAGGTGCTTTCAATGTTCTCCTCCAGCACCACAACTCAAATGCATTCAGTCTTCCGCAGTATCCCTTATTCAGTATCCAACTTTCACATGCATGTGAGGCAATGGAAAATACCATGGCATGGGTCAGGTGCACCTTAATCCCCAAAGTACTCTCCTTGCTCTTCAAGACTAGAGAGGTCTTGTGCAGCAGAATTACCCAATGCTATGAATCCTTAGGAGGGAGGCACGATTCCCTCCGTTGACAGATGAGGAAAGAGGCACAGAGAGGTGAAGGGGCTTTCTCCCAGTCACACAGCTAGCAGTTGCCAATCAAGCTGGAGTTTCAGCTCTCCACCACTGCCCCTTGCTACCACCCAGATCTCTCCAAGCTGGGCCCAAAAGTCCCCGTCCAATCAGGGCTGCCCAAACAGGAGTCTTCATCGCCCAGTGTGTGGGATAAACACACCTGGCTTTCCAGACCATGGGAGTAAAGGAGGAGTAAGGATGGTGGCTGTAGGAAAGGAATTGGGGACAAGGCCTGAAAGAACCATAAAGAAGGACTCCTTTGCCATCTACCTAGCGATGGACCAGCCACTGATCAGCTCCCCTCTGGGAGGGTGTCCCACTGGGGACAGGGCTGTGGGGGATGTTTCAGTGGAGGAAGACAGAGCTTGAGTCTGTGTGTGCATGTGGATGTGCATGTGTGTGTGTGTGTATGCACGTGTACACATGAGTGCATGCGTGTTCCCCCTCATACAGCTTCAGCATTGCAGAAGGTGGGCGGGGAGGAAGGTGGTGAGTGGTAACTACAGGAAAGAAAAAAACCAAACTCACTGCCATGGAGTCAGTGCTGACTCATATTGACCCCCTGTGGGTTTCCAAGACTGCTTACTGGAGTAGAAAGTCCCCTCTTTCTCCCACAGAGCTGCTGGTGGTTTCAAACGGCTAACCATGCGTATTGTAACCCAGTGTGTAACCGCCATGCCACCAGGGTCTGTTGCCATGCTTAGTCTCAGGGTGACCTGTGAGAGTCCCTCCAGCTCATTGGTACCCTCAGAAGTAAGGCATGTGAGCCGAGCCTCTCACAGGCAGACACACTGCAATGGGCAAGTCCCCCTGCTGGTGTACCAGAGCCAATCCTTCTGCCAGTCAGTCCAGGTACACAGGTGATCCACCTCCAGGATACAGACACTGCTGACACCTGCGACCCCAAATCCAGCTTCCCTGTGGCCATGATGTGTAATAGGACTTGCCACAGCCAACCTGTTCCTTGCTCAGCTGCAGGAAGAGTTGAATGGAAACCAGAAGGAGGTTTATTTGAAAGCATTGGATTGAAGAGGTGTGAAGGCAGGCCAGAGCTTGAGGACCTGGGCCAGCTCTGGGACCCAGGATGTAGCCAGAGGGCCTATGCCACTGTAGGGGAGCCAGGGAGATCAATACTCCACTGTGACAGTCCCCAGAGGTAAGTGACAGTACCTAGGCCAGGTGCCTTCTGTCCATTCCAACCTGATGTTTCATCCCTGCCACCCCCCTGAGCAGGGCACTGCTTCCAGGTGAGGTTGACATCGTGTAATTATCGCTATCTTGCTTTTCATCTGATTCCTCGGAATATTTTGATCATTTTAAATAGAGTAGCATAGTGGTCATTAGTTTAGCTCAAGGGAAAATTCATGGTTTAATAAACTCATGTTAGAAATAGCTTCCTAAAATTACAATTGGCATGATTAGTTTTCTAATTTATTACATTATTTTAAATGGGGGAAAAAAAAGCCAATATTGAGACTGACTCATTTTCTCCAAACTGGCAGATTTCCCCACTTTTAAACCTTCGTGTTGTTAATAGGGTTGGAGGTCAGAGATTGGGAGGTGGGGAGGAAAGACAATGATAACACAATGACAGTAATAACTACCCCTCCCCGCAACAAGGGTTATGTCGCATTCTGCATTTGACCCCAACAAGCCCCATTGTCTTCAAGTCCATTCTGATGCACAGGACAGAGTGCGACTGCCCCGTTGGGCTGCCAAGGCTGTGGTCTTTATGGAAGGAGCCTGGGGGCACTGTGTGGGTTACAAGTTAGACTACTAACTGCAAGGTCAGTGTTTCAAACCCACCAGCTACTCTGTGAGAGAACAAGGAGACAGTGTTCTTGTGAAGATTCACACTTTGGGAACTGTAAGGAGCCATTCTTTCCTGTCCTGTTGGGACTCTGAGCTAGAAGCTAGCGATGGACAATCCTAGGGGAGCCCACAATCCCATTGTTCTCCCAGCGAGTGGCTGGTAGGTTCTACTCCCTAAGCCTTTGCTTATCCACTGAGTGCTGAAGCACTGCACCACTAAGTTTCCCTCCAAATTTGAGAGCAGCTAGGTAGTGTTCATTCTCCAGTGTATTCAGGAGATGGGTAGGAGTAGGAAAAGCCGTGGTTTGGAATCCAGGGCAGACTGGGTATCACAGCCCTCTTATCCTCCTGCCTGAAGGAACCGTTTGTGAGGGTCATCTGGGGAGACGTGCGATTCTAGACAGGAATCTCCCGAGTTCCCTCTCATGGCAGCCTTTGTTGCGAAGTTTCTGTTTTGTGTTGTGTTCTTCACTGTTTCCCTCTGGGTTTCTTTTGGGGCTCATTTGTGAGAATGAGAAAGAGCAGTTTGCATATACCATGCATGTGTTCTAAAAAGCGAATGAAACAAAGGCTTGATTTTGCCAGTGTGGTGGTGTTTGGTTTCTATAGGGATCATTTGCATTTCTTGGGCTATAGCCTGGAATGATCCCCCAGGCTCCAGGGAATACCTGGCACAGGGAATGGGCCTGCTGTCTCTTGCTGGCGGTAGAGGCTTTGCAAGCTTACTCAAGGATTCATTTGTCCTGTGCTATCTTTCTGGAAGTAAGCTAGATATGAACATTGCCACTTGATGATTGAGGTCCTTCTGCACCCATCCATCTAGCTATCTTCATACTCATCTACACATCCATCCACCTACTCACCACACCCATCCATCATCTATCTATCTACCTTTACAACGCTCATCCATGGATTTATTCAATCAAGCTAGTCATCCATCATGTATTCAAAGTGTCTTCTACACACCTATTCATCTGCTACCCATTTCCTCATCTGCTCACCCTTGTACCCATCCATCCACCAACCTATTCTATCATCCACCCATCCATTCATCCACTCACCCCTAATCCCATATCCATTGATCAATCCATCCATCCACCCACCTAGTCACCTGTCCCTCCATCTTTGCCCCATCCAACAACCCAACGCAGGAGGGGGATCTATGCCGATGACTGCACTGTAATTTGGTTCTGCCGTAAGTCAAATCTCTCTCTTTTTCTTCTAGTTTTCATTATGATTGCTGTGGTGAAGTGAACGTGCTCAGAATGGCTGATGCTACATGTGGTGACTAAGGGGGTAGGCCCTCAGACGGCAGGGGCTGCAGGGGAGGAGAGTAGGAAGGTGAGCAGTGAAGAAATAGGCCTTAAGTCTCCCACCTGAGTGTCCGTTTGTCCTCTGAGAGAACGATCTGCTTTTGGAAGGTTGTCTACCCGAGAACAGGGTCTCGGGGACCCAATTTAAGGCACTGCCATTCAAGACGAGCCTCTGGCTTGGGACGAAGGGAAGGAGAAAGGACTTCCAAGGTGGATGGGCGAGCATACAGGTGACGCATACAGATGGCGAGGGACACATCTATTTTCAGATGCATGTTAGGGGACAGACTGAGATGCAAACTCATACTTACTCGAGGCCAGAGCACAGGGATATCTTTGCCGCAAGCCAAAGCCAGCAGGAAAGCAGCTCCACCCAGGGGCAGATGCCTTCAATAGTCCCTCCCCTCTCTCCAGCTGGGGTGAGCTACAGGCTCCCGAGGACACAGGTTGACTGTGCCACAGGGCCTGGGCCAGGTTTTTCTCAGGGTCCTAGAGGCCCCAGGTTCTGGTGAAAAGCAGCAGCTGTGACCAGGGCAACTCTGCTTCCCAAACTAGAAGCTCAGCATTGTGATACTTCCCAGGTGCTGGGGGCCCAGCCCTGCCAAAAACTGCCTGAGACCCACACCCGCGGCCCCCCCACATAGCCTAACGAGACTGGAAGCCAAGGCTTGTCGACAACAGGTGTGGTGCATTGTGAGAACATGTTTTGCTCTACTAGGTACCAAGGGGACATTTCCTGTAGAAGAAATGGGCTTCCGGGGTGTGAGAATGCCAAAGTACTCAGGGCCCCTTCTTTTGGGCCCCCTGCCCCCCAGTTCTGTGAGCAGGTGCTCTGAATATCTGCTGAGACTCCACAGCCAAGGCTAGGCTTGGGGGAGTTGGGGGGGGGGCATCCCATCCTGAAGCTCCAGCCAGCTGGCTTGCTTGGTAGGGCAAGTGACTGCATCATCCTTAGCTGAGCTAGAGCGACATGCTCTGCAGGAGTCTGCAGGGCTGCCTGTGCCTACCCTCCGGCCTTCTGCTCTGCTGGAGGCATAGAGATGGGAACGTGGAACAGAGGCACTTCTCCAGGGACAAGGGCCTCTCCTCTCCCATAGCCCTGGATTATTGGGTCAAAGCCCCAAGGTCCTAGAGAAAAACTTTTGAACTAGCTGCCCAGTGGTTCTTGCCACCCCTACTGTCTTAGAGATATTTGAATGGAGAAAACAGATAATTTTTATTAACCCTTAAACGGAACACAGACAAGACAAAGACAGAGACAAATCATCCAGACGAAGGAGACCAGCTGCATGCGGGCCATCACGGTGCCCAAGGAATCACAGAAACATGGCCACTTAAGTAGGATACAGAGAACCAGAGACACAGTCACAACATCGGGCTTAGAAGTGAGTCAGTTCAGCAACAGGTACAGGAAGGACTATGAACCGGGCAGAGGGGCCATGACTGGGATTCATACAGGGCTGAAGAGAACAGTTAGTAAGATTGGTTCAAGAGTGCCCTCTGATATAGAGGCAACCCTAGGACCCCACATTCCATCAAGATATACCCAGGCAAGTCTCTAGGGGCTAGGGTGCCCCTCCCAGGGCTGGTTAGGAAAGGGATAACAATCCACGTTCAAAGACATTGCCTGAGGGCAAAGCTATGGCATTGCAGGTCAATAAAACCAAAGCAAACACAAACCCATTGCCATCGAGTGGATCCCGACTCCTCTAAACGCCAAACTCACTGCCATTGAGTCTTTTCTAACCCCTCAGGACCCCAGAGGACAGAGTGGAACTGTCCCCCCGTGGATCTCTGTGGCTGTAACTCTCTTTGTTCTTGTTCATAGGTGGCCTCCTCTGGGTTCTGACGCATGGCCACTCTATGCACAGCAAAATGAAACAATGCCGGGTCCTGCGCCATCCACCCACTGTTATGCTTCAGCCCATTGTTCAGCCCCTGTGCTGATCTCATCAAGGGTCTTCCTCGTGTCCACTGCCTTTCTGCTTTATGAAACATGAAGTCCTTTTCCAGGGACTGCTCTTTCCTGCTAACATGTCCAAAGAGGGACTGTGGAAATTCCTTTCTAGATGGGGATCTCCTTTCAAAGAGCTGCCTTGTGAACCTTGCATGGTTGCGAGGGGTTCTCCCTCCTAAGTCCAGAGCTGGTCCTTTCCCAAGGCTACTGGAACAAGGGCATGGTGATGGGTGTATTGCATAAGGATGGGGGGAGTAAGATGAAGCCGAGGAGCCACTTATGAGGGAACATTAGTAATCAGATTATCCCCAGCATTATCCCTGCCCACATGACCCCACCCATGTCACATAACCACATCTACCCTCTTGTGGGGGAGGCTGCTGGCAGTCTCCCTGCACCTTGCTCCTTCATCAACATTGATCTTTAAACCCCCTCCCCTCTTCTTGACACATTCGCCCAGAGTTTATCGTCCTTGCCCACCTGCACTTCAGAATCGAGTGAAGAAGGAGAAAATGCTACACTGCTCATTAAACGATGAGCTAATTGCTTTTTTTGATGAGAGCTATAAAAAAGGCAGTATGTTCCAGCATCTCTGGAACAGCGAGGTGAAGGGCCCGCAGGGTGGGACTCCAGGAAGGAGTGATATTCCACCAGGATTAGGGAGTGAGACACCATTGCCGGAAGGAGGCGCAGCCCCGGGCGTTTCGGGAAGGGACCAGCCAGTGCCCAGTCCTGAGGCAGAAGAGGATTCTGCACATCTTAGACAGCTCCACAAAGGCACCGTGAACAAGGCGGGGAGGTGGGCCAGTGTGATACTAACAGCATCTCTGTGGGTGGAGAGAAATGATGAGGGTTTCTTTCTAATGCCAAGGCAGGAGAGCAGATTCCAGGGAGGGGGAGGACCAGGGCAGAGGCCAGGACAGCCCTTCAGAAGAGAAATCGGGTGTCCGTCCGGATGAGGGGTTGGCTGGGTTGGAGTGATGCTGATGGAGAAGGCTTGACAGGTCTTGATGACTCCTTAGACACAGGCCTGTGAGTTCAGGTGGGTCCTGAGCACACTGGAGACGTCCCCGCATCATTGTTTTGTTCTCCTCTACGTCCGTATTTCCACGGCCTCTGACGTCTACCCTATTTCATCCATGTCTGTGCTTTAAAATGGATGCTCTGTGGAGCCCCAATTCCCCCTCTGTCTGCACCTACTCCTATGGAGTTGGATTAGCATGCAGACTGGAGCAGTGTACCTGATGTCCACAGCAGGCCATCCCAATACCAGTAGCGAGAGGTGCAAGATAAATCACTCCAAGAAAATGACTAATTAATCATGCTCTTGATTTTAATAACATAGACGTCTGGCTCCAGATTTGTCTGCCTATAATCTTGCATTCCCTACTAGAAATTTGATAATCAGTAAAACCACCCATGGATTCCTCATTGATGGCAGTTTCCTTTCCTTTTCCTTTTTAGAAAAGTTTGGCATCAAGTCCACAAGTCTATTTCAGTACGGGGGCGCGGGGGTGGGGGTGAGAGACAGCGGACGTGTGTGTATGTATGTGTGTTCAGGTTCAAAATCCATCATGGAGAATTCGGGGTAACCTGTGGGGCTGCAGCCACACATTACATGGAAAGTGTGTGCACTCGGTTTTGGAAACCCTGAGGCCCCAGGGCTGGCTGTCAGTGGATTTGCGCACCGAGTCAGAACACTGTTACTTTCAAGGGTAGTTGGGCGAGGGTTTCGACTCCTTAGCAATAAAGCACTGTCACTTCGGCGTGGCTTGGAAGGGCAGTAAATCACCAGGGGTACGGCGCCTGAGAGGATTCATAATTTCCGGTGAGTCATCGCTCTGCTTATTTGGAATAGATAGCCCCATAAAATAAAACCCAATTCACCTGTAAGGAGCTCCTTCATCTCACACGACAAAAGGGACCCAGGATCTTCCTCCAGATGGCTGCTTTCCCCTGCGGCCGGTCTCAGGCTGGGCGAGGTCCATCTGGAGGTGGACCTCCCTCTTCCTGGAACAGACGTCTCAAACTTTCTCACCATGGACTTGGCTTCTTCATCGTGTCCGGGCGCAGAGCTGGATATGGCCCTGCTACTGGCGTACACCAAAGGGCAACAACCAGGGAAGAAATAATACCCTCGCAGAGCATAGACCCTCTGGGATAGAAGACATTATGTCCCACTCAGTGTCTTGTTTACAAGAAATCGCCCCTGGGAAAGGGTCGTGCAGTAGATAGATTGGTACTTGATGGAGAAATTCAGAGTCCTTGCTCTGGGCCAAGAGCAGTGTTGGGGATTTCAATCAGAAAAATCAGGTACTGTCTTAGGCTGCCTTATTTAGAGAAGCAAAACCAATGACACTCATATACGTATAAGAAGAAACTTTATAGTAGTGGTTCTCAACCTTCCTAATGTTGCGACCCTTTCATACAGTTCCTCATGTGGTGGTGACCTCCCCTGACCGCCCCAACCATAAAATTATTTTCATTGCTACTTCATCACTGTCATTTTGCTACTGT
>NW_022106189.1:43874833-43895291 GCF_000313985.2 Echinops telfairi
AATATCATGGATCCTCTCCAAACCACATATAGGGACTAACTTTAATATCTTTACTATACATTTATACATAATCAAAATAGAGCCCTTCCTATCATAAACAAATGACATAATCACACTGTCTTCTCAACTCAATATTTTAACTTGTTTTACCTAAATAAAAGCTTTTCATGTTAAAAAATAATAATAAAGAGGCCACACCTCCCAGGAGACATCACTGGTCTGTGACCTGATTGACAGATGGGACTCCAACCCTACACAAGAGCAAGCTGACAGAACGCTAACTGCCCCAGGCACTGCGCTGGGCACAGACATCGGGAGCCCTGGTGGTGTAGTTGGTTGTACGATGGGCTGCCAACCACAAGGTCAGCAATTCAAACCAGCCGACTGCTCTGCAGGAGCACATGGACCTTTCTAGGCCCATATAGCATTACAGTCTGTGGAAACCCATCAGGGCAGTTCTGCTCCATCCTGTAGGGTTGATATGAGCCACAAGTGACTTGCTGTGTATGTGTGTGTGTATGTGTGCACCTGTGCGTGTGCTAAACAGACGCATGTCCTCACTGATTCTTCAGAATGACGCTAAGGAATCCGCTTGTGATTCTAACTGGACAGATGAGGAAGGTGTGGTTCAGGCAGGGCCTCCCCAGGTACCTCCCTAGGTCTCCCCAGGAGAGGGGGACAGGACTGACCCCAAGTCGGCTCACTCAAGACCCTGACACTCACCCACATGCTGAACCTAGGGCATAGTAAGCGTCTCTTGGCGGATTTCCCGAAGTCTTCCACCCACGACTGCGTGCCACTCACAGAATCCCACATCACCTTTGAGAAGCTCCTGGTTTGAGTCATCAGCCAGTTCTCTCAGGAGACAGTAACTGAAAATCATCTGGCACAGAAAAGCGGAGAAATGTGTGCCCAAACCTCAAGGCACAGCACCGAGATGTCGATGCGGTCCTCTCAGAAAAGGCAAAGTAGGAGCAGCAGCCTCTCATCTCCCCTCCCTGACTCTGGACCCCAACCTTAGCCTGAGCTGCTCCAGTGCAAGCTCATTATGGCCCAGGGCAGCCACCCACCCCTCCTGCAGGGGCCTGGGCCTGACCCAGTCATGGGGGGCTCCCGGAAACCACCCTGCACCCTGCTGAGTGACCGTGTACCCGTGCTGCCCTCCCCAGGGACCCCGCTTCAGCTCCCAGCTCCGGGACCCAGGCGGCATCTGTTCTTCGCATCCTTCACCAGGCATGCTGACTTTCCCCAACAGCGCTGGGCTTGAAACTCAGGGAACAGCACAGACCATTTGCATGAAATTACCCCTCATTCTATCTATAGGCTGAGCTGCGAGGATTTGCACATTTGGCAGAAGCCGGCAGATCCGTGCGGCTAATGTCTTCCTCTCCTGCCAGGCTCTCCAGAATGGGGTGCATTAGAGTACCACCTGACAATGAGTGGGACAGATCCCGGGATGCCTAGCCCAGGTGATGTGATTTGCATCTAATTAAGGAAGCAGGCTCCGGTGGCTTTACTCACTTGCATGCCTCCGAATACCTTTCGGCTCATTAAACCTTTGGAACAACTTCTGTCGGAGGATGTGGGAATGAAGACTGGCAGAGCCGGGCACAGGTAGAGGTGTGCTTCCTGGTCCAACTCCGCCCCCCCTCCCACCAGGGCTGCGGGTCAATTGTAGGTTTCCATTTTTGCTTCATCTCTGGTTCCCAAGGAGGTTTCTCCTGCCATTTGGATGGTTTTTCTGTTGCCTCCATAGAGCCAGGGAGCTCCATGAGACTCAGGTTGACAAGGCTGGCTTTGACGAGTCCTGGGGACTTCGCTCCCCACTCCATCCTCAAGGTGTCCCCTGGAGATGGTTGACTGGTACAGGTGGTGGGTCAGTCTACGTGGGGTTGAGTCCTCACAGTTATCAGGGACACAGGAAATGTAATGGTCTCCTGGTTACGCACACAAAGAATTTCTCTTAGCAGCTGTGTGCTTAACCACCCCACCACCAGGGCTCCTAGGTGCTGATAGTGGTGCTTAAATGTATACCTCTCACTCTCTTTTCTTTGTTTAATTGCCTTATTGAAATTCAGTGATTTGACTATATTAAAGAGCGTTGTCCATTCATCACCACAATCAGTTTTAGAGCATTTCCCTCATTCTTGTATCATTATTATTAGTTCTCCAACCTCCCCGACCTCCCTGTCACAGCCCCAAGCAGATTGGTGCTGTCTCGTCAGAGTCCCCTAGCCCGAGTTTCATTTAAAGAAAATCAGTCTGAAAACAACTACAAAAGAATCAAACACAAACTTTCAATCCAAGAGAGAGCAGAAAGTAATAGTGAAAATGAGAACAAGTAAAAAATGGGTCAAAAGGGAAAACAAATGGTAAGATGTTAAATTTTAGCCTAACTACATTGGCAGTAATCCACTTTCCAATGCACTCCATGGGGGAAATGACTATTTACATCCTTGGGCAATGGACCATCCCTCTTCTATCCCTTTCTCACCTTCTCTCTCTCTCTTGTAGAATTGTGTAACATATACAGTACAGTGGAAGAATGTAGTGTATGACTAATTATATTGGAGACATCGACATTCCTCTAACAGGCCACTGGGACATAGTAAGTGGTATCCCAATGAAAACATTGGCTATACAAGTAGGTGTGAAGCACAGGCATGGTGGTGTTGTGGGAGGATCCCTGAGTTGCTAACCACAAGGTCAGAGGAAGGTCAAAGCCGCCAGCTGCCTCTTGGAAGAAAAATGAGGCTCTCTGTCCCGCTACAGAATCCAAGTTGCAGAAATCCTATGTAGAGTGGCTATGAGTTGGTATCGACTCTGTGAGAGTGTGTTCCTTAGTTCTCAAAGCTCAGACAGGATCTCGTTGAGCCACTCTGAAGGTCACATGAGCAAGTGCTCCTTTCTGCCCTAGTGAAGCATCTGTCGTATTTCAGAGATGGGCAATGTTGGAAGACCAGCTGTCCAGGAGTGTAGTAGGAAAGTAGAAGAAAGAGGATCCAGGAGGCACAATCCACCGTCAGGATACACCGGAAGGCTGATTCAGCAGGACATGGGGGCTGCAGAGAGGATGGCGGTGGCAGAAAGGATGAGACATTCAAAAGTGGGGGTCTTCCTTATCAGATCTCAGTACATCGAGAGGACAGGAAGGCAACTGTCTTCTCAAAGAAGAATGGATGTAGATTATATGCAAAGGCCTTGACTCAGGACAGACTAGCTGGTGCTGTAGTGGTTCTGCTTTGGGCTGCTAACCACAAGGTCAGCAGTTCAAAACCACCAGCTGCTCCAAGGGAGAAAGGCAGGGCTTTCTACTCCCCTAAAGAGTTCCTGTGTTGGGAACTCACAGGAGCAGTTCGACCCTGTCCTTGAAGGTTGCTACGGGTCAGTGGTGGTGTGTTTGGTTTTTGGTTTTTGATACCAAAAAGGAAAGATGGAGTTGCGTTCCCTAGTAGTCAGTGTCTTAGAATGGCCACGTGGGACACTCAGAAATGGAGAGGAGAAAGGAGATGGATGCAGATGGATT
This sequence comes from Echinops telfairi, assembly GCF_000313985.2. Taxonomy (NCBI): domain Eukaryota; kingdom Metazoa; phylum Chordata; class Mammalia; order Afrosoricida; family Tenrecidae; genus Echinops; species Echinops telfairi. Next base: position 43,878,360 of record NW_022106189.1, read on the forward strand.
TGGGGAGTGGTTAAATTGCATCCAAGGAGCTACGGCGGTACTGGAGCGATGGCTAAAGCGCTCGGCTGCTCATCAGAAGGCTGGTCATTCAATCCCGTGGGCTTCTCCACAGGAGAAGTGAGGCAGCTGCTTCTGTCAAGACAGCAGCCTTGGACACACCATGGGGAAATTCTTGTCTGCCCTACTGGGTCCATGTGAGTCAGAATCAATTCCCTGAGAGCCTGCCTGGTGTTTGGAGTTAAGGCCATCGCACAACCCACAGCCTATATAATACATAAGCCTTGCCCTAGAAGGATTAGCTTATTCAGCCTCAGAAGAGGTGGCACTGCACCTCCATTTTGCAGGTTGGGAAACTGAGGCACAGGGACATACGTTCACAAGGAGTCTGGGCAGAGTTTGACCTTGAGGCTGTCTGATTTCCTTCTGCCACCCATATGCTGCTGTCAATTGGACGTCTTCTTCTCATGTGTGCCCCCCACCTTCATGGCTTGACCTTTTGTTCACCGCTGGTTGGACAGGTGGTGCCTGATCTCGAGTAAGATCCTGTCATCAGTCTTTCCCTGATGTTCTGGACTTGTGCCGACCCTTCTTAGCGATCCATGGCCCTCTCTGCACTTGTCCCACTCCTGGGTCCCTCCATCTACACCTGCAGGCCAGAGATCTGACACCGAGCATCCAGGCTGCAGTCCCAGCGTCAGCGGCCTCCCTCACTCATCCCGTCGCCACTCATCCACTCCAGGTTTAAGAAAAGCCCAGTTTTGCGTGCCGGGAAGAGCAGCATGGCAAACATACTGGGCTAGTCACAGGTAGCATTTTATTGATTTACTTACGGTATTTGGTTCTGGTGGGGGCGTCATAGTTCCAGATTTGAGAATCCATTAAAAGCCACGGATCCGTTATTCCCAAACGGTGCACCCACGTGATGGTGGTGGTGCTGGCTGTCATTGAACCTGCTTTGAGACAGCGCAAGGCACAGTAAGTACATACATTAGCACACAAGGTGCTGACCCTGTGCCCGCTCTGTCCTCGCCGCTACCCTGGGTCTCCTGGGCTCCATGCCTGTCTACCTGCAACTGAGTCATTTCTGACTGATAGTGACCCTGTTGGGCAGAGTAGAACCGTCCTGGTGGGTTTATGAGCCTGTAAATCTTTATGGGAGTAGAAAGCCTCATCTTTCTCCAATGGAGTAGTTGGTGGCTTCAAACTGCTGAACTTGCTGGCGTGTGGCCACTGTAGAGACTGTCTGCCTGTCAGTGAAGGGCCTTCTCTTCTAGCCCTCTGTCGGGCCAGGTACATTTGTGATGGTTAAGGTTCTCATTGACTGATTTCATACATAAAGTGCCAGCATTTCTTCCTAACCTGTTGGAGTCTGGAAGTTTCACAGAAACTGGCCACCACAGGTGACACTGCTAGTATTTGCAGCCCTGGTAGTGTGGCTTCCAGTATCACTGCACATACTGGCCATCACTGCCCAATAGTTACACAGGCAGGGGATGGTGTGTGAGTACCTGAACACACACACATACACACATTCAGTTTGATGTAGAGTCTTGGACGTGCTGGGCCTTCTGAAGACCGCCCCCATATGTTTTGTCATGTCTGTGACCCCAAGTTAAATAACCTGAACCAGACCATGCCACCCTGGAAGGTAAGCCCCAGCACCCAGCACCTAGCCCCTCTCCAAGTAGGCCTTCCACCAAGGTGAGCTGAATGCAGCAGGCTACAGGCCCCATAGACACAGCCCCTGATCTATATCCTCTGCCCTTCTATGGTGTCACTCTCTGGGAAGGAAATGGGCACCTCACCAAGCCAAATGACTATTAATTTTGAAATCATAGCCCAGCGCCTGACACCACACTGGCGGGGTGACCTCACCCCCAAATGTAAAGTGCCGGACGCTAAGTGCTTTGTGAGAAGGCCCACCTGTGATCCATGGCACGCTCCCAAGGGATACGGGGATGACGGCATCCCCCCCCCCCCCCCCCCCCCCCGTGGGTGACATTCTGGCTAGGGGAGAGCATCTTGCCTCTACGCAGACTCTCCCAGAGCTAGCGTCATTCACAGATGGCGAAGGGATGCATCTAGGCATCAGAGCAGCAGCTGAGCAAGTGGTCCATGAACTAGAGGTGCTGGAAGTCTCCGAAGCCTTGCCCAGCAGCACCCAGGGAGCCCTCATGTCTCTCCCGGGTAATGAGACTTTCCAAGGGCAATCTGGGCACTTCCACGTCATCAAAGCACCCAAACAAATAAAAATAAGTAAAAGGCTGGACCAAGAACCAGGAAGACACTTTCCCTGGAGAAAGGAATGAGAATGGGGGTTCAGGGGGTGGGGGATGGGGGGCCCACACCTCCTGTTCAAATGAAAACAAGAAAGAGAGAGAGAGAAAGAGCGAGCAAGCGTTTCATGGAATGTGTGTTGCCCAGGTGAAAAGGGTCCATGGAGTCCTCTGTGTTTCATGATCCAATTGAGTTCCGTCCCTCCGGTTTCAGAGACCATTCTCCTGAATGATTATTCTTATTTCCCTGTCGGTCTGCCTGGGCTTGGTGCACCCCCGCCGAGTCACATCATTTAAAAGTCAAAACCCTGAAAGTATTTTTTTTTTAATGCCTGATTTAGAAACAGAGAAAACTGTGGGCCCCCTGATCCTGTCCTCCCTGGCTTCCTTCCCCTGTCTGGTATGTAGCTTACAGCACTGCGGAGGGGCAGGGGGTGGGGGCTGAGCATCAACAGGGCTGCATCAACATCCTCACCCCACCCCCCACCCCCCAACCCTTTTCTTAATGCTGTGAAAGGCCTCCCAGGGAAAGAGATTAGAAGGCTTGGGGATGCAGCATCTCCAGGATACCACTTAAGCAAGAAGATGGGTCTCTCAGAAGTTTCCCTTGCAGTTAAAACCCTAAGCAGCAGCCCCTGCCCTGGTAACGTTCAGTAAGGCAGTGACCCGGAGAAGCTGAGACACTGCCAGGCTGAATGAACTGGGAGAAAAGCTAGGACCTGAAGACTCTTCCCTCTGGGCAAAAGCCCTTCCCTGGGAAAAAAAACACAGTCTGCATTGATTTTCTGCCCAAATCAGCAACTCCAATCTGCCTGGCAGTGCTGTGGAAGAAAAGCCCGGTGGTCTCCTTCCATAAAGATGATGGCCATGAAGACACTGGGGAGCCCTCCCTCCGGTGGCCACACATCAGAACCGACTGGCCAGCAAGCGTTCGGGTTGGGTGGAGGTAGGGGGCATTTCTGGAAGAATCAGGGGATGGCACTCCCCTCTAGATCCGATAGATTGTCACTGCAAGCCCACCAGCTCGGTAACTGGCTCATCTTGGTTAGCTCCAAAAACATTTTAAAAAAGGGTTCCCTCGTCGCAGTGCCAAAGGGCTATTGATTTGATTTCCTTTCGTTCTTCCGAGGAGAAGCTGGGGGCCGGGGAGGATAACCATTTCCATATTTCTGGTCAGGGATCAGTTGCTAGGGTTGGCTGATGTTCTCAGGGATTGTCCGGTCTTTCCGACCCGTGGTGCCCACTCCTGCACATCCTTACGACTGTTGTCATGTCTGAGCCCACTGTTGGAGTCACTGTGTCCGTCCATCTCGCCGAGGACCTTCCTCCTTTTCTCTGAGCCTCCACTCTACCCAGCAGGATGTCCCTCTCCAGGGACTGGGCTTTCCTGACAATGGGTGGAAAGTATGGGAGGGGAAGTCTCCCCATCCTTGCCTCCAGGGAGCGTTCTGGCGGCACTCCTGCCAAGAGGACCAGATCCGTTTGTTCTGTTGATGGCCCGTGGTACTTTCAATATTCATGGCCAGCTGTGTGATTCCAAGGCATCATTCCCCTTCGGTCTCTTCCTAGTGCATCGGTCAGCTTGCACAGGTATGAGGCTGCTGACCAGGCCGTGGCTGGGGGCAGGCACCTGCGAGTCCTCCGTGGTACCTCTCTGCTTTTCAACACTTTAAAGGGGTCTAGTTCATTCAGAGGTTCGCCTGCAACCCAAGTTAGCACCAGGCATGTTGTGCTAATTTCTAAGAAAACAAAAAACCACCCAAAACACCCCCTCCAAAAGAAACAGCACTCAATTTGATGACACTGGATCCAACCACGTTCTCGAAATGGGAGGCTTAATTCCTCACTGACTGAAATGAATATTATGTTGTCACACCTTAGCCAAACATCCTATAAATATAATACCCCTTCAGCCTTCATATTTCAAAAGCTATAGTTTTCATTTCAGGCTGTTAGGATATTTCCTCTCTGAAGTTGTAGAATCATTTAAAGCAATTTTTCCCACTTCAGTTCCTTCGAGGCTGCTTCTTCTGCCTGAATTCCTCCTTCCCAGATCATGTAAACCTCACCCCCTCCCCAGCCGCCACCAACACCCACTTCTTCCCCTGCCCCCCTCCCCCCACCTAAGCACTGGCAGAAAAGCCATTTGTTTCCAAGATTCAGGAGTAGGGGCATGGTCATGGAATAGTCTAGAAAAACTGTTTATACCAATCCCACCCAGCGTGCGGTCGATGCTGAAGACAGGCAAGCGCTGGTCTCAGGTGTAAAGAAATGGTGTCCTCTCATCTCCATCCCAGCTGGTCGCTCGTGATGTCTGGTCCCCACTCTCACCCCCAACAGGCTCACATATCTCTTTACAGAGTAGCACCCCTGATTCCATGCGGAGGGGTACCCATCCAGGTCTCTCCTTGGGCTTCTAGAGCGGTAGATCTTGGACAACTATCCCTAGGATAGCTGTTCACCTCGCGATTAGCAGCCCTAAGTCTAACTCCTCATGCCACCGGACTCACATCACATCTGCAGAATGGGAATGTGGATGGGGATCCAAACAGATGTATCCTATTCCAGGGACACAGCAGGAAAATAACCACCTTTCATTCATTCTTTCTTTCTTTTTTCCCCAGAATGCTGGTCTGTGATACATAACCTCTGTGCTTTCTCTGTCGGGATCCTCAGATGGGGGGTTGGGGGCTGGGAGGGGTATTTCCATTTTGCAGACACAAAGCCAGGGCGCTGAAGGGGGTGGGGTTGCGGGGTGGGGGGCCCGCGCTGGTCCAGAGTGACACAGCTTCTGCTGCCAAAGTCAGCTGGACCCAGTGCCTTCCAGCTCCACAGAGCCCTGGTTCTTTGTCATTAGCCTTTACTGCCCCCTATGGGCATGTGGAGGAAGTGCATGACAACCGGCCATGCCTAGTCTGCCCCAGAATCCAATCTCTGCTTTCAGGGTAAGCTCTGCTGCTTTGCACACAGGGCTTGATGATGAGGCCCATGTCGTCCTCTGAGAACCGGCTTCAACATCCTGGTCCGAGCTGGTGTCCTAAAAGGCGGCACGTAGTCAAAATGTCATAGAATGACCGGATGCTAAGTCCCAGGTCTAAAGCGCCCACTTCCTGTGAGTTCTGGAGGAAAGAGGCCAGACCTGGCTCTGTCCCCTGGAACTCATACCCCAAGGGTCCCCAGCCCAGGGGCATTCTCCTTAGGATGCATCTTTTCAGCCCACAGCAGGCCTCAGACAGAGTGGGGTACCATCCCAGATCACAGCACTCAGACAAAAAAATAAAGTGAGTCACAAGGGAAATTAGAAATAGAAAAACAAAAAACCTTCCCAGTGCATATGAAAGTGATCATTCCTCTAGTTCCTCCGGGCCCCCTGCCTCCCCTCCCCGCCAGCGCCCCACCATGACCCACTTCTACCTTACAGATCTGGCTAAACCAGAGAACACACATTGGTACAGTTAAGAGCTCAGGAACTCAGGACAGATAAACCCCTCAGGAACAGTAGTGGGAGTAGAGGTATCATGAGGGGAGAGGGAGGGGGAGAAAGGGAGAGCCCATCACAACATTGGCCATATAGCCCACCCCCTCCCCTGAAGGAAACGAATAACAGAAATGTGGGTGAAGGGAGACAACAGCCAGTGTATGATATGAAATAATAATATATAATTGACCAAGGATTCATGAGGTGGGAAGGTGGGGGAGGGAGGGGAAAAAAGAGGCACTATACCAAGGGCTCAAGTAGAAAATGCTTTGGAAATGATGATGGCAACATACGTACAAGTATGCTTGAGACCATTGATGTATGGGCTGTTATAAGAGCTGTAAGAGCCCCCAATAAAATGTTTTTGTTTTTCTTTTTTAAAGTGATGCTTGTACTATGTGTCAGGCTGCCAACAGCAAGGGCAGCAGTTCACAATCCTCAGCTGCCTCACAGGAGAAAGATGAGGCTTTATACTCCCACAAAGAGTTGAAGTCTTGGAATACCACTGGGGCAGTTCTACTCCGTTACATAGGCTCACCATGAGTGAGAATCGACTAGATGGTAGTGAGTGAGTGAGTGAGTGAGTGAGTGAGTGAGTGAGTGAGCGAGCGAGTGAGTAACTTCACTTATGAGGCCCTTGGCTCAGGGGCAACTCCATTCAGAATGGACATGGGTCCTAGGGCTTCAGTGGGACCATGGAGGCCCCCATCTGTGACTAGCATTAATCCGTCAGTTGTTTTGCTGAATTGTAAGAAGTTCCTGGGTGGCCTCAGAGGAGGAAGGCTAGGGCGCCGGGGCAGGGGCAGCTGGGGGCTCAGGGCAGTAGAAGTCCTTTTTCTCAGGACGGAAGAATTTCAGGTTTTTGCAGTGGCTGTGTCACGTGTTCCGGATGAAAGTCAGTCCTGTTTCTCTCTCTTATATGGGAGTTTGTTTGCACTTCTCAGCTAGCTGGCATGCCCCAGGGAGGCAGGGACCCTGGCATCTGTCCCTTATTGTTGCCCTGCCCCGCCCAGGCACATTCAGTGACTTGGCATTGCTTTAAAATTTGTCCTCAAAGCTGAGCAAAGTCTAGATGAGATAAGGTTCCTGGTTTCTATTGTAAGCACTCACAGTCATTTGTCCTAAGGTGTGGGAGAGGACAAAGGATGGCGACTTTTCATTTGATGTTAATATGGGTTGTGGTATAGCAAGTGTTAGCAGTTTGCTTTGATAGAACTCAGCTTTTAGGGCATCCAGTGGGGCATGGGTGGGGATTGTTCTGTTGTGAGCATCCAAGAGAGCTCAAGAGTCAGTTTAGAGCAGCAGCAGCCTTAGAAAGAGCCATTCCTATCATATACCTGTCAGCCCACAGCTTTATGCCAAAGCGATAGAATCTGTGCCACTCATGATAGCAACACATCACTGAGCCTTCGCCTCACTTTCCCCACTGCAGACAGCAATGCTCCACCACCGCACCTGCTCCAGGCCAGGCATCACTAATCTACCACCGCATTTCTCCAACTCTCAGAAGACTCATGATACCATTTCATGGGAGGTACTCTCAGTGGATCTGAATTAGCTCAAGAAATGAAACCAATTTACCACCCCTTTTGTGGGTGAGAATCCACAGAGGTGTGCGTGTACATTTTCTACCCTGCAGTAGAATTACCTTAGCGCTGATGCCCAGCCAAACCTTCTAACAGAAGTAGAATCACCCTCTAAACAATTATCAGCTCTCTTCTCTAAACTGGTTTGTGCAAAGCCTGGGACCAGAATGGTTTCTCCTGGCTCCATCATAAGTCCACATTCAACGCATGATTATTCGTTATGGCAACGTGCCTCTGAGTTGGTACAACAGAAGGAAACACCGCATGCATCATCCTCACAATTGTTGTTAGGTCTGAGCCCCTCACTGTAGCCACTGCGTCAGTGCATCTCCTGAAACGTCTTTCTCTTTTCCACTGACCATTTACTTCACCAAGCATGGCGGCCTTCTCCAGGAGCTGGTCCCTCCCATCACATGTCCTAATTACACGAGACAGAAGTCGCACTGTCCTGACATTTTGGGGGTTTGTTTGGTTTTTTTGAAACTAACTGTAGGTCATAACAGAATTCAAGTCCACGTCAGTTTTACCATTTCTGGTTTGTAGCTGCGCAGACCAATGTTTGGATCTGATGAGCAAGGAATCTGGGGGGTTTGTAAAGCCGTGAGCCTTCTCTCTCCCTCTTTTAAGATTTTAACTTTATTTACTTTTTAAATTTACCTTTATTGCTTTTCCTTTTGTTTGTGCAAAGTGATCATTGCAAGGAGAAACATATTCGGTGTAGCTGAACAGCTCATCCCATCAAATCAGGTCCCTAACAGTGCCCCCTGACCTTCCGTATAGGTGTTTCTTTCTCTCCTCTTCCTTTCCCACCCTCCCTCCTCCCTCCATTCTTCCCTGGCCCGCCCTTCTCCTCCCCTCACCCGAGACTCTGGCCTCCTTGTAGGTTTGAAGGTCTTGTCCTTTGGTGTGAAAACCACTTTTCATTTTCTTTATTTTCTATGATGTTAATGGTCTCATGAAATATTTGTCTTTAAGAGATTGACTAACTTGGCTGAGCATAAGGCTCTCTAATTTTATCCATATCTTAAGGGGTTTGACAGACTCATCATTATTTGTTAAGAATGCATATAGTCCATTGTATGAATATACTAGAATTTGTTTATCTATTTCTATACAGTCAGGGCTTTTGGCGGTTTCCATATTTTTTGCCATCATAGAAATTGCTGCAGTTAACACACATGTGTTTGTTCGTGCTGTGTTCTTTATTGCAGTGGTTCTCAACCTATGAGTTGCTAGCCCTTTGGGGGTTAAAGGACCCTTTCACAGGGGTCGCCTAAGACTATCAGAAAAAACAAATTTTTGGTGGTCTCAGGAACTGAGACACTGCTCCTCTATCCATCTCCAGGTGGGTCCGCCCACATGCAGACCCACATACCTACAAGTACCCGGCCCGAAGATTGTTACCCATGCTACACCCTGCTTCAAGACAAGATTTCATTGATTTGTCATTAGAAATAAATATTTCATAATATATAATTATATATTGTTTTTGTGATTAATCACTATGCTTTAGTTATGTCTAATTTGTAATAATGAAAATACATCCTGTGTAACAGATATTCACATGATGATTCTTAACAGTAGCAAAATTATAGTTATAAAGTAGCAACGAAAGTAATTTTACAGTTGGGAGTCACCAGTACATGAGGAACTGTATTAAAGGGTTGCGGCATTAGGAAGGTTGAGAACCACGGCTTTATTGTTTTTAGGGTATATACCAAGTAGAGAGATTACGGGATCATAAGGTATTTGTATTTGCTTTTGTTTAAGGAAGCTCCATACCAATTTCCATGGTGTTGTAAACTTCTGCAATCCAACCAGCAATGTATGAGCATTCCAATCTCTCCACATCCTCTCTAGCATTTACTGTCTTCTGTTTTTTTAAGTTTTATTTTGAGGTGGTATCTCATTGTTGCCTTAATTTTTTTTCTTATGGCTAATGAATTTGAACATTTCTTTATATGATTGTTGACCCACCGGAGGTCATCTTTTGTAAATTGTCTATTCATGTCTTTTGCCCATTTTGGCGTTGGGTTATTTTTCTTATTAAAGTGTTACGGCTTTTTTATGTTCAAGAAATAGATTTTTGTTTTTAGATAGATTCCATGAGAGATAGAGATTTCTCTGTTGCACTAGATTTTACCTTTTAATTTTATTATCATTCCATGTTTATTTAAAAAATAATGATCATTTAATAAACTTTTATTTTCTATTTGCTGAATTATTTAAAAATGTGACTAGGTGCCCTTCCCCCAGATGATCAGCATTCCCTGCCTTAATGCCTTTATTCTTTTTTCTTAACTTTTTTTAAATTAAAAAAAAATTTTGATCAATTTTTTTTACAGACTTTTGAAATTAATCCTTTATCTGACACATCATGACTCAATATATTTTTGCTAATCTGTTGGTTCTGGTTTAACTCTTTTGATGTACATAGTGTTGTATTTTCCGGTGGTCTCAGTGCCAGTCTTCTGTAGTGTGGGCATTTTCCATTATGCTCCGCAGTGTTCATATGTCTTACATGAGGGCCCTTCGGTTTGCCCGTATTATTTCATTGATGGTTTGTATAGCTCTAGGGTTTAGATTTAGGTAGTTAATTCATCGTCAATTCGCTTTTGTACATGGTGTGAGGTAGGGCTCTTGCTTCATTCTTCTGCAGATTGATATCCTCACCATACTTCTTTATAAGGAGCATCTGGTCCTACGTCTTCTGTGACAGACTGGTGAGTTCTCCTGGCAGGCTATGATTGATATTCTTCTGCAGCACCGTAATTCAAAGGCATAAATCCTTCTTTGACCTTCTTTATTCATGGGTCAACTGTACTATGCATGCGAGACAGTGAAAGTACACTGGCTTGGGTCAGGCACACTTTGGTTCTTAGAGTGACCTCTTTGCCCTTTAACACTTTGAAGAGGTCTCTTGCAGCAGGTTCGCTCCATGTAACGCTGTGCCCCTGGATGTCTTACTGTTGCTTCTCTGGGTGTTGATAAAACATCATTAAACCCCAAACCAAACTCACTGCCATGGAGTCAATGCTGACTCATAGCAACCCCCTGTGGGCTCCAGAGACTCTGTTTATAGGAGTAGAAGCCCAGTCTTTCTCCTAAGAAGCAGCTGGTGGTTTTGAATGGCTGACCCTGCGCCTCAGACCAATGTGTAACCACTACACCACTAGGGCTCCTGAAGCATCAGGAGGCCCCACAAATGTAGCAGCCACATTCCCCCATCAGCTGAGTGTGCTTCCTCTGAGGACCGAACTCTGAGTCAAATGGCAAGTGACGCGGCAGCTGTGGACGCAGGGAAGGAACAAGGCGGCCCTTACTGCCCACTGGGAACCTGGTTATCCAGATCCCAGTCAATCTGTATCACAACCCAGCGGAGCCGCATTAGCACCCCCGCTTTACAAATCTGGAAGACCACAGCTTCAAAGTGGTGAGGCATATCCGTAGATATCTCACAAGCAGGAAGCTAATATGAGAGCTCAGGTCTGTCTGATTTCAAAGCACTTTCCGTTCGACCTAAAATATTCATGCACCACATGAAAGCGTTGCCTTTCCCCTCCCTGTACCGTTTCTTAAATTTGTAGCTCTGCTTTCATGACAGGCTTTCTGGAGACGTGATGATGCGATTTTCCCTCTGGTTACTGCTCCCCGGCTGGCACAGCACAGGACTGTGAGGCTGCAGGGCTGATGCCGGCTGAGCGGTAATGCAAGGCAGCCTTCCCAGGGTGGCTTGGGTGATGCTGGAATCACGTTTTAGAAGCCACTTCCCCAGGGGCTGTTCACACACGGGTCCCCAGATGCTGGGCTCAAACTCAACTCACTGCCCTCGAGTTGATGCCAACTCGTAGCAACCCTAGAGGAGAGGGTAGAACTGCCCGGGTGGGCTTCTGAGACTGTAGCTCTTTATGGGAGTAGAGAGCTTCATTCTTCTCCTGCAGAGCCATTGGTGCTTGTGAACTACTGACTTTGAGATGAGCAACCTATAGTAACTGCCATGCTACCTGGTTGGGCAGTTAAATGCATGTGGTGGCCTGGTCTCTGGTTAGAAGGCACCAGTGGGTTTGAGGGGCTTTGCTGTACTAAAAACACATGTCCCAACTACAGGTGGGAGTGCTGGGGATGGATCCTCAAGGATGCAGCAGTGACAAAGGTCCAACTGGGCTATTGGAAGAAAGCTTACTGATGGGGCTGTTTACAAAGGAGTAGGCAGAGAAACCTTTTCCAATTCACTTACTCCCCTTTCCTTAATTCCCTGCCTACTTTCCTTGCAGCTTGAGAGTCAGGGAAAGTTCTAAGATTGTCCAAAGTCTATAAGGTGCCAATGTAGCCACTGGCACACTATTTAGCACTGAAAGACTTGGTGTTGCCCTGTGATCTTCTTATTCTTAAATGTTGGAGGACAGCACTTCTCTATGGTCAAGGAACCTGGTCGACTGGACTCATGTACCCGTGGGTGGGTGGTTACCAGGTGTGTTCGTCGGGGTTCACTAGGGAAACAAATCCAGAGGCACACATATGTATGTAAGAGAGAGTTTTATATCACAGAGTAATTGTACATGAATGAAATATCCTAGCCCAGTCTAGATCAAGTTCATAAGCCTGATACCAATCTATGAATTCCTCTTCAGACTCACCAAACACATGCAATGATGCCAAATGCAGGAAGATCACAGGCCAGAGGGTGGAAAGTCTTGTGGATCCAGTGGTGGTGGAAGCATCTCAGCACTGGCAGGGGTCTCCATGTGGCTGCTCCAGCTCCAGGGCTCTAGGGTAGCTCCAAGTGTCTTGTCAGGAGGGATGTCTCACAGGGAGTGTCTATCTGTCCCATCTCCAGCAAGCTGTTTATCTCCTTACCGCTTCCAAATGAAGCCATCAAGCTGTGACCTGATTGACAGGCTAAACTCCACCCTTCATTCTTAATGGTCTCAAGTTGGTAACAGATTATGGAACTACCACACCAGGTGACTGGTCCAGGGTGCCTCATGGCTAATTCTAAACCTGATTCATGTTAAGATGTTACAAGCCAATGAACAAAGACTTTTTTGGTTGGCTGGCTACTGGAAGCTCTCTTTACTCTGGTCACTTGGGAAGCAGACTAACCTCGTCTGACGGCACTGTCATTCAGTCTCCACGCCATGCATCTTGCCGGGGGCTTCCATGTTCTGTACCTGCCATGGTAGACAGTTTAAAGGGCGTGTAGGTAATTCTGTAACTTCTTGTAGTGTGCTTTCATGTATCAGTGTACCGCTCATTAAATTTAGGTGTTTGAAAGCACGGGGTACAGTTTCTACCAGGGATCTGCTTACGAAATATAATTTCCTCCCCCCATCCTTTCCTCCATCTTTCTCCTCCTCCTCTTCATTTTCAGAAGCAGCAGGATGATCACAGCTAACTTCTAGTGAACATTTGCTGTCTTTTGGGGGCACTGTACTTACTCCGTGATGATACCGTTCCAAAGAGAACAGTTTATCTTCCTATTTTGCAGATGAGGAAACAGAAACTCAGAGAGCTGAAGTGACTCACCCCGAGAGCAGAGCCAGTGAGTTAGGACTGGGCAGAGGTGGGATTCCATCCCAGGCTGTGTGCCACCAGCATTCCCACTCAGAGGAAAATAAACATGTGGGGATAAATAACAAGGCAGTAATCCCCCCTCCCTCCCGCCCCCCCCCCGCCCCCCAACACCTTTAGCATCTTAAGAAACACTGAAGGCCCTGCACTGGGTTTCTAAGACAACAAATCTAAGCAGTGATCAAAGAGAAGTTCAAGACTTATTAGGTTTTGTTGTAGGGTTCAGTTTCTTACACATAATTTATTTGCAAATTGATACTAATGAAAGTTGGTCTTGAAATATTGTATACAGACCAAACTAGGAGGTTGGCACCAAATCCCCACTTGGATGACAAATCATTTACTCTTGCCAAATCAGAGTCCAGCGTGATTTACCATAAGATGGGCTTTTTAACCCTAATAACTGGATACATTCAGCAGTTTGCTGTGAGAGCTCATTAGCTTCCAGAAGCAACTTGTCATTAAAGGGATGTTATCAGGGTAAACACATCACTTTGGTACTATTTCCCCCATCATTCCTAATTCTACCTTGGAAGAAAGGAAAAATGAATGAGAAACTCTGGCTTAGTGGTAAATGGATTTGGACCCATTGGACACATGTACTTCTGTTGATGACTGGTTCAGTTCCCTTTGTCCTGTTTTACCTCTGATGCATTGTGGGATCTGATGCTGCCCTAAGGATCAGAGACATTTTTCAAACATAAAAACAAAAAGAATGCTTTTGTGCTATTAGGGGAAGGAGGAGATGATGGCTACTGAATTTAGTTTTCTGAAAGTAGCATTTTCAATTTGAACCTAATGTCTTATCTATCTCCTGGTGTGATTGATGGTTTGGGTATTTATGGAATCCTACCACCAGACTTCTCACCGATAGAAACAGACAACACATTGACTGCCAAATGGAGGCAGGGAAATGGGTATGCCATCAGGATAAGCTGTTTCAAGCAGGGAGCAGCAATTGTCTAAGGAGCTATTTACCTGGGGCCTATCTACTGTACATAAGCAAAATTGCACCTTTGCTTGTGTGGGTTTGGTTGCTGCTGTGTTGATGAGATGATGGGCAGCCTTTTGCGTTAAACCATAGATGGTTGCAAATTTGTCCCGTTTGGTCAATAATTTTCTACATCTTGCTATTTTTTTTCTTTTTCCTGTCTATTTTGGAATCGTCAAATGTGAGACTATGCCAGAAAGCTCCATGATTAAATGAGGGAGGCAGGTTTTATTCAGGGGTATAGGACTCTTAAGGAGTCGGTGTTTCTGTTATATACAGACTCAGCTCAATGGGTATCCCAGGCAACTTGAGACAGAGTGTGGTCCTTGACTTCCAAAAGATCGTCTCTGCACTGATTGGCTGAGAGTAAACCTAACATTTCACAAGTCGTTGGTGTCAGAATTTGTGACCTGTCCCAAGGCAGTGCAAATGTTTACAGTGTTTGTTCGTTTACCAAACTTCCACCTAAAGCATGGCTAGGGAATGTCTGGTCTACAGACCATACAAAGCCCAAGAAATCATTGATACCAGCTACCATCACACACCTCACCAAAGGGAAGCCAGGCATCATTACATTAGGGCTGAGTTCATTAAATGTTTGACCAGCTTGTCCTGAGAAGGATGTTATAAATACCAAATGACTCTTGGCAGAAAAAAAAAATCCTCACCCCTCTAAAAATAGATCGATTGAACTACTTTCCAAAAAATCCAGCCATTTAAAACCCTGTGGATCACAGTTCAACTCTGACCCCACATGGGCTTACCATGAGTCAGAATTGGTGTGATGACCACCGAGCAGCTGGTAACGTGGGATCCACAGAGTCGAGATGAGAGAAGTGGTTAGTTTGAAGAGGCCCATCCTCCCCAACCTCTAGTGTAGCTGTCGGGATGCACAAGCTTCACCAAGTGTCAAGCGTTCACCATTGGGCCTTGACCCAGCAGAGGTACTTGTGCTCCATGATGAGTTTGGGCAGTGATAAGTTAGTGGGGGTAGTATTTACCAGACATTTGCTTGCTATTTGTCCTTGGTCATGCCGTTCAACAACCGCTTGCCTCATTATATAAAAGAAAAAAGATCAAGCTTTACCTAAAGGCCCAAAGAATACTGATCCTGTGTAATTAAAGTTTGTTCTGGGATTTGGGAGTCTCAGATGAAAAACACAGGGTCATGTTGGTTTCGTTATTTTACTCATTTGTAGTCGGCACTCAATTACTTAAGCCCAATGTGTGGTTCCTCAAGCCTCTTTCCCTTTTTCTTCCCGTTGACTGCAGTTAGTACGCTGTGTCTGACAGAAAGGAAGAACAGGAGCCCTAGAAACAAGATCGGCATAAAATGACTTGCTAAAGCCTTTTACTGAGCAGCCCACCTGTCACTTCCTGCCTGCCAAGCAGGCACTCCTGGTATGCTCCTGTGGTCCCAGAAAACACCAGGCTGTGACACTGGGGTGCCCAGGAAGAAGCCACAGCTGCAGGGAGCCCATGGGTGCCGGAGGATGTAGGTGTGGTGGCGACTAAGCTGGCTATCCCAGCCTCCTGGATAACTGAGGGTTGACCCTGGTGAAGCTGGTAGCAACCTCAGTCTCAGAATGTCCTCTGCTCTGAGAGGCAGAAGCAACACGGAAGGAGTAGACTAGCCCAGTGTTCCCTTAAAGGAGGCACTCTACCGGCTCATAAAAGAGCCCGGTGACACTATCAGGTAGGCGTATGGCTGTGAGCTGAAAGGTTGGTAGTTCAAACCCACCAGCCATTCCACGGGAGACAGAGGAGGCTGTCTGCTCCTATAAAGCTTCATTACCTGGGAAACCCTGTATAGAGTCAATACGTATCTGATTCAAGTCGATCACAGTATGTTGGCTCTGGTTTGGGGGTCCAGTGAGCGAGCCAGAGGCGCTGTCTTCCTGCCTGCCATCAGTGGCTCCAAAATGGGTGTTAGACTCCTGTCCCTGTCCCCTGAAACATGATGCCATGTGCTCTCCTGCCATAGTGTAAGCTAGAGACGGGGCTCTCTGCTCCATAAAGAGCTACCGTCCCAGAATCCCATAGGGGCCATTCTACTCTGTCCTACAGGGCCTCTATGAGTCAGGACCTCTTTGATGGTGGGGGCTTTGGTTTGGGTTTTTAATGCACACGAGGAGACAACAATCGAGTGTGAGCCTCATGTTCCTGGGCACTGGGAGACCACAAAGATGTTTGCTTAATTGCGGGGGTCCCTGGGGCTAGAGCAGTTACACATTGGGCTAATGTTAACTGCCAGGTCTGCACTTTTCACCTCAATCACCAGCCACACTGAGGGACAAAGAAGAGGCTTTCTGATCCCGTCAAAAGTGACTGTCTCGGAAACCCACAGGTGCCTCTCTACTCTGTCCTATAGGGCCACACTGCGCCAGCCCGGACTCGATGGCAGTGAGTTTTTGAGAATGAGAATGTTCCATTAGTGAGGTCTTACCAGTATAGGGTGGGCCCTAAACCCAATCACTTCTGAGTGCTGGGAAGAGCAGAGTAGACTCCCAGAGGCAAACATCCTGGGGAAGACAGAAGCCATGTGTGGATCCTCTATAAGCCAAGGAACTAAGGAGCACCCAGGCTACCAATGAACAAGGAGTCAGCTTGGCCAACACCTTCATTTGGGCCTTTAGCATCCAGCACTGGGAGAAAAGAGATGCCCAGTCTTGAAAGCCACCCAATGGCATAGTTACATCACAGACACCAGGGAACGAAGACGGGTCCCTGGTGGCCAGCAGAGGAGCAGAAAGTGAGCTCCCAGTCTGGACAGGATGCCTGTCCCCCACAGTTTGCGGAACGTGACTTTCCCCAGCCGTTCTCCCTGGCTCCATTGTCCTTCTCCCTGTCCCTCACCCTGATGGCAAGTGTGCACATTCTACAACGGTGCACTGATGACTAACGACAGAGGAGCTACAACTGGGGAGGAACGGCTTTGAAATCAATTAGGCTGGGGAACAGTGAACTGCAGGCCTTACCAGAAGGTTCAGGCTTCAAGCCTCCCTCCCTCCCTCTGCCTAGAACATGTGC
>NW_022106189.1:43896292-43898164 GCF_000313985.2 Echinops telfairi
CACGGAATAGGATAACGAGACCTAAACAGAAAGGTACAACTGTGGCTTCTTAGCATCAAATTGTCATGGCTTAGCGCCTTGTTCTACTACTCTCTTTAGTCCTCCTCATGTGCAAAAATTGTACAGTAGCTGCGTGGATTAGTAGATGCTGTATATAAGAGATACCTGGTCACGTGCATAGAGTATACATTCAGTATCTGGGTAAGAGACTCTCTCTGCTCTTTCAAAAAAGACTCACTGCCACCAAGTCAATTCTGGCTCATAGATCTCCTGAAGGACAGGATAGAATGGTCCCTGTGGGTTTTCAAGACTGTAACTCTTTAGAGGAGTAGAAAGCCTCATCTTTCTCTCACCAAGCACTTGATGGTTTTGAACTGCTAACCTCACAGTTAGCAGCCCAATGCATAACCCACTATACCACCATGGCTGGTTGCCCTTCCACCCCTTGATATAAGTAAGAGATACAGCCCTATGACTGAATATGGTCCCCAAGAATCCCACCGATAAGAAAAGACTACAGATGGATCACCATCCATTCAATGTAGGGCCCCAAGGATTGTATCAAACTAGGAAGAGCAATTGAGACATTAGAACCAAACAAGAAATGCTCTACGCATAAAGCTGCTTAAATTTGGTGTCAACTTTACCTAAATTCATATTTTTCTTTTTCCCCCCATAAGTAGAGTGACTCAGTGTGGTTTACTTAGAATATATCAAAGCAATCTGACCTTATTCATCCCTTCTCATCCAAGGTTTAGAGGAAAACCAGGAGCATACAGCATAAAGGGTCAAGAAAGGCCCCACGAGTTTGTTACTGCAGAAGAGAGCCTAGCCTTGCTTTTTGTGTTCCCTACATCTGTCTCGTTGGGAGAGAGATGAGGCTTTCTACTTCAGTAGAGTTACAGTTTGGGGCACCCACAGAGGCACTTCTACTATATCCTATACGGTCACTATGAGTAGGAACTGACTGGATCACCGAGTGGATTTTTGCTGATGTTTGTGTTTTAAGCCTTTCGAGAAAGACCTCAATGCTAGAGCCCATGATGAGTAAGGTAGGTATTTCACCCAAGAGGAAGGGGGCTGTATGCATGCTAGAAAGAGAGAGGTGTCTATCTTATAAAGTTGATTGGTGACCCTCAAGAACAAAGTCACTGTCAATTTGCATCGTGTTGGCCTTTCTTCCCATTTGATGATTAATCCTGCAGCCGTCCAAATCCAGCCCTTGGCTTATCTCAGCTATACAGCGTGGCATAGCTGGTTGAAGCTGTCTGTGGAGTAACAGATGTATGAAGCCAAAAATCGGCAGGGGGTGGTGATGCCGGAAAGGGCGTGTCTGGACAAGAAACTAAAATGTAGTGCATGGAGCTGGGTCCTGAGCCAGTGGCACATCGTGGGGGACAGCAGTGAGAGATGCCCAAATACGAGTGTGACAAAGTGAGAAGGCCCTTCTATGAGTCACTCAGAGTCAAAAGGACTTAGTGAAAACCTAATTTGGTGATTGAGCGTGGGAGTCTGATTTGAATAGCTTCTCAGGGCTGGGTAAGGGTGCTTTTGTTGAAGGAAGCTCCCAGTGAGTTCCAGATCCATCTTCGAGGCATCTCTTGGCTGTTTTCTATTGGCTGGGTTGCACTCTTTCAGATATGGAGACGGATTTGTGTGGAAGGTGCTGATCTCTTGTTTTCAAACCCCAGGCTGCAAGAAATGCTATTGTCTTTATCTTCAGAAACTTTACATGACATTCTATTTTGATCACCCTTCTCCTGGCCGATGCGAATGCTAGCTAAGAGGACCCCTTGTGCACACAATTCCCAGGAGCTCTAAGTTTCATTGGGCATCCATCCTGGGAGGGTCTTTGGCAGGTGGGCATTATTC
>NW_022106189.1:43899271-43910726 GCF_000313985.2 Echinops telfairi
CAGGGGAAAGATGTGGCAGCCTGCTCCCATACAGTGTTGGACACCCATGGGGGAGTTCTCTATCTATAGGCTCATAATGGGTCCCTGTGAGAGGGAAGCGACTTGATGGCGATAGGTTAGAGAAGCAGCAGCTCTGTGAGAACATTTTCAGTCCAAATGACAAGTATCTGCAGGTTTCCAATGAGAAGCTTTTGAGCATAAAGTTATTTTTTGTTTGCTTGTTTTTGGAGGGGCAGGGAGGACGGAATCATGTCTCCCCCTGCCCTTTTTTTTAAATCAAAAGACAGAAACTTCTTTTATTGAGATGAAATATCAGATTTATCCTCATAACCCGCTTGGGTTAATTGATTACGCATGGGGTTGTTAACTGCAGTTAGGGTCCATCAGCCCATCTGAGGGAGAAAGACGAGGCTGCCTGCATTCATAAAGATTTGTAGCTGTGGAAACCATAGGGAGCGATTCTATTCTATCCTATAGGGCTGCTATGAGTTGAAATGCGTCAATGGCAGTGGTTAGGCTAACCTCCCAAATGCCACATAGAAATACAGCAATTGGGGCAGATTATGGATTGCTTTTATTTGTTTGCTTTGAACAAACAGCCCCCCTCCTGTGCTTTTTGTCCAAAAGATTAAAAATGTTGAGCTTCTACAATTATTGTACAAGAAAAGCAAAATGCGGTGTTTGTTGCTTGAGGATGGCAGACATTTCTCTTTACGTGAATTGATGGAGAGAGGTTCTATTGGCTGAGATGGGTGGAGGGTCCCAGATTTTTAATTCCTGGGGAAGATTGAGAGGTAATTCTTGCTTGTAACCACAGCCTCTCTGTCAACTGGTTGTGCTGTGTTGACATATGTGTTGCTGTGACGCTAGAAGCTACATCTGCAGTATTTCAAATACCTGTTAGGTCAGGCATGATGGGCAGGTTTCTCCAGAGCTTCCAGACAAAGACACACTTGGAAGAAAGTCCTGACTATCAACTTCTGAAATACAGCTAATGAAAACCCCCGTAAGACCCCGACAGAACGCTGTCCAATATGATGCTGGAAGACGAGTCTCTCGGGTTGGAATGCATCCAAATGCATTGGTGAAAACACCAGATTCGAGCATAGAATGTGGCCAGATGAGCCAATCAGCGAGGAAAACATGGCTCCCCCATCCCTGCCAGGGAGTATATGCTTGAAAAGAGGCTCTGATTCCCTAGGGAGAGGCTGGCAAGCTGGGAGAGGCATGGAAGTCAGCCCTACCTAGAAGCAGAATCGTTGATGTGGGGAAGAGGAAAACAAAATTTAAAAAGTGACATCGTTTGCGACCGGATAGTCAGCAAGCCCATGTCCGGCTGCTTCTACCCCGCCTAGTGGGTGATCCCACACTGATAGAGGGATGCCGGAAATGGAGTCTGGTCATGCAGGGTTGCCTGCTGTTGGGCAGGGAAGTTATCCTTCCTTGGAACTACAAGCGCCAAAAGGAAAGAAACAGACAGCAAAGCCATGCAGGTCAACATGACTGTGTCTTGGCCTCTGGTGCTGAGGGTGCTTGGGGTGAACTCTAGCTTGAACACCGCCCTTGTGCGTTTCAGGATCAAGCACCAACTAAAGGTTTTATGTGTTGCGTGAAGAGCAAAGGGGCTTCCTGTTTTATTGGTTTGTGTGGTTTTTGTTTTGTTGCTTGTTTTTGGAAGGATATGAAAACAATTCCCCCTGAGATGCGACCGTCCCTAAAGCCACATTGAAGAATTTAGCCTGGGGATAAAATTGGCTAGAGGGGTATTAGATATTTACACCGAGACCTAGGTTACTCATCCTTGGGAGATTATCACAAACTTTATGTAGATGGCTCCGAACTGAAAACAGCGTTCTCCACTCTATCTTGAGCCGTTTTCTGCCTCTGTGTTCTTTTTCTCCTAAAAGTGATCAAAGGGAATTGGGTATGATCCAGGGTCAACGTATTAACTGGTGAGAGATGATTTTCCCAATTACAGCATTTCTTGACTCTATATCTTACGGAGCTCTAGGCAATGGGGTGAATTGGGGAGGAGAATAAAGAGCCTCTTCAAGAATTTCTGGGTCTTATCTTTGGTTGCCTGCTAACTAGCTCAGTGACCAGGAGTCAAACCCATGACCCCCTTCTCCTGCGGTCCCTCATTTGCAAAATGAAGTGAAATGGATAATTCCAACTTCTTTCTCTCTACTTCTCCCACTTTTTTTTTTGGTTTTGTTTAAGAAAGAGCTGCTAAATTATTGCATGCAGAGAATTATTTACTTCCCTCCGCTTTGAAATAACGGAAAGCTCATTTTCTGGGATTGCCATCTCCCTCGATTTCTGTTCAGCAAGATCTAACAGCCTTTGAAATCTCTCAGTCTCTGTTCTAGGGAATTATGGCTATAATGTTATTCGATTTTGTGGAGACACTTAGTTAAAAAAAAAAAAAAGACACTGAATGCCTTCTGCTTTTCCAAGTGCTATCAGAGCTGAATCCTTGTCCCAGACAGGCGCAAGATGACATAAGAGGGATTGGCAACAAGGGAGAGCTTGGGGATGAGAAGTGAAGCAGTATTATAAAAGCCACCCCAGTGAAGCTCTTGTTCTATGTTTAGGAGCCCTGGGCACATAATGGGTTATGAATTGGGCTGCCCACCCAAAGGTAGGCTGTTCAAAACCACCAGCCCACTCTGCAGGAGAAAGACGAGGCTTTCTACTCCTGTAAAGAGTTAGTCTTGGAACCCCACAGGGGAAGTCTGACTCTGTCCTGTAGGGTCCCTCTGAGTTGGAGTCTCCCACTCGATGGCAGTGAAGGGTCCTTACTTGTTTCTGTCTTTCTGAGTGTGCTTTTCTCTGTCCTTGAGCCTGAAAATATCCCTTGTGTTGACAAGATCATGCTGGAAGGTGGGGGCTTGGGGAAGATTCTGAGCGATGGCGGAGTTCCTCCTGTGTGCCTCCTGCTGGTTAGGGGCTATGTCTTTATACAAGACAAAGGTCTTTGTACACCATGGTGTAGAGGAGGATTTGGAGGCATAGAGGGAAGGGTAAAGGAAGGTGCCCAGACTCGCCAATTGCACCACTGTGATCTTCCTCAGGAAGTTCAACAAGCCAAATGACAACTAACGGTGACAGGTTCACTCATCAGGGTCTAAACTCACTCTGCTGCCCTGAATCAGTGCCCACTCCTCATCGTGGAAAGGAAATGGCATGGTCTCGCAGTCCGGGATGTATCCAAAGTGTCTTGTCATGTTCATTTCAACTGTGATGTCATATTCATGGTGGGAGTCTACCCACCAAAAATGAGTGTATGTAACCCTTTCCCTGTTGGTTTTCACTATAAAAAATGACCTTGTGGTGGACATTTTTAGACATCCACCTGTGTACACAGGTAAGCATGTTGTTCTGTTGTTGGGTGGCTTGAGTTGGTTCTGATTTCTAATGACCCATGTGCGGCAGTTGGAACACTGCCTGGGCCTGCGCCATCTTCACTGTCATGGCTATGCCTGAGCCTATTGTGGCAGTCACTGTGCCAATCCTTCCTAGAAGGTCTCTTTCTTTTTCATTGGCCCTTTACCTAGGAGCCCTGGTGGTGTATTGGTTATGCATTGGACTAGGATCCTCATGGTCGGCAGTTTGAAACCACCAGGAGCTCCACGGGAGTAAGACTGGGCTTTCTACACCTGTACACAGCTATCGTCTCAGAAACTCACAGGGGTTTGTTGTGAGCCAGCACTGACTTGATGGCAGTGAGTGTGAGGCTTGTACCTTATCAAGCGTGATATCTGCGGTGGTTGCATAATTTCATGTCAACTTGATAAGTAGGTTATAGGGGTGGAGTCTAGCCTGTCAAGGTCACAGCCTGATTGATGCCTCCTTGTGGGTGTGGCCTTCTGATGAGGATTCTGGGAGTTTTTCTGTCTTCCTCCTTTTGAGGCAGGACACACACTATCTCTGCTTCACATTCCTGTTGACAAGCCACATGGAGCCACGCTGATGGCAGCCATAGTCCTGGAGATGCTTCCACTGCCAGTGGACCCACAGGACTTTCCACCCACTGGTCTGTGATCTTCCTGCATTCAGCATCATTGCACGTGCTGCATGAGTCTGAAGAGGGATTCATGGGCTAATAACGGTTTTATGAGCTAATATTGAACTTATAGACTTGATCTGGCCTGGGCTGGGATGCTTTATTAATGCATCATTACTTCTTGATATAAAGTTCTCTTTTATACATGTAAAACTAACTCACAAACAAAACCAACTAACAAAATATCCTTCTCTAGGAACTGCCCCCTCCTGATACCATGACAAAGTACATGAGACGAAATGTCAGCAGGCGTCCTTGCTTCTAAGGAGTGTTCTGGTTGCAGTTCTTCCTTCTTCTGGCGGTCTACGAGGTCTTTCCAATAGATTTGCTCAATATAATGTTTCATTTGATTTCTTGACTGTTGCCTCCATAAATGGGGATCGGAGATCCAAATAATATGAAACCCTTGGCAGCATTGATCTTTTCTCTGTTTATCATGCTGCTGCTTATTGGTCCAGGGGGGAGGGTTTTGTTTAGTTTATTTAGCGGTGTAATCTATACTGAACACTCTAGTCTTTGATCTCCAGCAGGAAGTGATTCAAGCCCTTGTCACTTTCAGAAAGCAAGGTTGTATCACCTGCATATCACAGCTTGTTAATGAGTCTTCTACAATCCCGACGCCACCTGCTTCTTCATGTGGTCGTGCTTCTCAGATGATGATTACCCACCAGCTGGTAGATGTTATATAAAAAACCCCCAATATATATGATATTCCATTGTCTTTCCATTTCATTTTCCTCCCACCAGCTTTTGGAAGAGCCCCCATAAGTACAGATGTGCATCTGGGAAGCATGGTTACCCACATGTGTATGTGTGTGTAGCTACATGATCTATACATACACGTCTACATGTGTATATGAGGATGTCAAAAGGCATTGATACACATTGAAAGGGAACTTTGTTATGAAAGGAAAGTATCCAAATATAGAGCTCTTGTTTCACAACACATCATTCATCTAAGTCTGTATACATCTCAAGGTGGTGTTTCTATCTCTCTAAATACCATTCCCCACCCCCTGCCACCAAAACGGCACTCTTTGATTTCCGCCACATCAAAAAGGCAGCGTTAGCATCCTCAAGGGTCTCAAACTATGTTCCTTTTACTCGTCCTTGAGATTGGGGGCAAAAAGAGGTCTAAGGGGCAAGATCAAGATGGTAGAGTGGATGGGGTGAGGATTCACAGGGAAATTCTCATAGGACAGTCCTTGTTCTTCTGAAGGAGGAGCAGGCATGTTGTGTTGAGGGGGGTGGACAGCGGGGCAATCTACAGCACATCTCTAGCCTTTGCTCACTATTGCAGTTTTCTGTTTAAAGCCACAACTCTTTCCTAATAATACCCCCTCGTGATCATCCTGCATCCTTTGAGAAAATCTACCCTGGCCTTCAATGTCAACATCTCTTTCCTCATGCTGTCTCTCATGTTGGACACTCTCACATACAAAACGTTTCCTCCACCTCTCGGTATGTGCAGAGTCCTGGCGGTGTGCTGGGAAGCACGTGGCTGCTCACCGAAACATGGGGTTCACTCCCACCAAGGGCTCCAATGGGAGAGAGGGCCTGGTGACCTGCTTCCCTAAAGATCACAGCCGTGGAAGCCCGATGGGGCCGCTGCACTCTGTCCTCTTGCGCCATGAGTTGGAATCACCTCGATGCCAGTGGGCTTGATGTACTTCATTTTTGATCAGATTCTTGCTTCATGTTTGCCATTTCTCTCTTCACTAGAGTGTTTGAGCATCTCACAAGGTACTCTCCTCCAGACAGGAGCAGAACCCACTAGGGACAAGCAGTCCCTTAGTCTTGCCCCATGCTGTGCAGAACAGCAGTGAGGCTCTCCGTGATGTGGAGACCCTGGAGAGGAGGAGGAGGAGGAGGAGGAGGAGGAGGAGGAGGAGGAGGAGGAGGAGGTGGAGCAGCAGCAGGAAGACCATATCAGGACCGAGAATCCACTTGGGGGTTGTAGAGGAGGCTAGACGGCTTCTTTAAGTGTAGAAATGATGACACGAACCTTTCAGAAGACTCTCCCTGAAATCAGGTCTGAATTTACAGCCATAGTATCTATCTTCGCATTTGGCTTTATGTATTTAGCCTTGATTTATGCCCGTCCCTTCCTTCGCATCCCATATCTCAAGCAACATCAATGTATTAAAGTAATGGAATTTAGCAAATACGTTATGGTTACCATCTTTGTTCCCCAGGGGGAATTTGGAAATCTGACAAATATTATAGCTTTCATTTTCAGGACTCATTTCCTGAACAGTTTCACTAACAAGTCTGCTGATTTACCATGCCATTAACAAAAATCACTCTTTCTGGACAGCAATAAAAGCCCAGGATTAGCACAATTTATGGCTTTTCTCAAGATACAGAGAAGGTGCCTGTTCAGGGAAAAAAGGGGGACAGGTTTTTGATTAACTGAGACATAGTCTTGCTTTTAAGACATCTCAGTTCATACTCCATTAGCCCATCCACCGAGGACAGTGTCCCTCACAGAGGAAGCCTGCCATGTCCCCGTGACTTGGCGCAGACTCTTGTTCACCAGTGGTGATTAGGAAATACTTAGTTGCTGACGATCTTTGATCATTGATTAAAAAAGACATCTTCACCTCTTCCAGCTGAAGCGGTGGCACCTTACCTTCTCCTCTCAAATGAAACATCTTATAGAGGTAGCCCTCTGATGGTGTGGGAGACTTACACAGAAGCCAAGGAAGGAACACCCACAATGTGCAGAGGTAGAATGGGCCTCGACCAACAACTCATTAAGCCAAGCTGATGTGTTGGAGAGGAAACAAGGGTTTGTAATGCAGAAGAGGAAGTGTGCGGACCTGTTGGTGAGGAGGAGAGGGACAGCCAAGAGGTACACAAAGAGGTGTGTCTTTCACCCTCCGGACTTAATTTGTCTCAATGACCTTTGCTTTGAAAGAATCTCAAGGTATTTGGGGGACTGATTAGAAAGTTCCACTGTGGTCTACTAAGCACAATGCACACTGAGAGAAGAGTACATTTTTATGGTGATGTAAGGAGTCCTGGTGGCATAGTGGTTACACATTAGTTGCAATCCACAAGGTCAGCAGTTCAAAGTCACCAAGCATTCCACAGGAGAAAGATGGGGCTTTCTGCCCCTATAAAGAGTTACAGTCTGGGAAACTCACAGGTGCAGTTCCACCCTGTCCTATTAGGTTGCTCTGAGTTGCCATTGACTCAACGGCAGTGAGGAGAAGCTCGGCCACAATGGGCAGTGACCTGACTCCAGGCTCTCACACTGGTCAGTGCCTCGGAGACCCTGCTCTCTTTTCCTACAGTCTGGTTCCCAGCCCCACTAGCTGGTCACCATGCCAACAGAGAACCCATTGCTATGGAGTCTGTTCCAACTCACGGCAACTCCATGTGGTGCAGGGTAGAACAACTCCAGAGGGCTTTCTCAGTGGTGATCATAAGGGAAGCGCTTCACCAGTTCCTTCTCCTGCAGAGTCCACTGGGTGGATTCCAATCAGCAGCCTTTAGGTTAGCACCTTCGGCCAACTGTTCACACTACCCAAGCTTCTTGTCAACAGAGAAGTCCCAGGAAACAGGGATGGGGATGAGATCCCAAGCGAGGTGTGTGCATCAGCATGGGTAACCCCATGGGCAGTTCACAGTGGACTTTGGATGTGAGGAGCCCTAGGTAGGAGAGAGAAGAGATGAGTGGCAGTTGGCCACATGGGGCCTTCAAGGTTGCATGGAGGTTGTTGGTTTCGCCCTCAGAGGGCTTGGTAGGAAGCCTTTAACCTTGAACTTGTTTCAGGGTGTGGGGAAAAGGCTGCTCTTATGGCATTTTGGGGATAATCTTGATCAGATTTCTCCTGGATACTATAATCCTGAGAAGAGTTGGGGTTTTACATGGGCCCCTCTTGTCTGATGAGATTGGCGGAGCCCATCTCTGGAGACTGGTTCATTGATAAAATAGAATACTGAGACGTGGGATCGCTATCCACACAGGCATTCCTTGGAGATACTTTGGGTTCAGTTCACACCCCTGCAAGAGAGCGAACCTTGTATAAAGTGACTCGCGTGAACTGTTTGCTTTCCCCACCGAGAACCCCAACCCACAACGACTGAGTCGATTCTGACTCATCATGGCCCTAGATAGGGTTTCCAACACTGTCAGTCTTCATGGAGTAGACAACTTCATCTCTCGCCCAAGGAGAAACTAGTGGGTTTGAACCGTTGATATCGAAATTAACAGCCCAATACATAACTGGCAGGGCCTCCAGCACTCCTTTTAGGTTTCAAAGTACTTAAAAACGTTACGTTCAAACTGGTGTTGTTATTGTTTAGTGCCCTCAAGGTGATGCCAACTCATAATAACCCTGCACAAAATAGAAGGAAACACTGCCTGGTCCTGTGCCAGCCCCATCCTGGTTGTCCTACTGGAGTCCCCTGGTGCAGGCACTGTGCCAACGCTTCTCATTAAGGCACTTCTTCTTTAGCACGGGTCCAAAATGATGTCCTTGTCCAGGGACTGGTCTCTCCTGATAACCTGTTTAAAGTATATGAGACAAAGTCTCTCCATCCTTGCTTCTAAGGAGCATTCTGGCTCTACTTCCTCCATGATAGATTTGTTTATTGTTCTCGTGCCCCATGGTACATTCCTTATTCTTTGCCAGTGCCGTGATGTACATGCACCTTTGTCTTTGCTTCTTCATCCGCGGTCACCCTTTTCACATGCAGATGCAGGGACTGAAATGATCTTGGCTTGGGTCAGGCACACCTTAGTTCTCAAAGTGATAGTTTTGCTCTTTACCACTTTAAATAGATCTTGTGTAGCAGATTTGCCTAGTGTAATACATGGTTTGATTTTGTTTGACTGCTGTTTCCATGAGCATTGATCATGGCATCAAGTAAATGTAATTTGGGTGGAGAAAAAAATGTATCTGAAAAGTACAAAAAATACTGTTCAGAGTGCAGTGGAATTGAATGAGGTGTGTCTGTATATATATGTTGTCTGTATTTATATATCAATTATAATATGTTGATGTATGTATGAAAATAGTCAACATATTTGTGATATAATAACATATGCATGGGGTGTTGAAACCAACACTTGCCGACCAGCTTACAGAAGCCAAACATAAGCATCTCTTTCCAAGCTAGGGTTCAGTTACTTCACCTCGCTTGAACTGGGTCACTGTGAGCGTAAGTACACCATGGAAATGGGCGCACACCGTCCATCAGGACTTGCTATTACCCAGGAGGCAGATGGTGAATATTTGCCATCATATGGCTGACTGTATGCATGTTTCTCTATCAATGCCTTCTACAAGACGATTCAGTGCCAGGTTTAGATGGGATAGCTGAGTGCTCAGCTACTAACCTAAAGGCTAGGGGTTCAAATCTACACAGAGGTGACTTGGGAGAGAGGCCTAGGGATCTGCTTCTGAAAGGCCACAGCGCTGAAAATCTCATGGCGCACAGGTCTGTTCTAAAGCACACAGGGTCACCAGAAGGTAGAATGGACTCAATTGCCATGGGCGTGTTTCATTTCTGAGAGAACTCTCACGTCGTTGTGGCTGAAACTCATATGAGTGCACTTCAGAACGTTTGTGGAAAGATTACCCGTCTTCTAATTTTGGGGGGTGAGATTTTTGAAGCCTCCTTGTATTTCAGGGTGTTGACAACAACTATGCTATGATGATATTTGCCTCTATAACCTGTGACAATGTCAGGGGAGCAGACCAGTGAGTACGTCAAAGTGTATTTCAAATGAGCATCCACGATGTCTTGTAATGAGGTGGGGAGTGGTGTATGGAATTAGGGATTGATTTCAAGGTCTATGGGGATTAGTGATGTGTTGATACAGAGGCTGAAGAGGTGTTATGAGAGAGCCCTATGGCTTAGGCTGATTCCACTGGATTTATTAAGAACCAGACTGCCAGCAAAGGGCCAACTCTCAGAAAGATGAAAGTGAGCTTGGGTTTGGACCCATTGGGTTTAAGATCCATAGAATGTATCCCCATGGAAATACTAAATAACTGGAGGATATAGTACTTTTACAAAAATAGCAATGCATATAATCATATATATATATAGATATAGATATATAGCAAATGACTGTACCCTCCTGGCAGGTTAGTTTTTTCTTTTTTTATGTTTGTTATGCACATTGTAGGAGCCCTGATGTTGTAGTTGTTTTGCATTCAGCTGAGATCCTCATGTTTGGCAGTTCGAAACCACCAGCAGCTCCACAGGAAAAAGGCTGGGCTTTCTACTCCCATAGATAGTTACAGTCTCTGGAACCCAGGGGGTCGCTGTGAGTCAGCATTGACTTGATGGCAGTTAGGTTTGTTTGTTTTATGCACATTGTATATGCATGCATATTATTGACACGGGTGCATTCTGTGCATATATACAGTGTGCGCATCTGAAACACAGGCACACTCGGATTCTACCTTAGGATGGGACCACGTGAGTGAGTGCAGAGATCACCCTTTGGTAGAGACATAATCTGCCTAACCATGTCAACCTGTCTCGCTGCTTCTCTTGTGTACAAACATGTGTGACCAGGGCACCTTGAGAGCTGCATGACAGGGTCCCGCTTTGGGGACGGTCCTGTCAAAGAGGAGCTGCTCGGCCAGTCCCTGGCTGCTCACCTGCTGGGTCTGGATGTCTAGGTAGAGATGGACTTGCGCATCAGCCGTCTGTTCACAGTGACCACAATGCCTTTGTGTTGTGGGGGGAAGGGAAGGTGTGAGAAGAGTGGTCACCTGTAAGCTTCGAGGAGGTCTGAATTTGAGAGCCTAAAACTGACACCGCGGAGGAGCAGCCACAGAGGTGGGAGGGTCGGGCCCAGTGTGGAAGGCAGGAGTGGAGGTAGTGATTCAAAGAGAAGAGAGGAGTCACATGGAATGAAAGTTCATAAAAAGGCCTGGAAGCTCGTCACTAGATCTAGTGAGATCCCAAGCCCCCAAACAAACCCCAATCCACTGCTGTCCAGTGGATTCTGCTTATTGGTGTGCTGCAGGCCAGAGGAGAACTGCCGCATGACACTTCCAAGACTAATCTGTATGGAAACCAACTACCGTACCTTTCTCCTTAGGACTGGCTGGTGGGTTTGAACCATCCATCTTTTTAAAAAAAATCATTTTATTAGGGGCTCTTACAACTCTTATCACAATCCAAATATACATCCATTGTGTCAAGCCCTTTTGTACATTTGTTACCCTCATCATTCTCAAAACATTTCTTTCTACTTGAGTCCTTGGTATCAGCTCCTCATTTTTTTCTACTCCCTCCCCGTTTCCCTCTCCTTCATGAACCCTTGACAATGTATAAATTATTATTATTTTGTCATATATTACACTGTCTAACCATCTCCCTTTACCCACTTTTCTGTTGTTCATCCCCCAGGGAGGA
>NW_022106189.1:43911507-43921613 GCF_000313985.2 Echinops telfairi
TTGCTTATGCACCCATTTGTCTTCAGCGATCGTGTTGGGAAGGTGAGCATCATGGAAGGCCAGTTTAATAGAGCAAAGTGCTCTTGTATTGAGGGAGCACTTGAGTGGAGGCCCAATGTCCATCTGTTACCCCAATACTAAACCTATAAATATATGCAAATAGATCTATTTCCGCATCATCATATATAAATATGTTTACATATGTACATACCTGTATTTAGATCTCCACAAATGCCCTTTGCCTCCTAGTTCTTTCCTCTATTTCCTTTTATTTTCCTCTTGTCCCACTATCATTCTCAGCCTAATCATGTGGTTAGCAGCCCAAGGTCTAACCCAAAACACCCACAGCACTCTTGTCTAGTGATATGGAAACCATTAATTTTATAGGAGCTAGATTGTTGGAGTAGTGGTGGGAGCCAGTTGGGAGGCCAGGAGTGGAGACAGCAGTTAAAAATACATCTTTAAAGATGTGTACTAATAAAAAGAAATTAGGTAAGGAAGTAGTTAGAGGTAGATATAGAACCAAGGAAGTCTGCCTGCCTCCCTCCATCCCTCCCTCCCTCCCGCTTTCCTTTCCTGCTCCAGCCCACCTTCCCTTTCTTCCTTCTCAAACAGAGACTTGCCTCTTAGCAGGTACCATTGTAGGAAGAGATGGTGGAAAGGCATGGGGAGAGATGGGCTTGATGGTGAAGCAAAGTTCCAAGCCAGGTGGGAGGGGATAGACTTCAAATATAGGAGAGAGTACTGACTTTTTATAGCAGGAGAGTCAGTAATTCAGCAAATGGTGCAACTGCCTTTAAAAGTAGAGTATCCTTGACCTTCATCTTAATGGAGGTGGCTCCCAAAGACACAGTGATCTGTTCCAGGACGCAACCCCATGCCCCTGTCTTGGAAGCACATTTTGGACCTGGGACATTTTCTGTTCTGATGGCTTTGCCCACCCTGGGCCAGTAGGCTGCTGTGGCAGGCTGGAAATTGAGGAGACTCGTTGATACTTTTGAAGTGGGTGTTGGAGAAACCATCCTCTTATAAAAGATTCGAGTTAGGGCTCTACATGATTAACGAAGAAGGGCGCCATGGTGGAAAGGAGCCTATGTTTGGACATCTTTAGGGTTCAGAACTGGGCCCTTTCTCTTGTTGGGTGGGAAGTTCTCAGCAACTCTGGGGTCCCTTAGCTCTGCTTCTGACTGCACATCCTGCTGAGGGTCGCACACCTCTCAAGACTCAGGTACTAAAACCTCCTTGACTGATGCGAATTCTTCTAGGCATCAAAGAGTTCAGAAATGGCATTTGCTGGCAGGCTCCTTTTATGCATGGAGAGCACCTCTCTGTAGCGAATGCTCTGAGCAACCTGGGGTTAAGATAAAAGGCCTCAGAAAGGTAGCAGCTTCTTGGAGTTTGCCCGTGGCCACACTGACCTCAGACTGAGAGCTGGCCTCCACCCACCTCTTTCTACCCACTTTGAGCCTGTGGGGTCCAGTCTTCTGAGCCTTCCTCACTGAAACAAGCCTCTGAGTCCTGATGGCCTAATGCTGCCCCAGCCTGTGCCCTCTTACCCTGCGTCATGTGGCATAAACCTGGTTTCAAATATCAGCTCTGACCTGCTTGACCTTGCAGTGGTGGTTCAGTGGTAGTAGGATCTTTGCCTTCCATTCCCAGCCAATACCCATCCTGCTCAGCCACCGCCTGTCCATTGTGGAGTTTTGCGAGTGGCTGTGCTGATCAACAGGTTCTAGCAGAGCTTCCACACTAAGACAGACGAAGGAGAAAGCCCTGCCATTCTACTTCAGGAAGTCACTGCATCGCAATGACGAGATTGGCAATCAGATGAAAGGGATCCTGGTGATGGCACAGCATTTTGTTCTGGTGTGCGTGTGGTTGCCAGGTGCTAGGGATGACCCCATAGCAATTCATAACACTTGACTGTGGTACCCTAGCCAAGTGTCTCGCCTACTCTGAGGGCTATGCAAGCAATCAGGACCATTATAGAGACACATCCATTCAAAACACCCCTGGGTTCCCCGCCTTGGGTGGGTACTAGGTTTTAACCAGCAAGGCAGGCATGAGTCCCCATGGAGCTTCCAACTTGTGAGTGTACCAAGCCAAAACCCAAACCCCAACTCAATGCCATCCATAGTGACCTTATCGAGGGTTTCTGAGTCTGTCCATCTTTCATGGGAGCACACATCTCATCTTTCTCTTGAGAAGAAACAGCAGTCCAGAACTCACAGGGCACTGCCACCAGGGCTCCTAAGAGTGTCTGCACCTGAGTGTTTTAACCTCCATCTCCTCTGTCTCCTCTTGTCATTCAGACCCTCAGTGTAGGATGAAAGGAACCCTTGTCACCCCACCATGGTGGGATGTTGGGGTGTACTTCATGGTTAGGAGTCTGAGCTGCAGGGTATAGGGGCAGTGGCGCAGTAAGAATGGGGAGGCAGAGTGGGGCAATGGTCGGAGACTAACTCAGCTCAGAACACATGGCAGCCCCACCTACCACTTATGGGACCAGAGGCAAGTCATGTGACTTCTCACTCTGTGCCTTGGTTTCTGCACCCGCCCAGAGGATGTGGGGAGCCTCGGTGACACAGTGTGTGAACACTTGGCTGCTAACCCAAAGGTTGACAGTTACACCTACCCAGTGGCGCCATGGGAGAAGGACGTGGCCGTGGGGCCCCACCAAGGTCACAACCTAGGAAGCCCTGTGGCACAGGCCTGCCCTATCACATGGGCTCTCAAGGTTAGCTCAACTTAGTGGCTCCCACTGCCAGCAGCACAGCAGCTCTATGTCCTACTGCATGTTAGAACTGGCCTGTGGGCTTTAGAAAAAGTGTTAATGTCTGGGCCCTGTTGTTGTTGTTGTTGTTAGACCCCATGGAGTCATTTGCAACCCACAGGGACCCTGCATACAATAGAAGGACACCCTGCCCAGTGCTCCACCATCCTCACATTGGTTATGTTGGAGCCCCTGGCTGTCCTCGTTGTCCATCCATCTCATTGGGAGTCTTCCGTCTCCTTTTCACCGCCCCTCCATTTTACCAAGCATGATGTCCTTCTCCAGGGACCAGTCTTTCCTAGTAACATGTCCAGAATAGGTGAGAAGAAGTCTTGCTTTCAGGAGCATGCTGGTTGCACTTCTTCTAAGATAGATCTGTTTATTTCTTTGGCAGTCCCTGGGACTGTCACTGTTTTTTACCAACACCATAGTTCAAATACATCGATTTTGCTTGTGCCTGCCTTTTTCAATGTCCAACTATTATGTGGATACAAGGCCATGGAACATATCATGGGTTGGGTCAGGCACACCTTCATCCTCAAAATGACATCCTTGTTTTGCAACACTTTAGAGAGGTCTTTCGAAGCAGATTTGTTGGGCTCTGATGGCGCCATGGTTAATGCACTTGGCTGCTATCTGAAAGGTGATGGCTCAGGTGCACCAGTGGTACTCAGGAGAAAGCTGAGAGTTTGCTCCTGTAAAGATGCCAGCCTCGGAGCCCAGTGTGTCAGTGCTTCTCTGTCCTGCAGGATTGCTAGGAGTTGGGATGTACTCATTGATGGTGGGCTTGGATTGGGACAATTGGCAGACATAGCCATGGCCCATGCTTCCGGATTCAATGAGAACCACAATGTGCCTATTGCCTACATCAAGGCCAGGGACTTGGACAGCAACCACTCGGTCAATGTTAGCTAGTACTTCCTTTTTTCAGAAACTAGCTGTTTTCACAAGAGTCTGCCAATCTTCAAAGGCCATCAAGAGGGAATAGTGAGTAGTGGGAATTCAGCACCCAAACACAACCCCCTGTGGGCCCCTTTTCCATCCATGTCCCTTTTTTGGTCTGACACTGGGCCTTTGGAGCATGGGCCATGGCTATGTCTTCCAATTGTCCCAATCCAAGCCCACCATCAATGAGTACATCCCAACTCCTAGCAATCCTGAGACGAGACTCTTCCTTTGCGGTATGCCATCTGTCACACACTGGTTACCCTGTGAGGCACCCACAGCTTGGCTGACCCTAATTTGAGATTTGTTTAAGGCATTATACTCGGCTAATTCATGACCACTTTTAATTAAATGAGATGTAGTTGCACACCACCGGGAGGAGGCAAATGCTGCGCTTTCCGGATCTGAGACTCGTGTTTAGGGACTGAGAAAAGGCAGGGTTGTTTCTGTTTTGAGCAAGAAATAACTACGTTACCTATATAATGTGGACATCAGTGCTGGGAAGCCTTGGTCCAGAGCGAGGTTGTGAGGAGAGGGTGTTCGGTTGACCTTTTACACAAGCTGGGACCCAAAGCCAGCTCCCAGGGTGTCTCAGCACCCTCCTCCTCACTCACAAACAGGAGCCCCTCTGAGGGCTCTTAAGACCAGAGTTAGCCTTCCAAACGCCCGAGTCCCCGGCTCTCGGCCGTTGCTGCTCATCTCCATCTGCCTGTTCACTGATGCAAAGTTGGCTCCAACTCATGGTCACCCACGTACAGCTGAGGACAACGCTGCCCAGTCTTGTGCCACCTTCACAATCGCTGCTCTGCCCGAGCCCAGGGTTATAGTGGACGGTCTCCCAATGTCAGAGGCCTCGTCTTCTGACACTCACTCAGATCCATGGGGTTTTCATGGACCCATTTTGGAAGGAGCTCGCTGGGTCTTTCTTCCTAGTCTGTCTTAGTCTCCCAAAACCTTTCCTCCATTGGCAAACCTGTTGATGTGTGAAATATGGGTAACCTGAACCCGGCACCATAGCATCATAGCCACAGGCAAGCCACTAGTGTTATTTATGGGGGAAATTATTCATTGCCATCTGAAATCATTTATTCAATGAACATACACCTATTGAACACTTGGGGTCCCTTTGATTACTTACCAAGAACCTAATTTGCCTGAGGCACTCTTACAGAGAGAAGGACTTTGAAGCAACTTAAAGGTTACGTTTCTTGCCCAAGGTCACAGAACTAGCCAATCATGAAACCGACACTGAACCCAAGGGCTGAAAAGACAAGAGAAACCATCCCATCCAGTATTGAAAAGGGGCCACAGAGGACAAAAAGTACCCACTTTGTGTAACCCAGAAGGCAGGTCCTTGACCTGCTTGTAACAGTGAGCCCGTGGTGGGAAACCGCCCATCGAAGAGGAGTAGAAAGCTGTGGGGGAGGGGGCATCGAAGGAGAAATGGCATGGAGCCGGCTTTTGAGGTCTGCAACGGAGTTTGCTAGAAGGAGGTGGAGAAGCTAAGTGGTTGCATCTCACTTAAGATGGCAGGTGTCTTATCAACAAGCTAGCCGGTGCTTGTCCTTTCCAAAGTGCTCAGAAGGCCTGGACTCCTTGACTCATCAGACTTAGGAATGGGGTATTGGAAGGCACTCCAACTGCCACAGGCATCTTTGGGCATCGAGTAAGTCATCTCAGGTGTGTCTTCATGAGCATCCTAGCCTCTGGGGCACTGTCACATCCAAACTTCTGCCCTGAAGGCAGAAGTCATCTCAGGTGTGTCTTCATGAGCATCCTAGCCTCTGGGGCACTGTCATATCCAAACTT
This sequence comes from Echinops telfairi, assembly GCF_000313985.2. Classification (NCBI taxonomy): domain Eukaryota; kingdom Metazoa; phylum Chordata; class Mammalia; order Afrosoricida; family Tenrecidae; genus Echinops; species Echinops telfairi. The sequence goes on from NW_022106189.1 coordinate 43,917,035, forward strand.
CTGCCCTGAAGGCAGCGTGCATTATACCATTAGAAAACAGTTGCACTGGGGGCCCCAGCTCCCCTCAGAGACTCACTGGTGGCTCAGTGGGTTAAGTTAGGTAGGCAACCGGAAGGTCGGTGGTTCAAACCCATCAGTTGCTCTTTGGGAGGAAGATGAGGCCATCTCCTGCTGTACGTCTGTGCAGCCCCAGAAACCCACAGAAACAGTGCCCCTCTGTCCTGCAGGGTCGCTGTGAGTGGAGACTTGAAGGCTATGGGTTGGAATTGGAATCTCTTAGTGCCACTTAGCAAAAGGGTGACCTACAAGGCTGTGGGCGGCTGTTATGGGCACGTGTGATCGCGTGTGTTCATTCCCTGCTGGGGAGCCCCAGGTGGAGTGTTAGCAGTCAGGGAAGAAACATGCACATCCCGCACACAGGCTGGAGAGATTTCATTGCTTTTCATTACCTTCAAGTAATCTTGGGATTGCTAGGTAAGTAAATCCCGTAATTAAAAAGACAATCAATGAATTGATCTCAATTAATCGGATAATATATTTTTTCCTGCTAAGCATGAAGGGAGATCTCAGGTATTGAACCTTTGTAGCCACCAGCGGGAGGCAGAGTACAGATGACAGTTAACTCCCAGAACGGTGCCGTTCAGAATTAGTATGTCAGTAGTGCTCACTCTGAGGTCCTATTCCTTTGACCGTGGCCTGCATTCCACTACTTCCATTGTCCCTGCTGAGGGCGGGACTTCAGTAAATCCTTGGCAGCCCCCACTCTATCATGTTGGAGGGATGACACCCCAGGAAACAGGGCAGGGGGCTTTCAGGTGCCAGTGTGGCGTTGGTAGATCTACCCAGCAGAGATCCGGGAGTAGAAAACAGGAAGGTGTTTCCCATTTCCTCTTCCTCCTCTCTTCCTTCCCTCCGTCTCTCTCTTGCTCCTCTCTTCCCTAAACCTTTATGTATTGTCTGTGGTTTACCAAGCATTGCTTCGGCAGAGGAGATATATCAGTGGACCACAGCGTCAATAGGAAGAGAAGTGACATTCTATCAGGAGAGACAAATTGTAAGACAAAGAACAAGCCCTGATGGTATACATGGTTGTGCTTAGCCACCAATGAAAGACAGGCGGTTCTAATCCACCCAGTGGCTCTGCGGGGAAAAAGATGTGGTGATCTGGTTCCAGGAAGGTTCTGACCAAGGAAACCCTAAGGGGCAGTCCTCCTCGTCACTCGGGGTGACTCTGAGTCAATATTGACTCAATAGCATCCAACAAGAACTAAGTCCAGACCAAGATGGTCTAGGAAGAAAGGCCTGGGGATCTACTCTGGAAACCAGCCAATGAAAACCCTGGTGCAATTGGCAACAGATGATGTGATGACATGGGCGGAGCAGCAGTGCACCCCACTGTGCATGGGGTCACAAGAGTCAAGGGTTGGCTTGTCAGCAGTTGACAATCACGGCACCATGTTATGAGAACAGAAATCCAGTGGAGTAGGGCTCTGGGGACACTGGGGTAATGGTGAGGACAAGGTCCAAGTATTAGAAATGCTCTGAGGGAAGTTTCAAAGGCGCAGCAGCAGACAGACAGAAGAGCAAATTCATTCTGAGGTTCTGGAATTGGTATTTGTTCCTCCCCTGTTCTTACATTTAGGTGAAAGTCACCCACATGTCCCAGCCCCTCCATCTTGAAAAGACGCATAATCCCATCTGAGAGACAGGGAAGTAGTGAGGACTCCTGGAGACCCTGCTGGGAACACCCTTGGTTGATTTCTCCCTCTCCTTATGAACTTGCAAGCCAGAGAGCACAAAGGCTCTGGAATCATCAATAGCAAGCAGAAAGCTCCAGGGCCATGTCCTGGAGCACGTAGGGGGATCCGTGCAACCTTTACTTGGCTTAACAACAACCCCCTCTACGTATACACCACATTTTGCTTACCATTTTCTCAGTTGGAGGGGCATAAGGATGGTTTCCACTTTTCAGATTCTGTTAATAGTGGTACTGTGAACACTGGTGTACAAGCTTCTGTTGGCATATGTGGGATATACACCTAGGCATGCTATGGAATGGACTCGAGCCATATATATTAACATTGAGTCTGATGAGTTTTCTAGGGCCCAGCTATCAGTTTATAGGACGCATGGGAGACGGGGGCCATGCAGAATGACCGGGATGAGATCAGTAGAATCTACACTGTGAGGTGCTTCAGGCAAGTGGCACAGATTGAAACAACAGCCATTTTAAAGGAAAAGAAAAACACAAAACCACTTAAATCTTTGAAAGAAAACCCACATAAAAGCTTTATCAATTCAACCCCAATAGTTGGCCTTCATTTCTATCCTTATGTTAATATTTTTAAAAAATTAAGTAGGCATTGGGGGGATACGAACATTGATTGCATATGTGGTGGTCTGACTCATGTTGTTTTATTCAGGTGTGATGTTGTATTGTGCTGATGTGTTTCTTTGCTTTAATTTTTAAAAAGGAGAGAGAGAACCTGAAATATTTACAACTGGAATGTGATGTTCAGAATTTTCTCTAAAGTCGTTTAGAGGAAGGGGTGAGCCGTGAATGGATAGGTATTCAGAGGACCTAAGGATGGTCCAGAGTTCAATGTTAAGGTTAGTGATGGTGGTCCTGGGGTCCCTTATACAGCTTTCTCTGTGTTTGTATTTGTTGGAAGTTTTCAATGCCAAGAAAAGGAACACAATGAACAAATCAGTTAATAGTGGGGTGAAGGGCTTTCTTAATTTCCAAAGACTCTCTTCCTATCCAGGAATGGCTCACTGACCTTCTGTCATTCAGTCTGTTCCAATTCCTAGAAACGCTATGTAGCGTGTATGAGGTTGTGCATCTCTACCAGAGCAGAGAGTCTTGTCTTTCTCCTGCAGCGCATTCAGTGGGTTTGAACCATCGACCTTATGGTTCGCAGCTCAATGAGTAACCCACTATCCAACGGGTCTCCTTTCCACAAATAGAGGCAATGCATATTAGAAGATGGTTAGATACCTGAGGGCTTTCCTGCCTTCGTCAATCAGACTAGTGAGGGTGCAGCCAATGGCCCAGCCATCCCATGTGGCCCCCTTTGTCAGCACCTGGATCTGCAGTGCCATCTTTAGATAAAGCATTGCTTTCTCAGAGGAAAAACATCTCTTCTGTTTGCTTGCTACCTCGGGGAGGTTGGGGGTGGTGGGGGTGGTGGGAAGAAAATCACACATCCTCATTAACTGGAAAAATGGGTTTGCTTCCATTTTAAATTTGGTGAAGAGCGAGGACGACAAAAATTCCCTTATCCCATTCCTCTCCCATCTAAACACTTGCAGCAAAATATTTTGGAGTTGCATTGTCTGCTCAGAAGAGGTGATTCTGATTCTGAATTACTCAGCTATAAATAGCCCCACAAGAGCAGAATGAAAACCTGCAATCAGAGGGTTGCTTTTGCATGAAGTGAGACAGTTCTAGAGTCTTCTTCTACCTGGGGGGAGGCTGAACTGTTCCATGTTGGAATTCTGATTTCCAGGATGAGCAGAGAAGATGGGCACACAGTGGGTTTTTTGCCCCCAATCCTGTCTCACATTTGACCTCAGGCTCGAAACATTGATCCCATTAAAAAAAATGGTTTAGTCATTTCAAATTGTTTAGCGAGCCACAGGATTAGCATTCCAATCACTTCTTAGAAATCGGTGATTCTATTGTGCATATATAATTTATAGAAAGTCCTCAAAAAATAGTGAAATTACCTTGCTCATTCCAGGGAGAGAATCCCAATCACTTCCAGAGTGAAGCACTTCTGGGGGAAAAAAAATCCCCCTCAAGCCCCCTGCAGCTTGAAGTGCCCCAGTAATTTTCAACTGCTTCATACAATGAGGAGTGGCTACCAATTACTGAATGTGTCAATTTGTTCCATAAGCTTTGCGGATTCGTAAGTAACTTAGTGGAGTCACTGGCAAATGGTTTGGCAGGCAGTTGAGGTCACTGAGAGCCTCCTAAGAAACATCTCCACGTGATTAAAATGCGGCAGTACCAGTGTTGACCCGTGGAAGATGGGGCAGGGAGGGGAGTGTTCAAGGAGTCCAACAGCTGGGGATGCTGAGAGGGAGCATGGGTGGATTCTCAGGGCGACTTGAGGAAGGTACTAGGATGCACAATGGAGCTAATTACCGAAAAATGGCACATGGCTGGCTTTGCGATGATTCATCAAGCCCCTGGCATGCTCTGCTCTCCCCCCTCTGCCTGATGATAAAACAGGGGTTATTTCTGTCTGTGGACACATTTGGCTCATAGCTCACCCAGGCAACGGCCTCAGCTTTGCTCTGCTGGTGCTGATTTCTCTAAAAAAAATAATCATGTTAATTTAGTAAAAGATGCTTATTAGGTGTTTAGAAAGGGGTATTTGTTTGGAATACCTGGGCAAAGCAAAGATGACCAAAATAATGCATCCACTGAGCTGTTTGCCGAAAGGTTGGTGATTTGAATCTATTCAGAGGCACCTTGGGGGGAAGGCCTGACGGTGCATGTGGAAAAGAAAGCAGCCATAAAAGGATGGAGCGTCTTTCTTCCTCTCTCTCTCTCTCTCTCTCTCTCTCTCTC
>NW_022106189.1:43922294-43931880 GCF_000313985.2 Echinops telfairi
AAGTAAGCTCCCACTCCTGCTTCCATATCCCCTTCAACAGGAGCCCTCAGTAGACAGACTGAGGCTAGCTCCCTTCCAGACAGCATTGGGATTTGCCTTTGGCTCCAGGAAACAGTCTTCATGGTGGAAACACTGAGCCAGGACGTGGCAGCTCGGGGGAGGAACAGCTCTAAGAGCACATGTTTGTGCGGTGGTTCGGTTATTTGAATAGAGCACTACTGAGAGTGGGAGCAGAACTGTGGGAATCTCCACCCAGGTGGCTGGATGAGGCGTGAGTGTGGAGTAGCTCAGCGCTTCCTGTTTGGTAACTGTCAGGCTTGCCACCTTCATGGGGATGGGATCCTCCAGCTCGGACAGCGATAGAGTCACCGGACACAGCCCTGTGGTAGCACTGACAATTCTGCATCCTAGAAGCCCTCTCGCTCATGGGCACTCAGAGATGATGGGTCATGCCATCCCGAGAGGTCCTTTTTGCCAGAAGGAAGGATTTGGGCTGGTAGTTACCTCTCTTGTGTTCACCCATGAAACCTTCTCTGGAGCGGCGTCTCAGAAGAGGGCTCTGAGACAGGAGAGAAAGCTTGCCACTCTCCTCAGTTTCCTGCATGGTGATGCTTTCTGGGCCTGGTTGATGTGCAGGGGACTCCAGCAGGGGACACAGGGTTGGATGTTTGAAGGTAAGGTGAAGTTGCAGATTGATGGCCATGGAGTCCCACGTTGTCCAGAAGATAGACTGGTTCATGGAATTGGGCATGAAGGGCTTTGTCGGATCTTTCCATTGCTCCTTGTGGTTCAGCCAGGGAGTGGGGAGGGCACAGCCCCATATGGACTAGCTGGACGTTTCTTTTTTATTCCCTCCAAAGTTCTTCTTCCTAGACTTAGAAAAAGGAAATGGAAAAGTTGGCCAGCATGATGGATATGCATCCACCTGGAGATTTGGAATGACAAGATAGTGGAAATATTCATAGCTTTAGGAAATCTCCTCATCTACTCAACTCTGAGTATACATGGGGGACTCAACCCTGGGTGGACATCCCAGAGCCCCCAGGGATACCAAAATCTGAGGATGCTCAAGTCTCTTCCTTAAAATTGCATAGTATTTGAATATCATTAGCATACACCCTCCTGTATACTTTAAATCCTCCGCAACTCCAATCAAACCCATTGCCACCTAGACTCATAAGGTTCTGAGGCTGTCAGTCTTTAGGGGAGCACACAGCCTCATCTTTCTCCTATGGGTGTGAATCTCTAACCATAGGCCGTTCAACACTTACCCGGCAGCACCTGAAATAGATACATCAATAATATGTGTACACGTCTGCTTTGCCTTGGTAAAGGAGCTCTGCTGGGGGCATGGGGTTCGATGAACTCACCAGCTGCTTCTCGGGAGGAGATGGGGCAATCTGCTTGCATAAGGACTTACAGCCCTGGAAGCCTAGGCAGTAGTTTTCCTCCAATCCTATAGCGTTTCTATGAGTCAGAGTTGTCTCCGTGGCAGAGACAGTGGACCCCATCTTTGGGGGACTGTATTTCCCCCCCTAAATATTTTTTATCTGCAGCTGATTGAATCTGTGGATGCAGAACCCCACATGGGGAGCCCTACCAGCTTTCTAGTTGACCCTCTCTTTACTCTTGAACCCTGTACCCCGTCCAAGCCAGAGGGGCTGGAATTGCATGTGCCTTCACCCGGCTCGGCTCCTGTTTTCACTGCTGCCCAGGAGGCAATCATTAGATTTGGGGGTGCAGGGAAGGGAAATGCAGCAGAAAGCCAGAGAAAATGAGCTAGAAAATCCCCCAAACAGGGGAATGTGCCTCCCCCCGACCCACCTCACTCCCCTGGCTGCATGTCTCTTTCATGAGGGGTTAATGGGATTCTGCTCCCTCTCAGACAGCTGTCGTCAGTGTGTTGTACATTGTTTGGTATGTAAAAGGATTTGGCTTTGTGTTACAGAACTAATTGCTTACGAGATATTACACGGATATCAAAATACTTTATAAATATTAATTAATCTTCACCTAATTCCCTGGTAAGCACAAATAACCAGTGGCATATTTATTGAATGTGCAAGTCATCATCTGATTCTTCAGGAAGTGCTTTCTGGGCCAGCGGAGCTTTTTCCTCATCCCCATGTGTCAGAAAGCTTCCCCCTCCTGTGCAGGCCCCCTTGCAGGCCAATTCCATGATCAGCATTAGGGAAATAATAATACAGATGCTGTTAAGAGTAACCAGCATTATGTGTGCACCCAGTGATGTCTCTTTGCCAGGCATCGGAGTAAGCATTTCATGGTATTATCTCACTTAATCCCCATTCCAATTCTAGCAGGAAAATGTTGTTCGCATGCTTTGCTTTTCTTTCTTTCTCTCTCCCAGAAGAAGGAGAGAAGGCTCCTAGAGGTGTTCCTCATTTGTTCAAGGCCCCATGGCAAGATGGTGGCAGAGCCCACCCTGCTCAGTCCATGTGGAAAGCTCACAATGAAACCACTTTGAGACGTCCTGCCCCATCCCCCCTGCGGGAAGTCTGCTGGTTCTCAGCATTCTCTGGCTCCCCTAGTCATTGGTATTTGTCCAAGGAAGCACTTCACTGCCAGCTAAGGGCACTAGGCTTTGTGAGGACACGTTGGTACATAGCTGTTTTGAGGAGGGCATTTGGAGCTCAGCATCTTTTCCCTTTTACCGTCCTTAAAGCCCTTGAGGGCACAGGGCTGTATCTTTCTTATTGTTAGACTCCAGTGTGGGGGTCTAACAGACTAGGAACCTGTTGATTTGAGCCACTGGCGCTGTAGCGCTTTGCTACGGCAGCTGTGGGGAAGCAGTGAACCTGACGCCAGAGACGAGGATACAGCCAGTGCGGTCTGATCCTGAGTGGATGAGACGTGGAGCCTCTGAGAAAAGAGACAGGGTACTTCATTCTTGGGTAGCACCCATCCCATGCATCATTTCACCTGGATTTGGGTGTCTACCTGGTGCGTGTCTTCTTAGATCGAACGGTATCCAGAGACTTCCTAGACTGAGACCCAGGACGATGACCATTCCTTGGGCCACCATAGGCAGAGCAGATGCTCAGCACAGGTGATGCCCGTGAAAACGGGTCCAGTGCATCCGGGAGCCACTCCTCACCAGGAGGAAAGCAGAACCGTGAAAATAGACCCATTGCAGTTGAGTCCTTGCATCACGACAGACTTGAACGGCCTCTGCTGGTTTTCTAGGGCTGAGGATCTCTTCCCTGCCGAGTAACTGGTGGGGTCCATCTGTGGACCTTTAGCTTGGTAGCTGGGTGCTTAACCACTGAACCTTCAGGGCTCCTTTAGAGGAAGGAAGGCTGGTCAATATGGTGCTACTATGAGCTTTCTAACGACCCCGGGAACCTTGGGAACCACAGGAAGAGCCTTAGTCTTCTCTGGAATGCACACACATTGTATGAGGCACCATAGCGGATGGACATCTCAGGGAACGGTGCTCCGTGGTATGTAAGCGATGAGGTGTACCTGGTGTGATACTGGCCACGCACAGACAAGGTTCTTAGCAAATATTTGGAGCAGGACCAGAGGCACCTTTGTGACCCAATTCCTTCTGTGCTGTCTCTGATTTCCTGGAGCCTGCCCCTTAGAGCAGGGACCTGGGCCCATTCTCATCAGTGTCACCAAAGAGCTTACTGGCTATGCAGAATCCCAGGCCCCATCCCAGGTCTCCTGACTCAGAGTCTGCCTTTGGCCACCAAGAACCCTCAGGGACTGGCAGACTCAGGGCCATTGGGGAAGCTCAGATCCAACTGCTTCCGGGTAGCCAGTGTCGGTGGTTCGCAAACTCTAGGTAACCTACACACCCTTACTGACACCACTCCATTGTTCTGAGCTGGGTCTGAATCTCATTTCTCCATCAACTCTCCTGGCTGGTTACTAAAGATATTTCTACTTGACAGTGATGGCGCGCCTCTGATCTAGAAGCGGTTGAGGTGTCTCAGGAAATGAAACAAGTCTTGCTTACTAACAGCAGTTGGCTTGGAGGACCAGCATCCTTGAAAGAAAGTGAAGCTGCCTCAGGGTATACGTTTCCTGCTGACAAGAGGGCCCGGGCCTCCAGCTGTGGGCTGGGCTGCCAGAAGGAAAACCAGCCTCAATGTAAACACAGGGGAAAGATCACAACAACTTCCATATCATGGGCTCACTTATAAAAACCGCTGGGGGGAAAGGCCAGGAGTCTCAGCTACCAATACAATTTGCACACTTCTGTGGGGTGGGCATTGTGAAGACAACCTTCCTCCTGATTAATTGAATTCCTCACCTTTTGCTCAAATGCCTTGGCCTCTTGGTTTTTAAATAACATAGAAGGGCACAAAGGACCCGGGACTTGGCTCAATGACTTTTACTGACGCACTGGCATACAGCGACACCCACCCTTCTTGGCTCCCTCTGTTAACAGTGAAATTATATCAAGGGTGACCTTTCGAAGGCATAAAACCCATCATCACGTGGATCGTGGTAGCTGTAAAAGATCAACACTTAGGGAGCCAAAGCAAAATCCCACATATGATAAATTAATTAGAATAGAAGTTACACAAAACCTAGACCTTCTGTTTCGCCCTTGTCTTATAATTACCTCTTCTTTAACAGTGGAATGGAATCTTTTATGTATGAGGATGTTTCTGGTGACCCTAAATACATTAAGAGTCAAGGAGACATTTTTCACATATTGAAAATAAGAGTTGATGGAGTGCTTGTAAGTGGCCCGGCGAAATCTCATTAAACCTGTTTATTTTAATTCCTCATAAATGGCAGAATATTAGTCATTCATTATGAGCATAGGAATGCTGTGGAAATAAGCTTTGCCATGTCTACAGCTTGGTTTTTGACACTAATTATCACCTTGTCTGTTCCATCATTTGAGGTGTTTTCCTGGAGATGTGGAGCCTAGAGCTCAGGTGGAACTATCCTTCTCCTCCTCTTCCTCTTCCTCCTTCCCTTTGCTTTAACAGCATGGCAGCAAGCGCCCAGATGAAAATCAGACAACTAGGCCTCTTAGATAGCTCCATGGGCTGGGAGAAAACTGCCATCACTCTCCACAGTTATCATTAGGTTCCCAATCACTCGCAGGATGTGCACCAGCACACCCCGCGCTCATGCTCGTCTTCAAAACCCCACCGCAAGGAAAGAGTGACAAGTCGGAAGTGTGTCTGCGGCATTGCCGAGTTGCAGTCAGCGCCCGCCTCTGCATCAGCGCACACTGGACACAGGATATTCCAAAGCACAAAAGGAAGGGAAGAAAATGAGGATCTTGGGCGTCTCCTGGGCACCGGCCCCTGCGGTGGCCTTCACATTGACCTTACCGAGGGAGGCAGGCAGGAGGGTTCTGCTTTCAACAACAAGGGCCGTTGTTGGGAAGTGCCTGCTTGGTGAGGATTCTGAGGCTGGGAGATTCAGTGATGGGCTAGTGAGCCCTGTGACTCAGGTGAGCCCGGACATCTCGGCGCGTTTGTTACCCTACTCTCAGACTTGGTTGGGACATCTTGCTCCTGATCTGAGTCAGGCTGCTGTGGTGAACTTTCCACGTGGCAGGCAGGCGGGGACGTCTTGTGAGAGGCCAGTGAGCAGGCAGAGTCCCCTCCAGGCCATACAACGACCAAACACCAGAGACCCTCCCAGTTTCTGATCTCAGAGGTCAACAGAATGGGTCATTACATGGCTCCCTTTAGGAGGTGCCAAGCACACGTGTGTGTCCATTCCTTCGTCTTTCAGTGACAATGACAAGTGGTTATGCCTGCCTGGCACACAGATACCTCGCATGAGCCCAGGAGTTGAAGGGCCTCTGTGGAAGCTACATCATCATCCCCTGGGGCAGGGAGTGGGTACAAAGGTTTAGATCTAGGGAGACTTGACTTCAACCTCTCAACTCAGCCTAAGAAGCCAGTGGGCTCCTGGTGTATCTCTCTGGCTGTTTGGGACTCCTCATGCCGTCCCCAAGCCATCCAAGACTCGGGTTGATGGACAAGCTCAGAGCCTTCCAGGAGATGGGAGGTGATCTCACGCCAGCTGTTCTATTCTTCTCTGCATCCACGACCAGGTCCCTCCAGCCCACAGGAGCCAGCTTCAGTCCACTCCCTCCTCACTCAGCCTGTGGAAGTCTTTGCTCTCAGTGTCAGCTAAGTGGCCAGAGGCTGCTTTGTAGAGGACACGCGATGGGGTCTTTTCACCACTGACCCCGTTCTTGGCCATAAAGATCTTACACAGGAGCACAGAGCAGGTGAATCCCAGCACCACTGGCATTTCGCATTTTCCTAACCACCTCATTCGAGCAATGTGTTATTCCCTTCGTGGGTGGGAAGGGTCTCTGCACCCCATCAGGATTAGTCATTCACCCATGACTATCTTGTTTTTAATAAACGATAATTTCCTCAGTGCCCTGTAGCCAGCCCGCCTGCTCTGGGCAGATAGGGCAAGGCTGCTTTGTAATTCCGGTGTTAATAATCCCCTTGGCATCAGAGGTTTAACCCATGATGTGCAGAAACCAGTGTTTGCCAAAGTGGGTGATGTCGGGCCTTGGGTGGTGGTGGGGCTGTAGTCTGAGAAACCCATCAGCTCCGTAAACCCAATCTAAAACTCAAAATAATTCGAGCTCCACCCCATGGACCTGATTCCAACTCATATCGACCCTATAGGATGGGGTAGAACTGCCCCTATGGGTTTGGGAGACTGTAATTCTTTAAGGGAGTAGAAAGCCTAGTCTTTCTTCTGCAAGGTAGGTGGCTGGTGGTTTTGAACTGATAACCTTGTAGTTAGCAGCCCAGTGCCTAACCCACGATGCCACTGTGGTTGACTATCAGTCAGAATGAGCTTGGTGACATTGGCTTGGTTTAGTTTTCACTATCCTTATCCCCACGTTTCACTTCTCTCTCTGTTAAATCTCCGTGCTCTAAATAGCAAGTCGGTATGTCTTGCCACCCATAGGAGGTAAGCATTAAAACCAGGATGCAATTATTAAAGCGTTTTGACGCACGCTCCTCCTCCTGCGCCTTCTAAAATTATCTCCAGTCGCTCAAAGGCGTATGTAACCCACTTTGAGAACTATGGACCCTGAAGGGGGTCAGGCCCAAAGAGGTGTTTCTTTCCCAAGGAACAGAAATCGGTTCAGAAAAGCAGTGGGGCATGGCTCCCCTGCCTCCTTGGGGAAATCTTTATAAGGCACAGTTCCTTGTGAGGTCTTAGCAAATGCAAATGCCGTGTCCAGGCATTCTCCAGCCCCTGTGTCTCGGCCTGGTGGGCGGCTGGTCCACTCTCTGTCACAGGAGGCGCTGAATGCATCTCAGCCAATACATCCCTCCTCATTTGCATTTTCATCACCCACCCGTCTCAGTCTCCAAGTGTGACTTTCATTTCAGGACAGAGCTGTTCAGTCGCTGGCTATGCAGTCCTTTAAAGGCATATTTATCACCCTCGAAGAATCTTATTGCCAAATCTTAATAGTCTATCTTACAACAAAGGCTCAGATCCAGGATCAAGATTAAGAGGCGGAGCTTGAGTGAGGTTTGCTGGAGCGTCGCGTGATAAAATAGATTAAAGTCTTAAAATGGGCCACATGACTGGACTAGGAGGCAAACACATATGCGAAACAAAAAAAAGTCCCCATGTTCCCTGCAGGCTCTGTGGGCACTGTGGGGGAGGCCACCCAGATTCTCTGCCAGGCTTGGGGGTGACCTTGAGGAAGGCCAGACACGCTGGGCTTCAAGCTCCGGAATCTGCTGGTGGAGAGGAATAGTTGGGGATCCATGTACAGCTCCCTGTGGATTCTGGCCCAGTGGTCATCAAGAGCTACCTATATATCCTGTCATCGGCAGAAGAGTCGCCAAGACCACCCCCAGTTCTGATGTGACTGCTATGAGGGAGCATAAGAAAAATGGGACCCCAGCCCCCAACTCACTGCCGTCAAGTTGATGGAAACGCACAGTGATCGAAGAGGACAGGGTGCACGTGCCCCTGCGGGTTTCTGTGATTGTTACTTTGATGGGAGTAGAAGACCTTGTCTTTCTCCCATGTGCTGCTGCTGGCTTCAAACCTACTGCTTTTGCACGTGGCAGCCCAACCCGGAACCTCCACACCACCAGGAAGTGCAGAAGGTGGTGGTCTAGGCCACGATGAAGTGCAGTAAAGGACGCCAGGCAGACATGGCAGAAGTAGAAAGCATGGCACGGGGGTGGGGGCGGGGGGGAAAGGGAGGCAGGGTGTGTGTGTGTGGGAAAATCGGGAACCAGCTTTGCAAGGGGAGGGAAGTAGGGGGCCAGGTCTCCTGGTGGGCAGGGTCACCGGTGACACACTCAATCCCCAGCATGAAGCATGTGCAATACCTTCTATTACGCACGCTCTCCAGGGACTCTTCCATGGAACTCATCCCATGGGCGCCATGGGCCTGGCGGGTACCACAGACCCAGGTTCCCAGGGGAAAGCAGGCACACAGCACACACCGCAGTGTTGGGACACAATACAGTTTAGGCCCTGGTGCACCACCCTTAGCATTTAGACAACAGTGGGGACGTGCCCAAAGGCCAGCCTGGCAGTTCACACGTGCACCTGTTTCTTCCAAACAAACTGTGTTTGTGAACATCTCTGCCACCACCAGACAGCTGCAGACAAGTTCCATCTTTATGATACAACCCATCCACACAGTGGCTTTGCTGGGGCCAGTTCACTCAAGGCAGAGAGGACAGCTTGGAAGATGATGGCGACTGTGTCGGGGAGTCGTTTCGACAGTTCTTATCAAATGACACAGGGTGCTCTCAGCGTCATACTTTCACTGCAAGCAAGTCGATTCCAACCCAGAATGACTCTATAGGACAAGGTAGAACTGCCTCTGTGGGTTTCTGAGACATTAACCCTTTACAGGAATAGAAAACCTGGCCTTTCTCCCTGAGAGTGGTTGGTGGTTTCGAACTGCTGACATTGCAATCAGCAACCCAAGTGTAACCACTGTGTCCCCAGGGGCATGTTAAGAAGACATTTTTTAAGAAACGGAGAGCTGGCTTGGTAAGGAAAATGTGCACAGGAGGCGCACTGAAGAATTTCTCTCCCCATCACAGCAGCACCTGCTCATTCTTTGAAGATCACAAGGGCTGCTCTGTACAGATATCCTTGGGAAAGCGCACCTCATCCGTGCCTCAGCCCTGATCTCCTCCTGAATTTCTGTTCCCCAAACTCAAAGAACATTTCAAAGGAGCTGAGTTACGGCCCTCCTGGCGGCCCAGACTGTCCGTTCGACGTGGTACAAATTGAAGCGCTCAGAACTTTAGAGGAAATGAAGGGTCAGAGGGATGGAAATGGGACCTTCACAAGTGACCTAGATGGAGGAGATGTTAAGAAATAATAGCTTCTCATTATGAGATTTTTGTTCTGTCCATAAAGCTTTGTGTGATTTGTCACCATTCGGGAAGACGAACTCGCTTAGCTTGAAGTTCTCTGCTGGCTCTGCTGAGAGTGTGCTGTCCCTGCACCTGCCATGGCCATGTCTCCATCCTCTCCGCTCTCCAAAGAGGCTTCAGACCCCACCTCACTGGCCTTTCTCTTACAACCCTCTCGCTGCAATTGTCTCCTCTGTCTATTTGCC
>NW_022106189.1:43933451-43934369 GCF_000313985.2 Echinops telfairi
CAACAAATGTACAAATGTGCTTGACACAATGGATGTATGTATGGATTGTGATAAGAGTTGTATGAGCCCCCAATAAAATGATTTTTAAAAATATCAAAGCTTGGGAAGAAGAAGAGGAAAAAGAAGGAGCCGGAGGAGGAAGAGGAAAGAGTGTGATTGAGAGAACAATCACAACCACAAACAGAGAGGCCTTACGCATTTTCTAAGGCCCGGCATCAAGGAAAGGCTAGAAAACATAGACGTGGGACAAGAACACCAAGTACAATCTCGTAAAGGCTGACATAAGGGCCACACCAGCACAATGGTGATAGCAAAAGGCAAATGGTATTTGGTCTTGGGGACAAAAGGGAGGACAGTGGACTGTGGCCATTTGGAATGGAAGCGGTGACAGTAGGGGACATGCTTATCTTTCATGAAATACTGCTCAGCTCCAACCCCACTGGAGTCCCAGCTCCAGATACATGTGTGAACATCCCTGAGAGTTATATGTTAGCAACCAGTCCACCAAAGAAAGGGCATTGAACAGCTATGGTGGCCAGATGGAGCCTGCTGGTCACCTCGGCATGTAGCCTTGCTGTCAGACACAGACATGCCCTTGAAACAGAGTCCATTGACCATGTCTGAATATCCAGACAGCAGGGAGACTCCAGTGTGGTGGCCACCTCTCTGTTCCAAACCTTAATGCTGTACTGTAGATGAACGTTCAAGGTCAAATTGATTATCCTCCTGCTCAGCGGCCTGGCAGCTCCCTAATTATGTCAGAAGGCAGGATTAGCTCTGATCATTTGCGCCAGAACTCTGGATGAAGCATCAAAGGCAATATTTAAATAACACACAGTCACGAATCAAGAATTCACTGCATTTTCTTCCGATAAAACGACATTGTGGTCACCCATTTTACTCCATTAATAGACTCCG
>NW_022106189.1:43934819-43979535 GCF_000313985.2 Echinops telfairi
GTTGGAACCGACTCGATGGCCCCTAGCACCAACAGCAATAATGCAAAATGCAGGGCCTTTCCTTCCCCAGGGAGCTAGACCGTGCTGGGTGCTCTTCACGGTGGGAAGGCTCTCACTTCTCTTGGAATATCCAAGTCTCCACTGTGTACTCCGTTTAGATGTCACCTCTCTACTCTGCAGCGATGAAAGAGCCAAGAGCCAAAGGAGTTGCATATTAAACTATGTCATTCTTCTTGACCTAATTTTCTCAAAAAGTCATGTCTTTTAAAAATAAATGGCATTGCTAGCACTTTCCTGGATTTTCCCTAGCCATCAGGGCCGTCCAGTTGTCACCCATCTGGGCCCTTCTGCACGATCCTGTAGCTTCCCTGAAGAGGAAGTTCAAGTTGATGCAGGACCTCAGGTTTGTAGCTCTTGAGTCAAAACTCACCCTTCTGGGCATCATCTTCAGCATAAAACATGAAAATACGAGGGCAGAATGAAACTGGCTTGGCGTACGGTCTCTTGGATGCCATCAACTTGATTCTGGCTTATGACCACCCCATGCTGGAGAAAGTTGAGGCTATTTGTTTCCATAAAGGTCTCTAACCTCCACCCGCTCACTGCCATCAAGTTGACACAGACTCACGGCGATCCTAAAGGACAAGGTAGAACCCCCCATGAGAGTTTCTAAGGCTATCCCTCTTTATAGTGGAAAGCCGCTCTTTCTCCCTCAGAGTGGCTGAAGGTTCCGAACTGCTTACCTCACAGTTAGAAACCCAATAACTCCCACATCAGCAGGACTCAGAAACCCTTTGTGGGGTCCCTGTGAGTCGGAATCAGCTCCATAGCAGTGAATGACAGGGTGACAGAAGAGAACTGCCCGCACAGGTTCTACTGGCTACAATCTTCCTGCAAACAAGGGGCCATGTCTGTCTCCTGCAGAGCAACTGGTTGGATTTGAACCCCCAACCTTCCCATTGCTCAACCAATGCACCATTGTGCGGTCTAAGACAGGGTTTTCTCCACTGCTCTGACTCTCCTCCCTCTACCCTTGAGCTCATTCGGTGTGTCTCTGTTTTGCTAGTTCCGCGAGATCACTTTTTCCATCTGTACGTCTTGTAATTGCTTATGAAGAGTGTGTATTTTCATGGCGGTCTTTCCCATCATGCTCTGCGTCCCTCGAAGGTAGGGATCTGGTCTTACCGATTTGTTTGTGTCTTGTCACTGGCACATGTGCTGGGCGCTCAGTCCTCCGGGTTAAGGCTACTTGGTATTGGGCAACTCCACGCAGACTGCCATTCAAATTCCTTCTGATTCAAGCAACCAAGCCTGTGGGAGAATTTTGTGTTTTCACGGTACGTGATATGGTTAGATCTCCGAGAAAAGGATGCATCTTCTTCTTCACTCAGTCCTAGGGGAGGCTGCATGGTTCCACTGAACAGAGTCAACCCCTGGCCTTCAACACCAATTTGTGCTTGGTTTATTTCCCTTCTTCTGGAGTCTGTCTGAGCGAGGACCTTTTAGCAGAAAGAAAGAAGAAAGAAAACAAACACCAAAAAACCCTCTCCAAACCAAACAATTGAAGAAGATAGACGTTTAGCTCAATGGCAGAATTTTCCTGGTGTGAAAAAATAAATTACAACAACAAAAGAGACTCTGCCTCTGGAAGATAATTAATAAAAAAAAAACTTCCCCGTGTGATGACGAGTCTGACATCCTGTCTCCTATCTGGCAGAGAAGAAAGTGTTGAGTTGAATAGTTAGAGTAAAATGTTCCACTTCACAACAAGGCCGGGCAGGATCTGATCATTATTTTTAAGCAAGAAAAGGTCACCATCTAGTTGTGCAGTTGATACAAGAAGCAGCGGGAGGCGGGGGCTCTGAGCTGTCGACTGACGGGGCAGTCTGGGTTGAGATTATCCTGAATCCGCGGGTAAACATTATCAGGAAATTGGATGATCACGGGGAGAATTCTTCTTGGGCATTTTGAAGTAAAATTCTATTTGCCAGACCACTTTACGCCACCTTTATATAAGCTACTTTTGGCATCGGGTAGGCTGAATAATAATACACCCCCTCCTCCCCAAATGAACACATACTAACCTATGAGTGCTATTTTCTAGGGTCCATGGGACTTACAGGTGTGACTACTGCATTCTAATACCTCCACCACCACCCCCTGCAAATAAAGCACCCAGGAACATGTAAGTCCACACACATGTAAGGTACATACCTTAGGGATGTCGGTACAACAATCCTGGCAGAGATGCACACGCATCGCTGTGCTGCACATGTCTCATTACATGTCCACAAGTTAATTTTCCCCTCATGTATCAGTCCTTTTCACTGACAGACAATTCATATTGTTTTGGGTTCTCTTTGTCTTCTTCAACATCCGGCTTGTGGTCCTCACTGGGTAATCATGGATGGAGCGTGGTAGTCTCCCAGCAATTATAGAGGCAGCAACCCATGGAAACTGTGCACTTGTTTGTATAGGAGCTGCTTATTGTAGTGCAAAGTGAGCTCAACAGTTCTTCACAAGAGCCTTATCAGATTGCCGTAAGTGAAGCCATGAGTTTGTGCGTTTCCTAGTGGGCTGGCATGTTCTCAGTGCTCAGCGAGCTTATGAGAATACCGCTGGGGGTTTGTGGTTGGCCCCAAAGCACGGACTGTGTTCTTTTTTGCCCAAAGAAATACGGTCATTAAAGGATGTTGCGATAGGACATCGGTTATTTGGCAGCCCTAGGTAACCATGGTGCTGTTCAAGGTAGGAAGAAGAATTACAGACAGAGGCCATATGGGGAAGGAGGCAGAGAGGCAGAGATTAAAGTTGCTATATTGCTGGCTTTGAAACTAGAGATAGGAGGTCATGAGCCAAAGCATGCAGGGGACCTCCTCACTCAGTACCACTGATTCAATACGGACTCACAGCTACCCTATAGGATAGGGTAGACCTGCTCTTGTGAGTTCTGTAGCGCCTCACGGGAGCAGAAAGTCTCATATTTCTCCTGAGGAGCAACTAGTGGCTTTGAACTGTGGACCTTGCGGTTAGCAGCCCAGCGTGTAACCATTATGCCACCAGGGCTCCTTAGATGGCGTCCAGAAACCCAAAGTAAGAGGAAACCAATTCTCCTCTAGGACCCTCTGAAGGAAAAGCAGCCCTCTGGACCCATTTGTTAACTTCTGATGTCCAGAATGTAGGCTATCAATATACATTGTGTTTGACTAACACCCCTAAATCCCACTGCCATTGAATTGATTCCAATTCATAGCGACCCCTAAATAGGGTTTCTGAGACTAAATTTTGATAGCAGCAGACTGCCTCAGCTTCCTTCTTAGGCGAGGCTGATAGGTTTGAACTGCTGGCTTTGGGGTAAGCTGCCTGATGCCTAACTGACAGCACCACCAAGGCTTATTGTGTCAGTGCTAAGTGGAAATTTCTATCAGTGACCATCAGCAATGAATACCCTGGATATGCCTTAATTCGGGCCTCCCTGAAATCTGAGAGGGGACTAGGTACAGAGAGTTCTGTTTGGACACAGATGTCAGGGGCAGGAGAGTGAAGCAGGGAGGGGCGTGATGGGGAGCAAGGAGTGATGGCCTTCACTGCTATGGACATGCCGGGGTCCACCCACCAGGAAGCAGCCCTATCCTCACAAATGGAAGGCTTTCCTTGTGAGGGTTAACTTGACAACATGTTCCAACGCCACTGGCCTTCACATCCAGATAGTGGAGCGGCATACACAGAAGCTGAGGTGGGCTTATGGGGCACTGTCCTCTGCAGCTGTGGCCAGGACCAGAGGCTGCTTGGGGACAGCATGAAGGCAGCTGTCACTGATCTCAAACCCCACGTGTATTCCACCTGTTGTGTCCAGGGAGTCAAGGCTCCGTGTGCATATAAACAAGGCTTCCAGTGTTGGGAATATGATTGTTTTCATTGTGAGTGGTAACAAGTACGGACCCAGGCCCATGGCCACCCCGTGCACAATGGAGCAGGGCTGCCTGGTCCTGTGCCATCCTCCCCATCAGTTGCGAATTGGATTGCTATTACTTTGAAAAAGAAAGTGCACCTGATCCAAACCGTGGTGGTTTCCATGGCCTCATACGCACGTGAAAGTTGGGCCTTGAATGAAGAAGACTGAAGGAGAATCGATGTGTTGCATTATGGTGCCGGGGAAGACTATTGGAAGCACCGTGGACTGCCGAAAGAACAGACAGATCTGTCTTGGAAGAAGTACAGCCAGAATGCTCCTTCGACGCAAGGATGGTGAGATTCTGTCTCACATACGTTGGATGTGTCATCGGGAGAGCGGGGTCCTTGTGCGAGGACACCATGGTTGGTAAAGCAGAAAATGAGTGAAACGTCGGAGGATTTTCAACAAGGTAGACGGACACAGTAGCTGCATTCATGGGCTCAGCCATCGCTGTCGTGAGGATGGTGCAAGACCAGGCGGGTTTTATTCTGTTGTCCATCAGGTCTCTTAGAGTCAGGACCGATGACGGGACAGCACCTACCAGGAACAACAACAATCCAAAGAGCTTTCTTTCCCTGATTATCAGCACTTTCTTCCTAGTTCGCCTTAGTCTGGGAGTTCTGCAGAAGCCTGTACAGCACCTGGCAAGGCCCCAGCCCCCAGGGTGTGGTGGCTGCCCAGGAGGCTCATTGGCCTAGAATGGAACCTGGATCTCCCTCGTGGAAAGGGAGAATTCCACCTGTGCAGCCACACTGCCCTTGCTTGGCACATTGTCAATATCTAGGAGTTGATGAATTCAACTTCCTGGGATTAGCAAGAGTCTCCCAAGTGGACTTCTGACTTTGCCTGACACTCAGAAACTGGTCTGGCCTGACAGCCGATGCCATTAATTTACTCACCAGGGTTTTATCAGCAGACAGTAGTCCCTCTAACTGGAGGGCGGGCACAGAGTCGATTTCCTGCTAAGGGCAGCGAGCCACATCTTCCTAACCTGGAGCCCATACACAAGGGCTTCCCCCGTCTCTCTGCATAGTGAACTAGAGCCTAGTTGGTTAAGCTAAGAATCCCAGCAGAGGAGAGTCCCTTCCATTGACACAGAAACTGATTTTCACCGAGGTGAGCCAGGACACGGCTGGTGAGCTTGGTCTTCGCCTGTTGGTGTTAGGCGCCACTGAGTCGGCTCTGACCCGCAAGGCCCCAATGCACAGCAGAAGGAAACACCGCAAGGTCCTGCGCCCTCCTCACCATTGTCCCCGGCCTGAGCCCCTTGTTCCAGCCATTGTGTCCGTCCCTCTCATGAGGGCCTTCCTCTTCTGGGCTGCCCCTCCGCTTGACCAAGCATGACGTCCTTCTTCAGGGACTCGCCTCTCCTGACAATACGTTCAAAGTATGTCAGACAAACTTGCCACCTACTATGTCCCAGCGTCTGTCCTGAACACTTTCGTTTATGTTAATTTGTTACGCCCCCTCAGCCAGTGGGGCTGCGGATGATTGTTGGGCTTATTGTTGCAAACAGTCCTCACTCACGGGAAGCTCCCTTCCAGCATCAAAGTCACCCTCTCTTCACACACAGGATCACTCTGAACTCTGTCCCTGTCCACCCATTTCTTTCGGCACCTCTGTCATCCATCCTCTTCCATTTTTAAGGAACCGCATGATCATGTGGGACCCACCCGATATTCCAGCAGGGTCTTGTTGGTAGTGTCATTGTCAGGTGCCAGCAAGTCAGTTCTTCCTCTTAGTGGCCGTAGGTACAACGGAAGGACACCTTCCCCCGCCTCCCAACTGTTGTTATGTGGGAGCCTCTTATTGCAGCCGCTGTGTCCATCCATCTCATCACAGCCTTCTTCTCTCTCATTGTCCTTCCACTCTCCCACGCATGATCTCTTTCCCCAGGAATTGGTTTCTCCTAGTAACAGGTTCGAAGTGCATGAGACAAAAAGCTCACCACTCTCCCTTCCAAGGAGCATGCTCCATTCTTCCAAAAACGGATTTGTGTGTTCTTCCAGCAGTCCATGGAGCTTTCCCTATTCTTGGCCAGAGCAATAATTCAACTGCATCCAACCTTCTGTGGGCTTTGGCAGTCAGCATCCAGCTTTCACATGCCTAAGAGGTGATGGAAAATAACAGGGATGATCATCTTTGGAAACTTAATTCCTCTTTTGCCCTTAATTCTATCTGTACCCATAATTCCCCTACCACATCCACAAACTCTGGGCATGTGGACATGTCTAGTAGCCAGGGCTTCCTCAGTGGAGAGCCCTACTCTCCATATAACCTCACGAACACCTCCCAGTAAGTATATGCTGTAGACAGTCATGGGTCATTCCACCAAAGG
This sequence comes from Echinops telfairi, assembly GCF_000313985.2. Classification (NCBI taxonomy): domain Eukaryota; kingdom Metazoa; phylum Chordata; class Mammalia; order Afrosoricida; family Tenrecidae; genus Echinops; species Echinops telfairi. Next base: position 43,941,113 of record NW_022106189.1, read on the forward strand.
GAGCATAGATTAGGCAGTTGGTCAATTGCCAAAACTCTGAGAGATGGCAAGAAAGTCAGAATTTGATCCCAGGGTGTGGGTACCTGATACCAGATACCAGATAAATGACCATTCCAGAATTTTATCCCAGACTGTAGATAGATACAAGATACCTGATGCCAGATACCTGATAGATGACTCTTCCCCTTCCACAATTTGAAGAAAGGATGCTGCATAGCAAAAGACCTGCTGGCCTAGTGGTTAAGGGCTCTGATGCTAATTAGAAGGTCAAGGGTTCAAACCCACCCTCCACTTCTCAGGAGAATTTGTGTCAGTCTGCTTCTGTAAATATTTACACACTTGGAAACTCTATGATTTCTACTACTCTGTCCTATTGAAGCGCTGCATCAACTCACTTGCAATGCCTTTTGTTCCTTTGGCTTCTGTTGTTTGTTATTACATTAGAAAGAAGGTCTCTGTTGTTGTTTTCAAATGGTGTATAGAAGCAACAAGACTCATCAAACCAGAAGCTTTCTTCTGTGTGCCTTCCCAGGAATCGCAAAATCATTCCTAAGGGATCCATTCCCCACCGGGAAGATGGCAGGTGTTTTATGTTCCTTAACATTTTCAGCAGGTTAGACTCAAGGGCAGTGTGGATGCCATCTGATTCTACTCACAGCGAAGACACCAGTGTGTGTGTGTGTGTGTGTGTGTGTGTGTGCATGTGGACCGCACGCACATGCGCATGTGTGTGTCTTTCTAGTATTTGATTCCACTATGCCTCCCCAGTCTGCAGTGAGCATTTATAAACACATCAGGACCCTGGATTCTCTATCCCTGGCAGGATAAAGAATCAGTCACATTACATTGCTGTTAACATTTTTCTACCCTGTAAGCCACAGATAGGAGCTTTTCTTCCAGGCCCATTTAAGACCCTCCAAGTTGATTCCAACAGGCAGACTTTGACAAGAATAAACCAGAGGTGTTTTGTGGTGAGAAAAGCCACGGTCCACCCACTCCAGTAGCAAACATAAGAGAAGAAGCAAGAGCTAGTCAGTGAAGGCAAAGGGCACGGAGCCAAGGGGCGCGGGCCAATTGCTTTGGAAGAGGATCCCTGTGGAGCTGGCTTAAGAGAGAATGAGATCCGAGGTTGTTCCCAGCCTGTGGGGACGGTTATTTGGGGGCAAGAAGTTTCTCTCTTTCATTTTATGTTTGCTTCTAGCACAGCTACATTCAGGTCTCCCTCCGTTCTGTTATTTCCCCCTGGCCCCACTGTGACATCACTGTGACATTACTGATTGGAAGTCCCTCTGCCCTTGTTGCATTGTCAGGAGGCTGAGCAGCTGTAACAAACAACCCCAGACCCCAACCATGTAACAGAGCCCTTGGTGTTGGATGGCTCTCCTGGGTGCCTGCACGAAGGGTGGCAATGATCGGGCTCTGGACTCTTTCTGCTGGATGATGTCACCATTTTGGATGTCCTTTTTTTACATCCTGTTTGTGTGGATAGGTGTGAAAAATGCTCAGGAGTTTGCAGGGGTTGAAAATCTCCCACTCAGGGCCCTCCCCACCCCCCATTCTATTGGCTTGTATTTAGTCCTGTGGCCAAAGTCACTGTACTGGTAAAAGAAGCACAAGAGCATCAAGGCCATTGCCACAGAGAGGCAGGATTCCACAGCATAGAGCACTCTTAACTCAAAGAGCAAAAATTGCCAACGTCTAAAGCAGAGGTTGCAAATTCAGATTTCCAGGTGCATCCCCAAGGGAGGTGAGCCAAAGCATCTGTACAGGAGAGGCTGCGACAAGGAGCCCTCAGAAAGGTGTACCCTCTCTACCACGGCCCTCTAACCTTGATGGAAGACTTCTCTGGCTAAGCCAACCAGATCTGCTGACTGCCATCTCCCCATGCAATGTCACGTGGCCGTCTCTGGATTGTAGGGGAATTGAACCCTTTCTCTGAGTACATTCTTGAGTCAGCCCCTGTCAGGAGAAGCATATACACGAAGAACAGAGTTCTGGAGAGATGACATGAACTAGAAATTCCAAGGAGAACCATGCATGGCGAAGGGTGGTGTGAAGGCTTATTCCACATGTGGGGTGTATTAGTCTGGGTAGACTAGAGAAACAAATCCAGAGACACTGATATGTGTGTAAGAGAGAACTTTATATCAAAGAGAAATTACACATTAAGAAAACATCCCAGCCCAGTCAAGGTAAAGTCCATAAGTCTGATATTAGTCCGTATGTCTGTTACCAGTCTATAAATTCTTCAGACTCACACAGCACATACTATGACACTGAATGCAGGAATATCACAGGCCAGTAGGTGGAAAGCCTTATGGATCCAGTGGCAGTGGAAGCATTTTAGCACTGGCGTGGGTCTCCACATGGCTCCTCTAGCTCCAGGGCTTTAGAGTCTTCATGTGTCTTGTCTTCAGGAATATGAAGCAGAGTATGTGTGTCCCACCTCCAGCAAGCTGTTTATCTCCTAAGTGCCTCCAAATGAGGTAATCAAGCAGTTACCTGATTGACAGGTCAAATTCCACCCCTTCACTCTTAATAGTCTCAAGTTGGCATTAGATTACATAACTACCACATCGGGTATTAAGGTGGTGGTTCCCCTGTGGGAGGATGAGACTCTGGGAAGCCACCTCAAAGGGATTTGAGGTATCTAGGAAGTGCATCACAGCTCAGCCCAGCACAGGCACCAGGTGTCCCTGAGGCCGATCCCAAAATGCCAACTCCTGCTGACTGTGGCTTCTCTGACTCAGTTTACCCCCACCCCTCTCCTTCCCTTTGCATCTTGCTTGACATCTAATTTCTATCCACTAAGCGGTTATATAGCAGCAAACAAAGCAATGTGGTGATGATTATTTGTCAATATCTACTCTTGGGGGTATCAGTAAATCATGTTTACTAGTTTAAGCATGAAGCATGAAATAACAATAATAATAGTAATTAAGCCTCACGCTCACACAGACACATCAAACCACTGTCATCTCTTTGATTTCAACTGAAAGTAACCCTATATAGGGTTTCTGCGGCTTTACATTTTTGCAGAAGCAGACTACCTCCTCTTTTCCCTAAGGACAAACCCGAGGGTTCAAACCACCCACTTTTGGGTTAGCAAACAACCTCTTAATTACGTTGTCACCAGGAACCCTTGAACGAAGCAATTAACCCCACTACTGTCGAGTCCATCAGACTCATAGTGACTCTGCTTAGGGTTTCGGAGACTGTGCTTCTTTAGGGTCACCTAAAGGCTATACATCTTTAGGAAAGCCCACAGAGTGGCTAATAGATCTGAAATGCTAACCCAGTGGTCAGCAGTCCAAGGCTTACCCGATAGTGCCAGCAGGGCTCCCCATAAAACTCACAGCAAGCATTTGTTGAACAGTTTACTATGGGCTGGGTACTACTTGGGTCTCTTTACAATAATTAACTGGCTTAATCCTCATATTACCCTCTAGAATCCCATCATTGTTCCCATTTTATATCTGAGAAAACTGAGACGCAGAAGGCTCCTTCCTTGAGGTTCCCCAGCTGGCAACTGGTAGACCCAGAATTCGTATTGAGTCATCATGTGGTGAGCATCTGTGTGAAAGACACATCTGTCTTTATAAGCTGCCTACTTGTAATTCTCAAATGAGGGAAACCCTTGGGTGATCCGAACATTTGTTCTTTGCTGATCTCTCAAAGATGCATCAGCTTCCTAGTGTTGAGGAGGTGCAAGCTAACGCATAAAGAACCACACAGGGGACCACTCATCGTCAAGACTAATGCTCACATCGTATATTCTGGACAGGTTAAGGAAGATGAGGGAAGTGTTGTCTAGTAACAGTGCTTGCTGTCTTTTGAAGATGCTGGAGAAGGAACTTTCCTAGTTAGGGAGTCACATCCAAGAATAAAGCCTTCCAGCAATGAGAGATATGCCTCCAGATCTACCACCCCTCTTAGTGCCACTAACCTTGAAGAGTTGGTCCCTGTGTTACATTGATCCGAGCAAGTAGATTCAGTTTTTAGCTTTGCTAGAAAGTTGAGGGAAATGAATGGAAATGAGAATGCTTTCACTGAGATTGACTATCAAAACATTTTTATTCTAAATATTATTAATCGTGTCATTGTTCTAGAAAATATACTTAGCAAAAACACATACAAATTTTGTTTGTTTGATAGCTTTTTTAGAAGATCAGAATTTGTCTGTTTCATTTTTTCAGCCCAGTTTGGTCTTTTTGGAGACATTATGTAAAACCCAGAGATGCCAAAAGGAATTCACGGGAAAGCGGAGAATATTGGTCCAAAGGTAGAGCTGATATTCTCCTTTGCTTCACCAAACAATTCTCGCTGGTCTCTGTGACCTAGGAGAAGGGCTCAGGGTGTGAGCTTGCTTTCCCTGATGCCCCTAAGCGAGATGACTGCATCCTGGCTTTGATGGGTTCCCTTCTACTCCTGTGAAGAGTGCCGGCCTCAGAAACCCACAGGGTCAGTTCTGCCCTGTCTATAGAGTCGCTATGGGTTGGAATTGTGGGCTCGTGTTTCACTTTGTTTTGGTTTGTTTGGGTTAAGATACCTCTGAGGAGGTATGGTGACATGCACTGGACAGCAAATCCAGAGGTCAGCCATTCAAAACTACTAGTCACTCTGAGCAAGAAAGCTTACTGCTCCCATAGAGATTTACAGCTCTGCAAACCTACAGGGGCAGTTCTGTCTATGAGGGTGCTATGACTCAGAACAGACTTGATGGCAGTGATCTTGTTAAGATACCTGCAGGGCAGGGGTGGTTCAGTGGCCGAAGTCTTCCCTTCCCTATGGTGGTGGTTAGGTGCCATCAAGTTGGTTCGTACTCATGGTGGCCCTATCTATAACAGAACGAAAGAAACTCTGCCCCGTCCTACACCATGCTCAAAGGTGTCCTGATGTTTGAGCCCATTGTTGCAGCCACTGTGTCAATCCATCTTTCCTAGGCTCTTCATCTGCTTCCTGTGGTAGACCAGAGTCTGAATCTCAGCCTGTGCTTCTCATTTGCCCTTGCCATGATGTTGGACAGGTGTCAGCAGAGCTTCAGGTGTAGGAAGAAAGGCCTGCTGGTCTAATTCTAGAAATCAACCGAGACCATCCAAACAATAAGCAAGGTGCACTCTCCTAAGAGCCATCAGCTGCACGCGGTCAGAAGGGTGGTGTCTGTGCAGGAAGTGGGCAGGGATAGGAAAGAAGGATGGAGGGAAACGGGAAGCACAGGGAGCAAGTGGGAAGGGGGCCACTCCATTGTGGGAATGGCGATCAATATCAGGAAACAAAATGGGTATGAATTGTTCATGTTAAATCAATTTGCTCTGTGAAATGTCTCCTAAATCACAGTGTCTCTCATTGCTGTTGAATTAATTCTGGCTCCTAGCAACCCTGTAGGACAGAGGAGAACCGCCCCTATGGGTGTTCCCAGTGGTAGATAGGAACGGGAGTGGAAAGCTTCATTTTTCTCCCAAGTGGAAGCTGGTGGGTTTGAATTGTTAGCCTTGCGGTTGACAGATCATCTCAGAACCCATTACACTATCAGGGCAATTCAAATGATAATAAAAAGTCACACACCAAAATGAAAGCCCCAGGATGAGAGGGGCTTAATCTGCAACCCATATTGGGAAGGGTGTGGGCAGTAGCTTTTCTTCCTGGTGGGTGTGAGGTTACCATGAGTAGAGGGGTGACTTAATGGCAGCGCACCACAAAGAAACCAGCATCCTCCATCCTGGTGGTCTTCCATGTGGGTTCTCCTGTGCATTAGGTGGTCAAAGCCTCTCTCTCTTTGTTGGGCCATGGTTCAAACAGTTCATTACTGACCACCTATCCTGTGTGGCACTGTTCCCATTGTTTTACATACGTTGTTTGATTGAATCTACTCACTGTATGTCTTATGGCCCATGTTTTCCAGGATGAGAGGTCTGAGCCCCACCATGGCCATGAAAATGGCAGTTGTGCTGCCAGTGACTGGCTGAGCTAGGATTTCTCCGGCGTACTAGGGTTTTAGAGTGTGTGCTTTGAACTACAACTGTAAGATGCTTCTCTGTGTGCATAAGGCGCCCTGGAGGCACAGTGGCGAGGAGCTCACCTGCCACCCAAAAGGCTGATGGTCCGAACTCACCAGCCAACTGTGGGAGAAAGATGTGGCCATCTCTTCCTGTAAAGATGGACAACCTGACAGCACTCTGGTGCAGTGCCACATTGTGTCCCTTGTGGTTGCTGTGAGTTGGAATCCACTCAAAGACAATGGGGATTTTGTTTTGTTTTTTAATCATTTTATTGTGGGCTCATACAACTCTTGTCACAACCCATCCATCCATCCATCCATTGTGTCAAGCACATTTGTACATTTTTTGCCATTATCACTTTCAAAACCTTTTCTTTCTACTTGAGCCCTTGGTATCAGCTCATTTCCCCCCTCCCCCCTTCCCTCCTTCGCAAACTTCATAATAATTTGATAATTTTTAAGTTACTATTATTTTTCATGTCTTACACTGACTGATGTCTCCTTTCACCCATTTTTCTGTTGTCCATCCCCCTAGGAGGGGGTTATAGGTATATCATTGTGATCGGTTCCCTCTATTTCCCCCCACCTTCCCCTTACCCTCCTGGTATGGCTACTTTCAATATTGGTCCTGAGGGGTTTATCTAACCTGGATTCCCCATGTTTGAATCTCATATCTGTACCCATGTACATGCTCTGGTCTAGCCAAATTTGTAAGGTAGAATTGGGGTCATGATAGTTGGAAGGTGGGGGAAGCATTAAAGAACTAGAGGAAAGTTGTATGTTTAATCGGTGCTATACTGCACCCTGACTGGCTCGTCTCCTCCCTGCGATTCTTCTGTAAGGGGATGTCCAGTTGCCAACAGATGGACTTTGGGTCTCCACTCTGCACTCCCCCTCATTCACAAAGATAATGATTTTTTGCTCTGGATCTTTGATGCCTGATACCTGATCCTATCGACACCTCATGATTGCACAGGGTGGTGTGCTTCACCCATGTGGACTTTGTTGCTTCTCAGCTTGTTTATTTTCAAGCCTTTAAGACCCCAGATGCTATATCTTTTGATAGCCGGGTACCATCAGCTTTCTTCACCACATTTGCTTATAGGGTGTTTTGGTTCTTTAAGCTTTGGGGCAGAGCCTTGCAAAGTGATCACTGCATCCTAGGATTTTAATCAACTCTTTAGGAATGGACACATGAGTGCTTGGATGAGTGAGTAAGTGGATAATTTGACTAGTTCCTACATCAGTAAGCCACACATTTGAAAGAGGGCACCCCAGACTTTTAGGTTAGAAATCATTTAGCCTGAAGTTTGAGGAGTGGAAGAAATGACCCAAGAAATTTTGACCGAAAACTGACTGAGCCCTGGGCTGCCCTCCCAGCAATCCCATGTTGCCCCAGGGCCTGTCTGGACGTGGGAAAGGTTTATTTTTCCTGGACGATTCAGGAGGAATCCCTAGTAGATCCCTCCAGGGAGTCAGGGCAAGACTGAGCTGCATATGGATGGGTGAGGAGGCCTTGACCTTGCTCACCTATAGAGTAGACACAACGAGTCTTCATTTCCAACAGTGCTCTCTAGCCAGGGTCCTTCCAGTCCGTGTCCTTGGAGAAATGTCCTCTCCAGGAGTAATTATGCACTGAAGGGTTTACTGACCCAGGACCTGAGGGCAGAATTAGTCAAGTAGGAGGTGAGGGTGTAATTGGAGGCCCGGAGAGCCTGGAGGCAACCTTTGAAAATCAGCTGTTTACATGAATTAGCATTGGCCAGTTATAGATTTTCCACTTGGGAAATTGCCAATAGAGTGTTGTGCTTTCTAGAGATGTGCCACCTGGGATGCCAGCATGATGGCATCATGAGGTCCTCTGGCCAGAACCTGTTACTGGGACAAGGGCGTGTGTCACAAGCCAATCAGCACAGGTGCTGGCATTCTTTCCCCATTTGATCTGCGAATGACAATGTCAGAAATGAGGTTGTGACTGCCATCTCGCTCATTTCCAAGACTGGCCACGCGTGACCCTCCCCATATGGGCTCTTGCTCTCATCCTCAGGAGTCAGTGCACTTCAGAGTTTGGGTGTTTAGAGGAGGAGGAGGAGGAGGAGGAGGAGGCACAATGGTTATGCTCAGATCTGCTAACTGAAACACCGCTAGTTCAAACCCACCAGTCACTCCTTGGGAGAAAGATGAGGCAGTCGGATTCTGTACTGACTTACAGTCTTGGGAACTCCATGGGGCAGTTCTCCTCTGTCCTAGAGGACCACCGCGAGTCACAATTCTACTCCCTGAGTTCGGTATTTAGAGAGGAATCCCAGTAGCATAGCTTCCAACCTTCCCTGCTTTCCCTTGGGGTCTCTGGTGGAAATGATAGTGAGTTTTCTCAGATCGTTTTTTATGCAGTTGCCGGAAGTGTAAGTTTTGGCATCTCAATCTTACATTCCCAAAAGCTGATACTAAAGTGTAAGAGTTTTGAGAGGGGACTGGTATCAGGAAATATCTGTTGAGGATGAGGAAAGAGAAGCTGCTCATGAGAGATGAGCTACCATGGTGGACACCTGGGGCTTTGCTCCACATGAAGATTAGGGGGGACCGTGTTATCCCACCGAGAAGCCAGAGACTTCGGCTGTGTGTGCAGCGGCTCAGCACCTATGGGTAGAACACTGCGCCAGGAGCTGCTCTTTACCATGCTTTCTCTAAAGCTTTATTGGCACATCTCACACAGTTCAATCATATCAAGAAGAGTTGTATCACCACAATCCATTTTAGAACATTTCCCTCTGTCTGGCACTCATTATTATTAACTTCCCATTTTCCCAAGTCCCCCCAGCCATACCCCAACCTGATCCATCCTTAGGTGAAACAGCTTCCTTAGATTTCAGAGAGTAATCTTTACCAAGGACGTACTAAGGCATGTCTCCATCTGGAAGGCTTGGCCATTGGAGAACAGTGAATAAATGAGAAGATACTTCAACCTGTGTTCAAATCCTGCCTCCTCCCTTGTGATTGGGTAACTCTGTGATTGGGTAACTCTGGAGTGTCGGATCTTTCCGTCAGAACATGCATCTTCTCAGAGAATAGGCAAACCTCAGAGATACTGTGGGCTCAGGTTCAGACCACCATCCTTAATGTGAATGTGGCAATCAAGCGAGTCGGCTACAGTTTTTGCTTTCTCACCGTATTGAAGAGTGATGTGGATACTTGACAGCAGTGTGCAGTGTGCAAGAGCGTGTTAAAAACATTTGAACTATTGTGAGAGTAAACAGGACACAGAGACAGGAAGTAAGCGCGGGCTGTTGGGAAAGTGTCTCCCCTAGACTTGCTTGATGCAGGTTGCCACAAATCTTCAACGAGTTACGAAATATATATAGGCAAAGCACAATGAATCAAAGCACAGTTAAGCAAGTTCTTCCTCTACATACTTTGTGGGTTTGTGAGGGAGATTGAATGAGACCCTGGTCTTATTAGGTGCTGTCTAGTGGATTCCAACGCATAGCCACCCTATCTACAACACAACAAACCCTGCATAGTCCTGTGCCATCCTCAACATTATTCTTATGTTTGAACCCATAGTTGCAGCCACCGGGCCAATCCGTCTTATTGAAGGTCTTCCTCTTATTCTCTGCCCCAATACCTTGCCAAGCATGATGGCCTTCTCCAGGGACTGGTCTCTCCTGACAACATGCCCAAAGTATGGGAGACAATGTCCCATCATCCTTGCCTCCAAAAAGCATTCTGGCTTTTTATTGTTTTTATGGAGTTTTTCCAAGGCAGATTTGTTTGTGCTTTTGACCGTCTGTGGTACTTTCAATATATTCTTCTCGAGCACTGTAATTCAAATGCATGCATGCTTCTGTGGGCTTCCTCATTCAGTGTCCACCCTACAGTCTTATGAGGTGATTGAAAATACCATGGCGTGGCTCAGGTGCACCGTAGGCCTCAAAGTAACCGCCATGCTTTTTTTTTTTTATTTACCACTCTGAGGAGGTCTGGTCTGGCAGAGATACCCAATGCATTCGTCCATTGATCTCTTGGCCAAGGCTTCCATGAGCACTGCTTGCGCATCTAAGCCAGACAAAATCCTTGACAACATCGATCTTTTCTCCACTGATCATGATGTGACCTACTGGTCTTGTTGTGAGGATCTGGGCTTTCTGTTCTTTGAGTTATAATGAATACTGAAGGCTGCGGTCCTTCATCTTCATCAGGGAGTGCTTTAAGCCCTCCTCTCTTGCAGCAAGAAAGCAGCGTTGTACCATCTGCATATGGTGGGTTATTAATCGGCCTTCCTCTCAGCCTGATGCATCTAATCCAGCTTCTCTGATGATCTGCTCAGCGTACAGATGGAATAAGTATGGTGAGAGGAGGCAACCCTGACACACACCTTTCCTGCCTGGAAACCATGCTGTGTCCCCTTGTGCTGTCAGCACAGCTGCCTCTCGATCCACGTGTAGGTTCCTCATGAGTGCAAGCTAGTGTCCTGGGATTCCCATTCATTCTAAAAGACGTCTAACAAATTTGGCACAGTGTTCGTCAGGTCACATCCATTGACATAGATGCAGACACATAGCAATGCTGCCGGGCAGAGTAGAACTTCCCTGTCAGGTCTCCAAGACTCCAAGGGGGCTGAAAGATTCCTCTTTATCCTCTGGGTGGGCCTGTGACTTGGAACCTCTGACCCGAGGGTTAGCAATTCAGTCCAGAGCCACTACAGGAATAAAACATGCTGGCTTTCGTTTTAAAAATGATCCCAGGGCACCTCTGTGCCAGGGCCTGTGCTGGGCTCTCGGTATCAACAGGTGGTTCAAAGAGGTAGTCTCAATTTTCAGAGTGTCACCTTTTTCCTTATCAACCCTTATGACTTTTTTACCACATATTTTTAAATTCACGTTTTCCTGGGCAAGCCTACCAACTTTGGCTAGAGTACATTTAACTTCATTGTGGACTTCTAGGTGAAGTGTCCCAGCGATATGGAAGGATTAAAGCAAGCCTTTGTAGGCAATTACAGCTTGAACATGTTTCCATTACATCATTTAGAAACGTGTGGAGAAGCAGGTGCAATTAATTTTCATAGCACATTTATCTACTTAGCCCAGTATGTGAAACATTACCATGTTAACATGTAATCAATGCAAAAATGATTCATTTGGTTGCTTTTTTTTTGCCTTGTTTTGTGGTATGTCATCTTCAAAATCCAATGTGTGTCTTACGTATAAACAATCTTGATTTCTGACCAGCAGCATGGCAGGCGTCCAGTAGTGACACGGGACACGTGCCACCATATTGGATAATGACGGTCCCGTGGGCCCTGGAATCTTGTCAGAAGTGACTTCTACTTGTCCCTGCCCCGCTCTCTAGGGAGATGACAATGCTCCTTGGCGGGCACAGAAGGGGATTTGATTGCAGGCCCGGCATCATAGGAAATTGACAGTTCGCATAATGAAATTTCACACATGGAGGCCATGGGGAGAATGTGAGCAGGTGTAAAAATCTGACGAAGTGGTTGCTTTAACGGCAGCCTCATGGAAACCGCAGCAGCTGTTCCCATTCGCAGGCTGCCGCGTTGCCCCGTCAAAGCGGGTCGTGGGCACCCCCCTCCCCTCTTCGTCTGCGAGGCAAAACGCAAAGCCTCCACTCGTTTCGAAAAGTTGCGGACTTGGTGCAAGTGAGCGAGCGGGGCAAACCCACGAGTAGCTGTGGAAAGATTGATGGCTTTCCTTTCTGCAGGTGCTGCTGCTCACATCTGCCCACGAGTCGGACTGCACTCCCGGGTTTCAGCCGAAAGTGTTTCGCATCGAGCAGCCTGCCGAGTTCATCGAGGGCCAGTCCATTCTGAACCGTAAGTCACACCGCTGATGGACAGCGCTTTCTGACCCGTCCTGGTCCTTGCATTCGCCGGTGGCTGGTGGCTGGTGGCTGGGGCCCTGTCCCAGTAGGTGGTTTTCTCTAAGAGCTCTAGGATCATGTTGCTTCAGTCAGTGATGTTCGACCCGGGATGGCAGGTCTTGGATGAAGGCTTTGCCGGGGTTGAGGGGAGCAGTGGGCCATGTGCCAATCTCTTGAGCATTTTATCCTTGGTGGCCATTCACCAGCTACCCCCCGAAAGACAGATTTAGCCATCTCCAATGTCAGGGTGACACTGAAAGGAACTCCTGCTCCCCTATGTAGACCCCTGAGAACCGTGCTATGAGGTTCCTAGTTGCGCGTCCTACCTGGAACCGTGCTATGAGGTTCCTAGGCGCGCGTCCTACCTGGAGCGCTCACACAGAGTATCAGTGGTGTGAGCCAGGGATGGTGGCATCTGGGAATTTTCAGGCACGGACGTCCTGAGCTAATAAGATGGCCTTCAGGAAGCTTCCCCACTGTTCCCGACTGTTCTGTGGAGTCACATCTCTTCCCACACAATTCCAATGGAGTTCCTTTCGGTGCACACCGCTCAGTTCTGCGGGTATGATCGCTGGCTCTTTTTGAAAGTCAAGATTGTATTATTTTGTCTTTATGATGACACCGGACGTTCTGGCGCAAAGCCTCTAGAATGGGTGATGGACAAGTAATGGGGTCACTGGAGCCCCTGGAGACCCCTTGTTTAATGCTTTGGCCTGAAGGGTGAGCATATGGCACCAGTGATTTGATTGGCAGGATGCTCTTAGGTCCCTTGGAGGAAGAAGGTGGCTGCTCACCTGCCCTAATGGACCCCGGTTGGCCTCCTAGTCTAGCCAGCCTCCTTCTCACCTGTGCTATCTGGCTGTCATGTTTCAAGACAAAGGGTTGGGACTCAGGGGAGCCCCGCTTGATTGCATTTTTCCATGTGGTTGGAATGCATTGTGAGCCGCCGCTGAAGGAAGCCACTGATGGAGACAGGATGTTGGCTACGCAGGGAGCTGTCCAAGGTGCAGTATGCGCACCCCCTCTGCAATTACACGCCAATGAAATCATTTCAATAATTAGAGTCTGTAATGACAAGGTGAGGGGCTCGCACTGAGAGTGAATTCCAATATGTGATTCCATGTTAATTTGATCCCTGAGTGTGACTCCTGGGTCAGACTGTCAGGAACCCTCACTTGCCTTTTGATTCGTGTGTTTATCAGAATCAATACATTTCAAACGGGGCTGGGTTTGTAGAGCACCGTTTCCCTTCTCTCCACGCTTCTCCTCTGCTCTCTCTTCTCCCCTGTCCCTGGTCCTCCTCTCTCTCCTCACCTCTCCTCTCCTCCCTCACCTCTCCCCTCCCCCCAAGTGATTATCCCAAATGGCATCTATGTTAACATGCTTGGAAATAGGAAGCCACCCCAAGTATGGAAATTAATAGCGTTGGTATGCAAAGCAGGCCCATAAATGTGATTGCTTCTGTAATCTTCACGACACCAAACAGCTTTTAATTCACCGCTGCGAAGCTGGAAACAATCATACTTTGGGGGATCTTTGTAATTTAAACGAGACCGTACTGTACATTCCAATATCACAGTTTTGCGTGTGTCTCTCTGTGGCTTTCTTTTTTTTAATCCCCCAAGTAATTAAGTGGGTTATGGTGGTTGGTTCTGTGTAAGCTAGTAAAAGCTAAATGGAACCGGGTTGATTATCCATGATTGCACATTCAGGAAAAAGTCCCTGATATGGAGGTTGAGGGCATTTAAACCTGTTTGTGTGTGTGTGTGTGTGTGTGTGTGTGTGTGTGTGTGTGTGTGTGTGTGTGTTGTAGGGTCAGCAAATTCTAACCATCTTCCTTTCGGTGCAAAATAGATGTCCAGACATGTTGCCAAGGTGAGGGGTTGAGTCAGATCTGATGAGGTATTACAAGTTCATCTCAGAGCCACGCATATGCTGAGTCTTGTTTTCTCTGTACTGTGAGAGATAGGCAATTTCCACCAACACCCCTCCTTCCGAGAAAGGTTCTGAGCATAAACTTACTGTAATTGGGTCAATTCCAACCCACAGTGACCCCAGAGAATAGAGCAGAATTGTCCCATAATGTCTCCAAGGCTGTAGACCTTTCCAGAGGTGGACTGCCTCATCTTCCTCCCACTGGGGGCTGGTAAATTTGAACCGCTAACCTCTTGGTTAATAGCTGATTACTTTACCCTTTGTGTCACCAGTGCTCCTGGTGAATAAAGCTATCAGAGTCTCAATGAGAAGGAAAGCTTTCAGTTTTGATAATGCTTCTGGTGGATTGAGTTGTGTACAGTGACCATCCCACTTGGGAATGGGCCTCTGTTATGTTAAGAGGCTGTAACCGTGTTTCATGCGTTTGCGCTATGGTGCCGGTGAAGAAGATTGAGGGTACTATGGATTTCCAAAGGAACACCAACAGCAAAATCCTGTCTCAAAAAAAGCACAGCCGGAGTGCTCCTCAGAAGCGAGGATGGTGAGACTTTGTCTCATGTACTTGGGACATGTAATCTGAAGAGACCCGTCCCTGGAAAAAGGACCTCGTGCTTGGTAAAGCAGCTGGCCCATGAAGAAAGGAGGACCCTCAAGGAGATGCAGTGGCGCTGGCTGCAACAGTGGGCTTGAGCGCAAGGACAGCAGTGAGGTGGCAGCGGCCTGGGTCGTGCTGTGTTCTGTTGTGCGCAGGGCCACTGGGAGTCGGAGCTGACTTGACAACACCTACAACCACCACCATCACCACCAAGACCCAGGGAAGGACGTGGCCAGGGACCTGAGGGACACACAAATCCAGAGCAAGGCAACAGCAGTTGTTCCCACGCACCAGGAGAGGGTGTTGTCTGGGGCCCTGTTGAGGGCACTTGCACTTACCGTGTGGTGTTTGCTTTCTGCCACTTGAACCCTTGCAATCCTTAGAGCTCCGGCTTCCTATCATTGTGAAAATTTTTGTGTTGTCAAAAGTCTAAACACAGCACAATCAATCCATGGATGCCTCCGCTCCTCGCTGTTCTATAAAGCTGTCTGAAAAGTGTTGTCTCTTGGTCTGACACGCATAGTTTATCTGCTCATGCGCTGCATGTATATGCAGTCAGCTCTGGCCTCAGGTTTTAGCCGGTGCCCAGGAATGTTTATTCTGCCCACGATATCCTGCTCTGTTTGTTCAGACAGTAATATTTCCTTCTATCCTTTTTCGTCTCCCTCCTCAATGCTCAATGACGTGCCTTCTTCTCCCTTAACTGTTAGTAATGGTCCCCTCCACTGCTTTTGCTTCCTTCATATTTTATTCACTCTTCACCCCGATACATCTTTCCCTCAGTTCCTCCTAAAGGCTTCTTTCTTCACAGCCCAATAAGACTTTATTCCACTCTTCTTCCCATGAACTCCACCCGCTTTCTTCTTTAAAAGGCCAGTTTTCAACAAGCTGCTAGGATCAAAACATGGCATTCCACCGTTCCTTCTAATGTAGCCAGGGGGGGCTCTTTCCTCTCTCGTTCAAAGCGTGTGGTAGGGGCCCCACTCAAGATAACGTGGGCAAAACTTTCCTGGCTTCACCTTAGCTGTGAAAGGTGAACTGAGATGATGGAGTTATTGCCAATCCACCCCCCCAACACACACCCCCCCTTTTTTTTTTTTTTTTGCAAAGAGACGTACAGGAGGAAGGGAGGGAAAATCGAAAATCAGCTCAGAGAGGAAGTGTCTTTTCAAGGTCTTGGGGTTAGAGTGGAGACTGCGTAGGGCACGACAGCAGGGTCCCTGACTCCTGAGCCAAGAGCGCCCCTGGATAGGCTGGCTGATGGCTCTGTCTTCTCCAGCTAAAGGAAAGCATATCATCCCCCTGGCTGCCATCTTGGTGCCATTAGAGTCTGACAGTGACCCTGAGGACAGACATGTTCCAGAATGATACTGACCAGCACCCCATGGGAGTGGGGAGATGCCAAGTGAGAAAGCCTTGCCCACCCACTCCCCTGGAGGCATTTCCAGCTCCTGGTGATCTTAATAGGGTGTTTGGGCCTATACATCTTTCTGGGAGCAGGTCGCCTCATCTCCCTCCCCTGGAGCAGCTGGTGCGTTTGAACCACCCACCTTGTGGTTAGCTGTCCAATGCTTACCTGACAACACCACCAAGGCCCCTTTATAACGTCACAGAACACATACTGTGTCCTACCCTTATCAGCTCAGCTAGACCTTCCTAGCCCTGCGGATAGGAGCTCCCTTGGTCATCAAGCTCATCTGGGACCACATGCTCATGACCCAGGAGTCTTCATTAGTGGGCTACATCTCCATCCTCTAGGATCCCAAAGGGACCCTATGATAATAATTTGTTTTGTACCTTTTTTATTCTTCATGGTTCACTCATCTTGAGACACACACACACACACACACACACACACACACAGAAATGCCACAGCTGAGATCACCTATAGTCTATGCAGTTAAGACTAATACTCATACATTTAGTATAGTATTGATCATAGGGCAGGTTAGAGTACCATGATTTTTACTCAGATAACCCACGCCTTCTGTATTAGTTGGCCAATGGTTCTTCCCCTTTCCCCAGAAGATGTTTCTGTAGACATTCTAACTCCTGTTCTTTTCTGCTTTCCGCCTCCTCTCGCTCTTTCCTTCTTTCTTTTGAACAGCAGCATGTTTCTAACAACTGACATAGTGGCTCTTAGGAAAATACCTCCCCTTCTAGGTGGAGGGAGCCACTGGCAAACAGACCTGGAAAGCATGTTATTTGCGTAGAAATAAAATATGCTGTTGTAATCAACAGCCCCAGGAATATAAGACAATAAACGTCTATTTGCTGCTTGTTGGGGTTAGACTATTCTTCTGCGGAGCTCTCTTCCAAATGGCTTCCCTCCAGGTGGGGGCTCAGGGACCCCCCAACTTTGCGCTGCCATCTTGTGGCTTCTGGTCACTGGGCTGGCAAACAGAGGGACTAGAAAAAGTGTGGGTTCAACACTCCAGCTGTTTAACCACCTCAGCTCCTAGATGACACGTCGTACCCTTTCTACTCACCTTCTCCCTCATCTCCGAATGCTGCCACAGAGGGGTGGCCTTCAAGCACAGAGATCTTTTGCCTCACGGTTCTGGAAGCTAGCCATCCATATTTGGGCATCAGCTCTTGGGGAGAGCCCTTCCCTGTTCACCACCCCATCCTTTCCTTGGCATCATTCTGTGCCCCGTACATGTTCCCTCACGTGGTCTCTTCCACCTGTGCCTGTGCTCTCCACGTCCATTTCCTGTTTCATCAGACCCCTCTCAGGAGGCATTAGGTTTAGGACCCACCTTACTCCAGTGTGTTTTCATGAACACAATGAAAGACGCTCCCTATTTCCAAACAGGGTCACAATCTCATATAATAGGGTTTGGATTTCAACCAATATATAGTTGGGGGACGTGGGTGAACGACACCAATGAGTACTCTTCATCCAGCTGTGTATCCAATCTAAGTGTACAACTGACCAGGAAATGTAGGGGGACACGTGGGTGTGGGTGAGGATTCAGTCTCCACGTAGACCCAACTTGGGGGAGAAGACAATGTTGGTCAGTACCTGAGACCACATCCTTCTTTTCTTAGGAGAGGGTTTTCAAGGCGGTGCAATCTCTTTGCAGAAGCAGACTGCGACAACTTTTTCTTGTGGGGAGACTGGCAAGTTTGAACTGCCGACTTTTCAGTGAGCACAAGAGTGCTTTAACCACGTGCAACCGAGGCTCCTAGGGTCATTTCAACTCAAACCAAGCTCACTGCTGTGCAGTCAATGCTGACTCATAGCAACCGACCCCCTGTGGGCTTCTGAGACTGACTGTTCATGGGAGTAGAAAGCCCAGTCTTTCTCCTGAGGAGCTACGGCTGGTTTCAAACAACAGACCATGTGGATCGCAGCCCGACGCATCACCGCTTCACCACCAGGGTCATACAGCGAGTGGGAAAATGGGAACATTGACTGTGGGTGTGTCTGTATGGGAAAGGGTCACTTAGCACCACAAATCAAACAACAATGGAAGAGAGACCAATTAGAGCCTCTGTAAATGTGTCGATCGCACTTGGTGAATAATGCTCCAAAGTGCCCTTCTTCGCCTCCTTTTCCCACAGCTAGAATGTTCCTTAGAGGCAAGGAGGGTGATCTTTTGCCTCCTATTGTTGGCACGTGGTGTCAGGAGGGACTAGTCCCTGAAGAAAGACCTCATGTGTGGTGAAGTAGAGGGCCGGTGACAAAGAGGAAGGCCCTCCACCAGATGGGTGACTCAGTAACACAGCAGGACGGTGAGTGGGGCAGCGAGCAGGACTGGGAAGGTTTCGTTCGGGTGGGTAGAGGATATCTCTAGGAGTTGAAACTGACTCCGACCACCACCACAGACTGTGGGATCCACTGGTCTAAGGCCTTCAGCGGATACCACTGCTTTCGTCCTTGACTTTTCTAATACTCTTCTACAGTGTCACATTGCTAACTTTTCTGGAGCTTGCAGGGCTAATTCTGGTGAAACTTCCTCATGAAGGGCATTCACTTTTGCTGGCAGGAGAGTGAGAATGTTTGTGCAACGTCTAACCAGTGCTGTATAACTGTGGAACAGATGCGGGAATAAAAACACCACCTGCGTGAAGGGGCAGCATGCCTGGCACTGAATCTTGATGGCACACGTGTTCCTCGAATGTGAAGGGCCCCTTGCACTTGAAACCCAATGGAGAGATGCTCTTATTTGAATGTTTGGTTAGTTTGTGTTTTGTATTTGGAAACCCTCAGACCTCAGTTTACCCAAGACGACGCCCCTCATCATTGTACAGTCAAGACTGGAGCCCGTTTTCGCAGCTCTCACTTAAAGCGCTCTGGACTAGAAGCTCTCCGTCGAGATCGCTGATGTTGATAGATTAAGGGAATTTGCCTCTTGACTTTCCCGCCGTTTCTCGTCAGCCTGGATGGACAGCAAGAACCTCTGCTGCTTTCTCACATTCTGTTCACAGCCCAGTACGTTCCCTGTGATGGGGGGAAAAGTAGCTCTCTCCTGGTTTCCAGCAGGGTCCAGTGCCAGACTTTCTCTGCCTCTGTGCTCCTGGCTTTTTGCCCTCCCCATGAGTCCCTTTCAACAGATGACAACATGACCATACAACAGTGACCCCAACCTCAATAAGCCCTCAGGTCGCCCAGGAGGTGCATAGTGTCACATTAATTATATTTGTACTTATCGTACATGAGTCATGGCTTTGGAGGGTCTTTTTAATTGACTATAAATCAAACGGGGAACTTGAAAAATGAAGGCAATTAATGACAAAGCAACTCGAGAGATGTTTTGCATGCTAACACAGTAAATACATTTCCAGTGAATTAAATGTCCAAACTAAGACCCCTTTGATCCTGCTGGGCAGATTTCTTTGGGGTGGTAATAAGTGGATGAACTTCCCCACCTGGCCGATGAGCAATGCCTGTGTGCTGAGTTCCCATTGACCCTGTTTCTATTCTGTATCCTGAGAAACGTTCTAAGTTCTATGGGTTTGGGTTTCTTTTTAGGATATTTTCAAATAACCAGAGTGTGTCCTTGGGGGCATGGCACCTCACTCCAGCCTGTTTACTCCCAGGTTGGGAAATGGAGTTACTGATGAGGGAAATCATTTCCCATCACCCTTGGGCCTCCATATAGAATTGAGCCCCCACCATGGGGCCTTCAGGTGGTGCACTGGTTTCAAGCTGTTGTGAAGTGTGAAGAAAATCACACTCTGGCTCTCCTGCTCCTTTGTTCTATCAGCATGGAGAAGGGGGTGCTCTAGGTCAGAGTGTGGCCTCCTTTTTACAAGAGTGAGCATCTTACCCTTTCATACACAGATCCCAGTTGAAAGATGATGTCTTCTGGGCTTGACCTTCTCCCCCCCCTCCCGCCAAATTTTAACAATCTAGTAATCAGTCCATGTATATTCATTAGGATCCTCGGAAATGCATTCTATGAACTATCTCATTTCATAAATGTGGACTCCCTTAACGAGAGAAAACCACCTGGACACAGCACGGAGGAGGTAACCTGCAGAGAGAATCTCCCCCTGGACTTGGTCCCTCGGCCAGCCTCTGGAGGCTGGGGAATGTGTCCTGTAAGGGAGCAAGAACAGCCCGCAGGGAGAGACCTGAGAACAAGTTCAGCTCTCTTAGCACACACTTTCTTGTCTGTAGGAGGAAGGACGATGTAGACGGGAGGGCTCACACGCTCTGCCCTTGGGTTACATCTGTCCTAGTGATCTGTCCAGTTTGAGAACCTGGTTATTTAATGAAAGTAATGAAAGCATTAACTGTCAACATGGAGAGTTTCTCTAATTATTGCTTTTTAATCCCAAAGTCTAGGCAACACAGAACTTCAGAATATAAATCCCAGAGATAGGCTGCCTGTTCAAATTCAAGTTCAGTCATTCTCAGCTAAGTCGCTTGGGCAGGGTAGAGAAAAACAAATAGAGAAACCAACCAACCCACCCCTGCGATCCTTAGTTTCCTCATTTGGAAAAAGGTGGCCGTCTCAGCATAAGGACTTTGGGTTTTAGGGCCGGTTGACGAAAGCACTGGAATATTTGCTGCCAGAAATAGTCCCGCGATCGGAGCCCCTGACATATCCCCTGTGTCAATGACTGGCTCTCCCATTTTCTGGGCCCTCCCATCTCTACTGCCTTCTAGACCACCAGTTGGTTTTCTCCTGTATTCTGCCACCTGACTGCCCCTTACAGGCATCTGCAGTCACCTCCCTTAAAGTAACTCTCCTAAGAGGGATGGACGGCTCAAATGGCATGTCATCAATGCCACAACACATGCCCCATTTTCATCCTATTATGGATTTTCTTGGCTGGAATGGAAGTGTTATCGGTTGTCAAGGAAGCAGAGGGAAGTGCTTCGAGAGGAAAGGGCAAGGGCTGCTGGTTATTGATGGAAGACTTTGACATCTATTTCAGTGTTTGGAATTGGCGATGCAGGTATAGGAAGAGAAGACCATGTCTCACATACGTTGGAAATGTCACTCATAAAGATAAGCCCCCGGAGAAGAGCATCATGCTTGGTAAAGCGGAGGGACAACGAAAAAGAGGAAGACTCTCGATAAGATGAATTCACACAGCGGCCGCTCCGATGGGCTCAAACATAGCCGCGAGTGTAAGGGTGAGCCGGACTGCGCAGTGCCTCCTCTGCTGACCATGGGTCCTCGATGTGGGAACTGACTCGGCGGCAGACGACAGCAACAACATGCAGGAACAGGGGCAAAGGAGAGTATAGCAGGCTGTCGGGAAGTTGGGAAAGGAGCCCGACCTTAAAGAGAAACGTGAATGGGCTCGGGCTTTGGTGAAGGCATTTGGAAGGGTAGGGCTGGGTTGGGATGTAGGCCAGTGAAGAGGTGGATAGAGAAGATGGCAGCATGTCAAGAAGAACCCTAGAGAACTTCAGGAATCTGGACTCTGAAGCCGCCAGAAAGGGGCTGTTCTAAAAGACATGTGCTGGCTCCCCGGCCTCTCACCCCAGCCTGACCATGGACTTGAATGAGCCTTGTTCGCTAGACCACTTGTAGAATGAGGGTAGATTAGTCTGGGCTAGTTATAGTGTCAGAAACTCAACAGGGGCAGCTCCACTGTCTTACAGGGTGGCTCTTTGTCCGCATCAATGCCACGGCAGTGAGCTTGCTTTGTTTTTTAGTAATTATGGTTGTATATAACCCAACTCCAGCCAGCTTTAGCAGACATACACGAATGATCGGCCCATGTAGTTGAATGCCTCAGGGTTTGCTTTGACTGTAGGGACATCTGAATCGAGTTGCTTGAACGGTATCCCTCCCCTCCTCTTGCTTCAGTGTTGCTTTTGTGCCTCCCTGCCAGAGGGCTTTCCTTCAAGGTGACTGCCAGTAGCCCCCACCTTCCATCTTTCGGGCTCAGCAACTCAGAGCATTTTCTCTAAGTCCCCAAACTTCTCGTGATCAACTCCCCTTGGACCAGCTTGGTGGGTCACCTGCCTATCCCTGGGACAACCAATGCCCAAGAAGTTTTAGTATTCTGATTGGCCAGCCTGGAGGAATGGGGTTGCTCTTCCCCAAGCAAGGGGAATGGGTGTGCCGGGCTGGCGAAAGCAAGCAAGTCTTCCACGAAGGTGCTGTACTCCACTGCTAAGGGCCTTTTCGGGCTATGCTCTGTGCATGGGGATTTCAAATATCCCGCACACAATAGAAATAGAAATGTCAGCTAGGTGGCAGGGAATGAAGACAGCCACCTCAACAGGCTTCTGCTGGTGATGCTGGTGAGCAGATTGCTTAATTAAGACTGTCAAATCCTAAGAGCTGCCATATGGCCTCACACTTCAACCTGTTGAGTCTCTCCACCCATGTGGTTCTTGAGCTGGTATAAATCTCTCTTATTTCTCTTTTTCTTTAAGAGCCTGCGAAAACTGGGACCTGGCATGTAACCACTGTATCTCCCAATGTAAAGTAGTTGAACCACATGCATTTGACTGCTTAATGAGTAGAACATCCAACTTTAAGTGGGGAAAGATTCAGCTTGTCTTGAAATAGTTTGAGAAGGCAAAAGAGCTTATCATCCTGTAACAGAGTCCATCTGCACACACTTGAACCATCACCTGCCCTCTGTCTGGTCTTCACACCTCAACTTCCAGGGAGATTTTCATGGACTTGAATGCAAAAGAACAATAGGTGCCATGCTTAGCATTCAGAATCCCCCAAGCACTTCTGCATCTGATGGAGTCCTCTTTCTTCTTCAGGAAGTAGAAGTAGGGAAAGAAAGGAAATAATGTAGGTTACACCCCTACCATGCATTTAACAATTATTCAAGACACACCAAATGGTCATCTGCCATATGGCAGACTCGGTACAAGTACAAGAGATACAGTTTGGAACCAGACCTCAAACGTGTTTCCGGTTCTGGGGTTTTCCTTCTGGTGGAGAAGGGGAGACAAACAAGATAGGCATGGGCACCCCAGAATAAAGACATGATGCTTGAAACGGCGGTAAGGATCAAGCAGCAGCCATTTCTGGGTGACTACTCTATAACAGATGGTCATAAACACTACCTCTGAAATACTGAGACCCTCAACTACAAGTAAGGACCATCCAGGGGCAGGCCATGTTCATAAACATTTAGGCAAAGGGTCCCGTTATGCAAAGAGCAACTAATGCAAAGAAAATGGGGACAGCATTTCAGTCTGTGTACCTATAGACCTTGGAGACATGGGGTGTTTGGTTCCAGGCCAACTGCAATAAATCGAACATCACAATCAAGCCGGTCCCATGGCTTTGTTTTGTTTTGTTTCCCAGTGCATAGCAGTGTTATATCGTCCCTCCACTGTGGCCCGTGATGTGCGCAATCCAACCCCCAAACCAAACGCACTGCCGTGGAGTCGGTTCCCACTAATGGTGACTCGTAGGACTGAGTAGAACTGCCCCCATAGAGTTCCCGAAACGACACCCCCAGGGCTGCTTAAGTGTGTGACCCTGAAAAGGTTTGAACTGCTGTGAGGATGACCAAAATGTGACGCAGAGACACAAAGCGAGCGCGTGATATTGGGAAAATGGTGCCAATAGATACATCCTGGTTGCTGCAAATCCCCAATGTGTAAAAGAACAACAAACAAACAGATGTAGTGTCTGCTGCGTGCAGTAAAGTGAAGCACAAGAAAATGAGGCCTGTCTAGCCTCTGATCCATCTTCTCAGTTTAATCATCCCAATGAGGAGGGATGCTGACTCTTGAGTAGATGAGGCAGATTAAAGGGCGCCAGAGCTCACCGGAAGGGACGAGTGGGAAATGAATCCCCATCTGCCTGACTCAAGCCCATGTTCTTTGCATAGACAGCGCCTGCCACCGATAGAGCTACCTCCATCCCCACCCCACAGTGATCTGCCTCTGCCCTTCCTAGAGTGGTCGCAGTAGCATCAGGGCCTGTCACTGTGGGTCCCTGTTTGTTATTACCTGTCTCTATCTCACATGCAATGCCATCCAGTCAAGGCTGACGCATAGCAACCCCCTCTTGGTTTCTGGGATTATAGGTGTTTATGGGAGTAGGAAGCCCAGTCTTTCTCCCTTGGAGCTGCTGGTGGGTTAGAATTGCCGACCATGTGGATCGAGCCCAATACGCAACCCCTACACTCCATGGGCTCCCATACAGTGGGGCATGGTCCCTGGAACCCGTCTCCCCTGCACAAGTGCTGCCACAATCTTGCTTCCTTCGGGCCAAACCTTACAAAGTTGCTTCGTGGAAATCACCGAATGCCTCCTAAGCTGTAGGGACAGATGTGCATGGAGAGAGATGGTCAGGTGCATCTGCTCGGCAGGACATGACCTACTTGTGGGAGTTGTGATCCAACAGACTGACAGCTCATGAATGTCTACCAAAGTGGGGGGGGGGGGCAAAGAAAGAGCACAAAGTATAGCCCATCGGTTTCAAATCGGGCTTTGCTGCCAAATGAGTTATGAAAACGCTTGCAGTGTCCAGAGCCCTTTGGATTTCAGCGTTGCCACAGGTACTTCTTAGTAGAACCTTCCATTTTCAGCGGCAGGGGCTTGTCCCTCTAACATGTTCACCAGGTCACAGCTCCACCACGTCTGAGCCCTTGTTCCAGCCAGCCCCGACAGGCCTGCTCCTTCCTGTCTCAAGTCCGAACCATGGCCAAACTATGCACCAGCCTGTCTCTTTCTCATTTGACGCCAGGACAGTTGTCAGTCATCCGGTTTCTGCTGAGCCACGCGTGTCAGCTTATTCTGAAGACTTCCCAGAGGACCTATTTTTAGCTAAAACTGGTTTTAATTTTCACATGTATACATCCAATTCCATAGGGGTGGGGGGGATTCCAAATGAGGAAACATCGATTCTGAATAACATGAAAGAAATAATTAGTGCTCAAAAAACACTTCAAAATGAGTCCAAATCTCTGAGGAATATGGTTAGCACTGCATTTTTCGCAGCGGTGGGAAGCGCATTGAATTACAAACAGAAGGCGAGGTTGTGTGGGGCTGGCTGAGTCCGGGAGACGGAGGCCAGCCTGAAGGGCGCAAGAATAGGACAACTGAGCCTGCGGTACACCTGAGACCTTCCCAAGATGCCCACAGGGGACACGAACAGGTGCTTAAATCCCAGGTGCCCCTAGGTGTGGGACCAGATTTTCAAATCCCAGTGTCTAAAGGGACCTGCAGGACATGGGCTAGAACCCAGCACTTGTCCATAGTTAGGAGGGATTTGCTTGTAAAGGTGGATAGGGAAGACACAGGTATGGAAACAGGCAGTTCATCCATTTCAGAGTAAAGTCAAGACAGTTCTAGAATCACTCACTGCCATCCAGTCTGTTTCTGACTCATTATGACCCTACCCCTGTGGATATCTGAGACTAACTCTTTGTGGGAGTAGAAGATGAGGCTGTTGGCTTCTGTACAGATTTACAATCTTAGGAACCCTAGAGCAGTTCTACCCAGCCCTATAGGGTCCCTCTGACTTAGTGCCCATGGAGTTGGTTTGTAGTAGTTTTTACTAATAAGGATGTTGGAATAAATTGCAAGGTTACAGGCTGGTTAACACTCTGTAAGGTGGATCACTAACTTTTGGGACCGTGTTTTCTACTAAATACTGGTTGTTTCCTGAGTAAACAGAAATGTACAAATTAAGATGCAATTCCACAAAATCTGCACCCTTCAATAAGTGCTAAACAATGAGGTGAACCAATTACATTTTTACATACTCAAATCATCCTTGAATGCACCTGTTAAGCAAGGCTGCCATGTGACATTGAAAGAACATGCCACCCGCCGCCCATTCCTCCCTCACACCTTGTTTTGGTCTGATTTTAAAGTTTTAAGTGATTTTTCTGAACCGTGTGATAAAAATTAATTATCAGGAAATAAAATGAAAAGAACAAGGGTGTATGAAATGCACGCTTTTAATTTTCAAATTGCGTTAGACAGACTTAGCGCTACTCTGACAAATTGCTCTTAGTCTCTGTCACCATGATGTCAGGACCCTTAGAAAGAGGCTGGAAATGAGTGTGTGGCCCACACCACTAGTAGCATTGTTTCAGGGTTCCATTACAGGCATGGCTGTCTTCCAATTTTTATTCCTAGAAAAGGAATCCTACATTTTTAATATCGTTAGCTTTTTTCTTACATCAAGGTCTTTCATGGATTTATCTGATCATTATTCTTAGGACCTTTTTTCTCCCCTCTTTGTCTTTGTTCCGTATATTTTCCTGTGCAGGGCAGCCAGGTTTAATGAAGCCTCTCACTGCCATGAGTCAGTACTAACTCATAGCGACCCACCTGTGGTTTCTGAGACCGGAACTGTTAACGGGAGTAGGAAGCCCAGTCTTTCTCCCTCTCCTTGGAGCTGCTGGTGGTTTTAAACTGCTGACCATGTGGATCCAGTCGAAACCCAATGCCTAACCACTACATCAACAGGGCCCCACGAAGACAGTAACTAAAAGAATCATTACCCGGGGGCGTGGAAGGGGAGGGAGGAAAAGCAAACCGGAAGTCAACACCAATGGCCACAAGAGGAAGCAAAGGTTCCAAAGTTGACTGTGATGATGAGTATACAAGCCTTCTTGATGATTGGGTTCGTTATACCTCAGTCAAAGTGATGGGAAAAAAGAGAGAAGAAAAATAAGAGCAATCTGAGTTTCCTGACATCCTGGTGGCCTGGGGACAAGCCGAACAATTGGCTGTTTATTTCTTAAAGAAGACACTGTACCAGAGTGAACACCAGAAGGGGTCTTACAACCATTCTGTGTGTTCTGGAGACTGTCTGGAGTTACCTGGGACCTGGGCAAGGCCAAGTTCTGGCCACAGGGGACTATGCCTTTGATGCACCTTGTTAACCATCCTGGAAGCCCCTACACTGAGCTACTCAGTTACATAGCCAAACAACTCACATTCTGCACAGTATGTGCAACTCCACCCACTATCTCCAGCCATGACAACAGAGCAAAGTTACAGATGCTCAAATCCCCTTTCAGGAGGGGTACACCCTTCTCACAGACGCTTCAAGGTACTTCAGGAGGCTGGCAGCGAACCTGGCAGTTACAGGGTGGAGGGGGGAAAGTCAAAGATCAGCTGACTCCTTGAGGTGGCAGATCTAGGGACCAGGGGTACAGGTACCTGATGATTGAGAATAGGAAGCTTGAGTGAGAGGCGAGGGTCCTGCAGTTGGCTTTGACAAGTGAGCCATTGTTTGACAAAAGAGCGTTTTGCCCAAGTTAGCAGCTGGTAGACTGGGATCAATGAATGTGCACAGACGTCCTTCTGCAGAGTTTGCAGTCCACCTTAAATGCTAAAGGCCTTGTTCTATGGGAGGCTGAGACTGGCAGTGGGAGCATTGATTTCCATTTGCACCTTGACATAAAGCTGACCTCCACTGAGTTTAACTTGACCATTGGCCACCTGCCGTTGGTAGTCTGTCTGAAGCTATGCTTCCAGAGGGAGTGTGTTTGAAAGTAGGAGGGGACTCCTCTCACCAGGTCAAGGAGGGGCAGTCTTTGCTTTCAGGACACTTTCTGGACTATTACATTTGGTGTATCTGAGATGCCTGGTCATGAGACCCAGTTTGGGAGGCCAGGAGGTGGAATGACCCCAGGACCAATGAATTCTGTGACCATCTTTAATCTGCAGTTGGGTCCTCCTCCCAGTCTTGCTCACAGTGCCTGCCCCCTAGCACATCCCTTCTCCCCAACCTGTCACCCTTCTGTGATCCTTGCCTCCACTGGAGTGGAGCAGTCTGCAGCACATCACAAGTAGGAGGTGACTCCCTTTGTGTGTGATCATCTGTCATTTGCCTGAGGGGGGAAGACAAGGCTGTCTCTTCCCCATAAAGAGTCCCCTTCTCAGAAACCCATGGAGCTGTTCTTGTCTGCTCGATAGCATCACCTTGACACCGAATTGACTTGACAGCAGTGAGGCGTTCTGGTGTGTGTGTGTGTGTGTGTGTGTGTTTATTAAATAACGTAATCCATGGCTGTGAATCCTGGCATATTGTTGTGGCCTCCAGCTGGTGGTCTCCCCATCAGCATGATTTATCTTTGCCTATTTTGTGCCTTCACAAAGGGGTAGGTGATAATTTGACGTTTATGTCAAGTTGGTGGTACCTGTGTGGAGGTGAGGGTGGAGATGCTTCCCTGGCTGGGGGTGGAGGGGTGACCTTTTTAAGAGAGAGACACGGGACCCTTCTCTCTCTCTGACCTTTCCTCCTTCTGCGTGCTTGGATTCCGTGTCTGCTTTCAGGGGTAGCTCCATGTGAGCTGTCAACCTTGGCGTTGTTGGCGTCCTGCCGTGTTCCAGGTAGAATTGGACCCAATTGGACTCGGCTGAGAAGCCTTTTTGATATAAAATTGCCTATTGATAGAAAATTCTTTCTCTGCCCACTATGAGTGTGACTGTTTTGTTTCCCTAGACAACCAGCCTAACACAGGGTCTCTAATTTGGAGTCTTGTTTCCCTGAGAGCACTTGAATCTTTGGGTTGGAGGCTTATCTATCTTGTGGAATCATTTCCAAGCCCAAGTCATAGGGTCGACACAGGGTCTCTCCAGCCTTGTTCTTCCTGGGTAGGCTGGGTTGATACTACACGGTCCTTTGTATGTTTCCCAGACCTTGTAATAAACCTCTGTCTGTGAGACCCTATTGCGGAGAATGGTGGTAAGCATGCAGGGGGTAAAATTACGAAGAGAAATGTTCTGAAGTCAAATGATGTTGGAGGATGAAAGGGAATGTCTTTGTTTGTTTTTAATTGGAGGGCCACTGTGGTTTTAAGGTAGAGAAGTCCACAGTGAATGTTCCAGAAGCAGGGAGCCTAAGCCCATCCGGGCCTATGTCTGTTGCACAGCTTCACCGAGCCCCTGCCTTCGCCATTGTCTGTCCTTCGTGTTGAACAGCCTTGGCCTTCAGGACCCTTCCACGCTTGCCTGGGAGCAAGGGGAAAACCTGAACCTTTGGAATGTGGCCTTTCTTTCAGAGGGGTCAGGGAAGGCTTGGTGAAGAAGGTGAAAATATTTCTTCTCTTTTTCTTTTCTCATTCTGCTGAGCCCATAGGAGAAAGAGTAAAATGCTTGAAAGTGTACGCACTTTTCAAAAGTGAAGTTCAATGGCATAATCGTTGTGGAGTCTGACTCAGAAGCCGACTCAACACCACAGGGAGCATCCATGCCTGCTCTTCCCCCGCACCCCCCTGCCCCTCCCCATCTTCCTCGCCCCAGGCTAAGAAGGTGGCCAGGTGGGTGGGAACCTCTGTTCCCAGAAATCTTGAGTTAAACCTACTGAAAGCTTTACCAAAAGCTACTGGTAGAATATTTGCAAATTTGAAAAACTGTTGTCTCTCCCACAAAGCCTTTTTAAGACTTTTGTTTCACTAAAGCCCTCTCACTGGATATTGAGTGTCTCTCCATCTTTGCTTTCTGGATTCAGCCTCTTAATCCTCTGGAGGCAATGGGCCGCTCTGGCGCTGGGAGGGAGATGTCAAGGAAGAAAAAGGAAGAGTATATCCCTTTCAGTAAGTCTGGGGGGTACACGCCCCAGTGTACCCTGAAGAAGGAGCAGAGGAGATTATTCATGGGTCTTCTCCTGTGGGTTGTGATTTCTCATGGCTTGCTTGTCTTATTGCAAGATTTTCTCAGGAAACCTGGTGGTATAATGGGCTGTACATTGAGCTGCTTACCACAAGGTCAATGGTCCAAACCCACTAGCTGCTCCATGGGAGAAGAATGAGTCTTTCTGCTCCCCCGGCAAAGATGGACAGTCTCCTAAACCCAAAGAGGCAGTTCTTCCCTGTCCTATGAGGTCACCATAAGTTGGAATGGACTGAATAGCAATGAGTTTGGCTCCATAGGCGGGTTTGAGTGGGGTTGGTTGCATCAGTGGTGGCTACTGACCCTAAGAGGGAGACACAGAAGCCTTGAGGGAACCCTCAAATCCTCCAGGAGCCCCCAGATCCAGAGAGGGTATCCTTATGTCTCAAACCTAAAGACTCTCATCTTCGGCGATTCTGTCTTTGTAGGAAACCCTCTGGGGGAAGTTCTACTCCATCACTGAGTCAGAATCAAGTGGATGGCACCTCATAGCTAAGCAGTAGGTGGCACAAAGAGTTAACATACTCACCTGCTAACCAAAAGGTTGGAGGGTCACGTCCACTCAGGGGCACCTTGAATGAACAGCCTGGCCCTCTGCTTTGGAAACGCAGCCATGGGTGAACCTGCAGAGCCCAGTTCTCGCTCACACATCTGGGTCAGTGCCCACCTGAAGACGCCTGACGGATTAGGTATTACCTGAGTCCTTGAAGTTTAGTCATTTAAAAGTAGCCCAGGGCTAATCACGATGTCAGGGAATGGAGTTTTGGGGGTTAAATGAGCTGCCCAGCTTCTCCTAGGCCACAAGGAGCTTGGTTTCTTCTGCTTGTTGACATGGTTCCCTCCCATCCTCTAACCGTGTCACCGACTACATCCCTGGCATGTATGTCCCTCCTCCTTATGGTCAACTCCCATCAGCTCTGTTGGCACAGTGAGCTAAGCATTGGGCTGCTAACCACAAGGCCAGCAGTCAAGTCCACTAGCCGTTCCTTGGGGGAAAGAGGAGTCTAAGCTCCTGTGAAAATGTGCAACCTCGGAAACCGTTCGGGTCAGTTCTCTGTCCCACAGGGTGACTGTGAGTCAGGACAGGATGGACTCTTATTCTAGGGGATGAGCACACACCGGCTGGAGTGTGGCTGTGGGAATCCCTGCCCATCAGCATCAGGCCTGTGGTCCTCCTGCTGTCTCCTTCCCAGGCTCTGGGTCTGATCCCTGGAATTTTCATCCAGGTTCTCTCTGGTACAGGCTCTGTGACCTCAAGGAACTCACTGAATTTTGGGTTTCAATTTCTTCTAAATGACATGCTGCCAGCAAATCTGAGCCTGACATGCCACCAGCAATCAGTAAGTGGCACTTATTTTTATTAATTAATGAATGTCAGTTAGAGCCCGAGCGTCAATGATATGCACTGATCCTATGCATGGATGTTTTTTTCAGCCCCTTCCGTAGCGCCCGCATCAGATATTTTTGACTTTGGTATTGAAAGGTGCTTGTTCTACATCTCTGAACCAAGCACACCACTCACCCCTTAAGCCGACGCTCCACACAGGTGCCTGGCGGAGGGTCCCTAGCATTCTCCATTTTGTACTGAAATGTTCCCCATGGCATTTGTGTCCCACCAGGCTGGGTTCGATTGTTTCATCTACCGATGACACTAAGCAGAGGCTATGTGCTCGCCTGCCAAGGCCCTCTGTTGCATTCAGGCTGCGAGTAGATAAAAGTGCTCAGAATGGGCACACGTGCGCTGTTATTTTGGTGATGGAATACAGGGACGTGGAAAGGGGCAGATTGCTTTGTTCCTGGGCCTCCGCCAGGTCCATCCTGGTTACAGATCACACTTGCTCGGTCGATTGAGGAAGCCAGCTGCTGCTCGAATGGCCTAAGTCTGTGGCCAAGGGCGCCATGTTGAGGACCTGTCTTGTGCTTGTGAAGAGCAGCGTATTCCTGAGTAACGTGTCTGCTGCAGTGATGTGGTGCTGTGGGTGCTGCATTGATCAGCTATTCATGACTAATGCTGATCCTTTACCTTTGTGATCTCAAATGACAGACCAGCCTTCCACCGATGTAGAGGCACATCTTGGACCTGAGTGGGGCCGCTGACCCTTACACCCTCCATCTCTATCTCTTTAAAATGGGCTGGATATTGTCCAGCTCTTGGGCCTATGCAAATCCCTTGAGCTCGTGTCGTGAGCGCATATTCAAAGTCTTTCAATGGTCCTCTCACTTTAGAAAAGGTTCCTGTGTGTGTGTGCCAATCCTTGGAAATGGGACGTGTGGTTGTTCTTTTTATTTCCCACATGCTTTCCAGTATTTTGTCACCGTGGTGGCTGCTGCTTGCATAAGATCTTTGGCAAAGACACACGGCCAAGGTTGACTCGGTGATTGGGTTTGTCTGAGACACATGGCCACGTGTTGGTGTCAGTAGAGGCGTTTGGTCTGCAACTCTTGGCCATCTTGAATTCAGGAGCAGGCAATGGATGGTGTCCGGGGTTGGGGTCTTCCGAAAGCTGACAAGGAGGTGGATATTCATGGGCAAAACATTTATTAGGGAGTGCTTTTGAGGAGTCCGGGCGATGTAGAAGGTTATACTAAACACAAGATCATCAGTTCAAGACCACTAGGGGCTCCATGGGAGAAAGGGGAGGCGTTCTATTCCATAAAGATGTGCAGTCTTGGAAACCCTGTTCTCTGGGGTCTCTAAGAGTTGGAACTGACCTGATGGCAGTGAGTGTGGAAAGAAAGAGAAGGAAGCAGGCTTGGTTAGAGGAGAAGCCGGTCTGTGACGCTTCAGTCCATCTCTGACGCTGAGTGGACCTTCAGGTTAGCCTGAGCTGTGACAAGGGGGTCACGTCTCTTATTTCACAGTGGACCCTCAATGGATGTGGACCATCAGAAGGGGTTATGACTTTGGAGGAAAAGACTGCTTTTAACCAAGGCAGTTCCATAGGAAGTGGACAGCTGGGTGCTCTCGCCAGCAGCTGGGAAATAAATACTGCAGCAGTATTTAAGAGGTGCATTATAGTATCCACTGCAGTCAGATAGCAAGGGAAGCCATCTGGTGTCTCCTGAGACAACAACTTGATGTCACTGGCTACACTTTTAATGATAATAGTTAGGACTTTATCCACCGATTGCTTTCTGTATGAGGCTACGGAATGTTTCCATGTTGTTTCATATCTTTCACATGTATTAGCTCATCAATAAATTGCAACCCAACTCTCAACAGCTTTCTCACCCCGTTTTTACCAACTATCCCTAGGGGAAATACGTATATTGTTCTTCAACAGAGGCCAATGTGGGAAAAGATAAAAGGGAACCTGAGTCACGGTCTTAAAAGTGTAATATGATCGTGTCAACCAGCTCAAACACAAGACATAACTAAGGAAGTTTCATAATTATATGTTGGACCTCTTGGGAGTTCACCAGCAGTAGGGGAGAAACAGAAGGCCTTTTGGCACTAGGACACAGGTGAGATTACAGGAGAACGCTCCACCCTTGACTCTCTTCACACTTTCACTGCCCCTACACCATATCCACTGTCAACAACTGGTGATGATGACTTGGGTTCACTTTCTAAGCACATTGGACTATATCCATCCTGCATTCTGTTCATATCGTTATTTGGTAAATATCAGTCTGTGGTTGGAATCTAGAGATGTGTATTTACTAGAATATATTTAAACCTATAGATGGCCCTTTCAATCCAGCTTGTGTTTCTCTGTGTTAATGGTGAGTAAGCTCATGCATGTTTATTATGCTTACAGTTTATGTCTAGGCTTGCTAACGTACTCCCTGCAAATTTCCATGATATCTTTTTGATGCTCTTTAATGATTTCTGTGCTATCCCCCATCCTTTCTTTCCCATTCTTATCTTTTCTTGTACACGTTGGTGTACACATAAGGAGTATGCATGTATACATAAGGAATCCTGGTTGTACACTGAGTGGAGCATTGTGCTGCTACCTGCAAGGCCACTGGTTCAAACCACTAGCAGTGCTGAGCGGGGCGACTGTCTGCTCCTGTAAAGATGTGTAGTCTTGGAAACCCTGTCTACCTCGAGTTGCTATAAGGTAGGATAGACTGAATAGCAGTGGGTTTTGTGTATCTATCTATCTATCTATCTATCTATCTATCTATCTATCATCATCTATCTATCTATCTATCATCTATCTATCTATCTTTTCATTATTTTGTTAGTTCTTACATTTAAAAATATACATTTTCTTATGTACTTTATTAATTAGAAATTATCCTTATCCAAACCTTTCTTTTGATTAAGACAGGGCATGGAGCTCACTTTTCTTCCTCATCTCTTTATAAATTAATGATAATGGGTCTTAGCAGTGAATTCTACTAAATTATTTGTTCACGATTATTACTTGAATCCCACTATTTCTTCCTAGATGGGTGGTTTTCTTCTTGTTATTGGTCCATCAGTACAGTGTAGTGATTTCTCAAAATGTCCATGGGTCATGCCTGTTTTTCACTCATTTATTTCTAAAAGCTTTAATTTAAAATTTTTTGGTGGGGGAAGAAATAAATAAATAAATATATATATATATATATAAAGGGAAACATCATCCAACAATGAAATTACTCATATTACTCATTTGGCCAGGAAGAGAAGTCTCAGTCCAGGGGCATTTTCCTTGAGTACTGTCTTGTGTCAGAGGCTGGTGGTTTATATTGGGAAGACGAATGTCCATCTATTAAACTGGCATTCCATGATGCTCACCTTCCCAACATGATCACTGAAGAATATCCATCTGATGCTCATCCTTTAGCTGCCATCTCCGTTCAGGAAACCTGCTTTTAGCTGAGTTTCCAGATGAAGACAGACCAGCAAGAAGAAACTGGCCATCAATCTACTTCTGAACACATTGGCCAAGGAAAACCGTTTGACTAGCAAGCAGCAGAGAGGAATAAAAAAAGAAAAGTTATTCTACAATTTCCACTGTAAGCTTTTAGGATTTTCCCCTTTATCGTTGAGATGTTGTATGATGTCCCTTTCCCATTTCTTCCTCCCCTCTTCTTTCCCATGGTTTTCCTTTTAGTTTTATCCTCTCAAATTCACAAGACCTTTTATTACGGAGCCCATATTTTCAAGTCAGAAAGTTATTTAACTGCTGCCTCCCTTAACATAGTTTTAATCTTTTCTTGAAAACACCATTTATATTATATTAGAAGTTCTGGATCTTTCCTTTGATCTCTGTAAGCTTCTATTTCATTTTTTTAAAATTGATTTGTTCTTTGTACATATATTTATAGGTTTAGTATTAAGGTAGCAGATGGACATTGGGCCTCTACTCAAGTACTCCCTCAATACAAGAACACTTTGTTCTATTAAACTGGCATTCCACGATGCTCACCTTCCCAACATGATCACTGAAGAACATAAGCAAATGTGAAGAAAGCTGTTGGTGCCCGGCTATCAAAAGATATAGGGCCTGGGGTCTTAAAGGCTTGAAGATAAACAAGCAGTCATCTAGGTGAGAAGCAACAAAGCTCACATGGATGAAGCACACCAGCCTGTGTGATCATGAGGTGTTGATGGGATCAGGTATCAGGCATAGAAGACCCCAAACAAAAAAATCATATCATTGTGAATGAGGGGGAGTGGGGAGTAGAGACCCAAAGCCCATCTATAGGCAACTGGACATCCTTTTACAGAAGAGTTGCAGCGAGCCAATCAGGGTGCAGTGTAGCAACGATGAAACATACAACTTTCCTCTAGTTCTCTAATGCTTCCTCCCCCCGACTATCATGATCCCAATCCTACCTTACAAATCTGGCTAGACCAGAATATATACACCGGTACCGATAAAAGCTGGAAACACAGGGAATCCAGGATAGATAAACCCCTCAGGACCAATATTGAGAATAGCTGTACCAGGAGGGTAAGGGGAAGGTAGAGGCCGATAGGGGAAACAGATCACAATGATCTACCTATAACCCTTTCCCAGGGGAATGGATAACAGAAAAGTGGGTGAAGTGAGACATCGGTCAATGTAAGACATGAAAAAATAATAATAACATAAATTATCAAGGGTTTGATGAAGGGGGAGGGTGGCGGAGGGAGGGGAAAAATGAGAAGCTGATACCAAGGGCTCAAATATAAAGAAAATGTTTTGAAAATGATGATGGCAACAAATGTACAAATGTGCCTGACATATGGATGGGTGGATGAATTGTGGTAAGCATTGTATGAGTCCCCAATAAAATGATTAAAAAAAAGAATTATTCTTCAGCTCATTAATTTGCTCTTTGACAGAGTCTCCTATTTTCTATCCCATCTATTTTTGTTTTATTCATCTTATTGTTGCTTTTAAGTTTTCAAGCACTCTGTCTGCTTCTGACAGAGAGAAGAACTGCCGTGTGTTCTTATTTCGCGGGCATGATGAAGTTTGTCATCTTTTTGAGGTGAGGTCCTTTTCTATCTAGGTGTAAGTTCTTCAGTAGATGGTATTGTTTTCCCCCCACCATGATTCTTTTACTCCATGCGCAGTAAATCCTGACCCAACTCCTTTCTCTGAGAGTGAGCAGTCCCATTTGGTTGGGCTGCGGATCCGTTCCCGCGGAGTCCTTGGACAGTGGGACTGGGATGCAGGTGTGCTGCTTTGGTTCGTTGCTGACGTGTTTTCATGTCCAGTGAAAGAACGGGCAAGGGACTTCTGGGCATGGAGTCTACCCTACTGCCCTGGTGAACCCAGTCAGCAGGGTCACTGCTCTCTCCCTTCAACCCAACCTTCCACAGCCACTGCTCCTGCTGGAGAGAGGGCTCCTGTTCCTTAGCATCCTCCCTGGGCATGACAGCAGGGAGGAAAGGCAGGACTGGCTGCGCCCACTCGGTTGCCATCGCTAATCACCTGACTTGTGACCCTGGGCCCCTCTTCTCCCCAAAGTCCTACCCCTTCTAAGCATGAGACCCTCCTGGACCTACTCCCACCAATTTTTAGGTATATTCCGCCATGGTTTCTTTGTAAAAATCTGCAGTCCCATCTGTTTCTCTCACAAATCCTATTCCTCAGGTATCCTATTATTAATTTTAATGTGTGATTCTGTGTGTGTGTGTTTTGCCTATTTCTGCGTCTATGTTTGCATTCATTTAGTTATGGGTGAGTTCACAGTCAGCCTACCATCCAGAACTAAAAGTCTGTGAAGTGTTTTCTTAAAGCAGATGTGTGTTAGTGTATAAAAAAAGAGAAATGTTTTCCTAAGGAGGAGAGGAACATATGATTTTAATGGGTGTTTTTTTTCTCATAAAATATAGATGAAGCTTTGCTAAAGGAGATGGAATACCAGGTTCATAAATATCACTCCATTGATTCATCCACCCATATCTCCATCCATATACCCCTCTATCCACCCCTCTGTTTCCATCCATCCATCCATCCATCCATCCATCCATCCATCCACACGCTTGAGATTGAAGGTGGAAAGAGCCTCTGAGACTTGAAAGCAAATGTAATTCTAGCTCTGACGAAGCGTGTGATGGGTTAAGGGATTGCCAGGCCATTTGGGAGGATCCTCAAGTGAGGAATAGGAGGAAGTGGATGCTTTCTAAAATATTGATGAAAAAATTTCCCCTCTGCTACTACACTCTTCCTCTTGCTCCTCATATTTCTTTTATCTAAACCCTCTGCAAAGAACAAGCACGGAAGGTAAGGCTGACACCTGTCAACAGAGAGAGAAATAGTCCGATGTAGCCAGCCTCCGATGGTGACAGGGTTCTTGCCCTTTAAGAAAAAGTCCTTCCTTTCCATGGCCCCATTTGTTTTATTTTGCATCATTCGATATTGTGATCAGTAGAGCCAATGTGTACTCCAAACGTTTAGAAATCATTAAAAGGTTAATAAACAAGTTTGTTTTTTTTAGTGGTCTGTTACTTGGAACTTGTTGGGTTTGGGTCACTCCGCGTCAGGGTTGACTTCATGGCTGAGAGTCAGGGTTGTTTACTTATCGCCTGGTTTGCCAAAGGGGATATTTGGAAATAACCCCGGGCAGCGTCCTATGAATTCTGGTAGGAACACTTTAAAATGATTCTTTTAAAAAGGATAGAACATTGTATAGCCATTAAAATATGCTTATGAAGAAAAAATGGAAAATAAGATAGAAATGCATAGTAAAATTTAAAAAAATCTAGGACAAAACACAATCCATTCATAAAACCAATTAGATTTCAAACACTGTGATTTCTCTGAAAGTAGCCCTGGTAGCGCCACAGGTTAAGTGCTGGGCTGCGGGCTGGCAAGTCAGTGGTTTCAATCTCGCAGCCAATACACAGGAGAAGTAAAGATGTACAGCCTTGGAAGCTGAAAGGGGGTCCTTCTACTCTGTCCTCGAGGGTCCCCATGAGTTTGAATAAGCGCAAAGGCACTGGAAATGGGAGGATTTTTTTTTTTTAAGAAAGACTATGCTTCCCAGGAAATCCCTCATCATTCATTATTTATTAAATGACACTTGGTTAAATATTTATACTTTAGCCTAATGAGTCTGTAAAGGTTCAGACTATAACTACTTTCTTTTAAAAATATTTATTTAAAACATAAAGGATGTGTATTTCCTATACGCAGCCTCACACCTTGGAACTCAGCTCATCGTCCTTCATGTCCCCAAGTCTCTTCTCATTGACCGTGTGGGTCATAGTCACTGTGGGACATACAGCCCGTCTAGCCAGACAGTGGGCGGGGGGTGGGGTGGGGGGGGTGGGTCATATCTAGATTCTGACCCTTAGTGATGATGTGGCCTCAGGAAAGTGACCTAAGCTAGCTGAGCCTCAGTTTTCCAATCCATATACTGGGTATGCTGATAGCAGGTGTTTTGTTTTGTTTTTTACTTACTTCATTTTAAAGGAATCATGCATTCAGCATGCAGATCTCAGTAGAAGACATACTATGCCAAGCCCTCAATGAATATCCTTCACAGACACTGATAATCACAGCTATTATCAGCCATATCTTGATAAGCTTTGCTTCCCCCCCCCCCCCCCCCCC
>NW_022106189.1:43979635-44000651 GCF_000313985.2 Echinops telfairi
TCCGTATTGTCAATTAGGTGAGGGTTTACATTTCCAGTCATCAACTCTGTATTCAATGTTTTTACTATGAATGACCATCTTCCCATCCAATAAGTTTCCCCTTCACCTACCCGCCTCTGTGGACTACTCTCCTCCATTACACCCAAGTTGACCACCTGTCAACAGTCTAACTTGTTGTTTTATCTCACCTCCATTGTCTCCCTTCCCCCACCATACACTAGCTGCTGTTGTTGACCAACTCACAGTGACCCTATAGGACAGGGTAGGCCAGCCCCTGTGGGTGTCTGAGACTAGAAACCTATAAGGGAGTAAAACCTCATCTTCCTCCCATGGCAACCTCCAAAGTCTGCTCCCCTGCTGTGAGTCTTTGTCTCGCATATTTATAGCTTCCCTGTATGACAGTGGTCTCAGAGGGTGCTTTTCCTTTTGTGATTGACTCAGCATGATGCTCCCCAGAGCTACCCATACTGTGAGGCACTTCACAGCTTCATTGTTTGTTTGTTTGTTTGTTGTAACACTGCAGAGTATTGCTATGAGTGCATGTACCAGGATTTCCTCACCTAATCTTACACTGATGGGTATTTAGGCTGTCTCCATCTTCTGGCTGTTGTAAACAGTGCTGCACTGAAGGAGGGTGTGCATGGAGAAAAAGTGCTTCCCTACAGGCAGAGATCAATTAACCCAAAGTGCTTCTTGTATAGCCTTTGGGCACCTGCACCCCTGTCAGACCAAGAGGGGATGAGACTCCTGATAACACAGAGGCACCCTTCAGTTCTGTGCAAACCCCACCACATCTGTGGTTGGGTTGTCCTTCCCCTGGAATTTCCCTCTGGATTGAGCTGTGTGTCCCCTCCTATCAGCCTCTGGGAGGAGTGGGAGACGGTGGGACCCCACTTCCATAGAGCATCCAACAAACACAAATAGAGTGCCATCCAATATACGGAGGCGATCCTCTGCCATCGAGTCAATTCCAACCCGATATAGGGTTCCCACGGCTGTGAATTCTTACCGGAGCAGACAGCCTGATCGTTCTCTCATGGAGTGGCTGGTGAGTTTAAACCAGCGACCTTGTGGTTAACTGAGTTCATACATTAGGTGAACACCTCTACTGGGGCTTCAGTACCAGCGCTGATTATGATGTCTTGTGTGCCTTATCCCCTCAGGGCCCTGTGTCTGGGGAAGCTGGGCTCTCAGATGCCCCTGCCTCGGGCATGGTTTTCTAGACAGACCTGGTGGATTGGTGGGCTGTCATCTTCCTCCGAGCAGCAGTGCCCTATCCGTTAAGAATTTCGAGTTGGATGAGGAGTGTGTCAAAATACTAGCGGGGTTACTTCTGGGTAGTTGAATTACAGGAGAGATTTATCTCCCCGCCTGGCTTTTCCCTTTGCTCTCTATTTCATTTTACGGGGAGGCTGTGTGATTTTTTTTTATTTGCTAAGAGACGAAAATAAATGGAATGTCGTTTCTTAAATCCCTGCATCTAAGAAGATGAGAGCCAGAACTTAAGTTCTGAAAACCTGACGCTCACACCCACACAGGCGGGTGATCTTACCCACCCCCTCCCCGCTCCTTGCATAAGATTCACATCAGAGCTGTTAATAATAAATGGCACCGATTTCTAGAGCATGTAAATTATGATTCAATTTACCCTTTTCTCTCTTCATGAGTTAGCACTGCGGGGAGAAATAAGGTTACACAAGTGTTGGGATGACAAATGCTAATCTTTAGGAGTAGGGAGCTGGAGGGGAGAAAGG
This sequence comes from Echinops telfairi, assembly GCF_000313985.2. NCBI lineage: Eukaryota > Metazoa > Chordata > Mammalia > Afrosoricida > Tenrecidae > Echinops > Echinops telfairi. Next base: position 43,981,390 of record NW_022106189.1, read on the forward strand.
GAGGGGTGGGGGGGTAAGAGCCATACCCTTAGGGGCATTAATGTTGCACCCACTTGATAGATGTGGAGTCCAGACACAGAGGCCCGCTCACTGCCAAGGTCACAGGACTTGACTCTAGGCAAGTCTGGTTCCAGAGTGAACATCTCGAACCTTTAAGAACAAGCCACATGGACTGACATGGAGGCCTCTGGGGCCATGGGTAGGGCGGCTGGCTGCTGGGACAGTGGAGTCACTGGACACGGGGTCCCCACATATCCTCAAAATGGAAGGGCCACGGGCATGTTTCATCTTCTCTGTGTGTACTTCTGTCTGGGTAAATGAATGATCGTTAATCAAATATGGAGAGAGATTTTTTTGTTGTTGTTTTAACGCTTTTTTACGTTGGTATTATAACCTTTATTAAAATAATTCTATGGAGTTAACAGGAATGACAGAGAACCAAAAATGTCAAATGCAAACTCTGTTTTAGTTGATTCCTAACTAAAAGCCCCAAAGGTCCATCTTTTTATTGTCGTCCAGGTCAAAGTTGAGCAGCTTCGTGCACACTAGGCTGGGGGACATAGGCGACAGTCCCTCAGTAGCAACAGACCTCCCTGTCCTTCCTGGGCCCCTGTTTCAGTAGGTTCTGGATTTCTGAGCTTTGTTTGGGGGGCAAAGACTGCCCTGTTCATCACCTGTAGTTGATTGACGTGAGGAGCACACCCCTCCCAGGTGCCATTGGACAATTTATAAACCCACATGCAGTTGGGTTGAAAGTTGGCCCCCCTGGGTAAGGCCATTTTTGCCTTCCTCCCTACCATGCTACCTTCTTGCCTTCCAACCTTCCTGCCTGCCTGCCTTCTAACCGCTAACCTCTGTCCTTCCTACCTGCCTGCCTGCCTGCCTTCTAACCTCTAACCTCTGTCCTTCCTACCTTCCTGCCTGCCTGCCTTCTAACCGCTAACCTCTGTCCTTCCAACCTTCCTGCCTGCCTGCCTTCTAACCGCTAACCTCTGTCCTTCCTACCTGCCTGCCTGCCTGCCTTCTAACCGCTAACCTCTGTCCTTCCTACCTGCCTGCCTGCCTGCCTTCTATCCCTCCAACCTTCCTTCCAATCTTCATTTCTTCCTTCCACCCTCCCTCCCTTCAATCCTTTCAACTTCCCTGCCAGCCAGCTTGCCTACTTACCTCCCTTCCTCCCATCACATCCCCCTCTGTGGCAAATCAAAAAGGCATGCACTATTTAGTTAGTCATCTAGAGAGGGAAACAAAAGAAACGAAACGAAACGAAACGAAACGAAAAAACCCTATGCATATTCCTTCTAGGATGATGTATCAAGGCATTTGGTTTTCTGTTCACTGTCTCTGGTATCAGTAATGCCCACTCCCTTCTTTGAACTATTAGGAGGACAAATACTATCTTGATGAAAAATACTTTCTTGATTAAAATTAAAACCATTCTAGCTAAAATGAAGAGAACACTCCCGCCTGGCTCCCCTGCCATTGGAAGGTCCAACAGCTCCTCCACTCTGGTCTCCCAAGGGGAGGAAGGAAGGCATCTGTCCACTCGGTTTAATTATCAGGGTTGATTAGCATGTCCTGTGCTTCAGGGATGCTGGCTTTTAGGCAGCACAGCCACCTGAGGCTATGACCATGGGGTGTCGCACCATTAAGTCTAGAAAACATAAGGGAGCAGAGAGCTTAGAAGGCATGCCAGTCTCCTCCTGGAAAACTCAGCCTTTGAAGCAGGAAATGGGAGCCAAGGGTGTTCATTCACCTCAGACCCCATTGGGTGTGGGAGGCTTTCTGAGTCACTTGTTATTCCTCGCTGGCTTGCTGCTCCCCTATCTGATGATGGAGGAGGTGGGGAGAGCAAACAGCACAGGGCAGGTGGTCTTCTCAAACTGGAGAACATGCTGGACAGGAGCAGGGTGGAGCCTTGTGCACAAGCAAGGTGCCAAGGCCCCACACCCAGTGGGCCAGATTGAGTCCAGTCAGGGCGGCACCAGGAATCTGCCATTCGGCTAACAGCCCAGGTGGTTCCAGGCCATGGTGGGAGGGGTGCACAGAGAATGGGGGCACCTCTCAGCCTGGGTAGTACACACAGCCCCCTGCATCACCTTGTGGGCAGGATGCAAAAACTCACAAGCAAACTCGCTGCCCTGGGGTCCAATCTACCTCATATTGGCCCTCCAGGACAGGACAGAATGCCCCCGTGGGACCGGGAGATTTTAACTCTCCACAGGAGTAGAAAGGCCCCAACTTTCTCCCCGAGGAGCGGCTGCTGACTTTGAGCCCATTATGCAACCAGGAGGCCTCTATGATGTTCGGGCCAATCTCAGCTCCTCTCCTACGACTGCTGTTGGCTGTTGCCAGGGAGCCAGCTCTGATTCACCGGAACCCCTCCTGCAGCAGGAAGAAAGACCCCCTGGACCTGCCGCAGCCTCTCTATCCAAGGCATTCTCAGGCCCAAGGTTGTGGCCGCTGACCAAAGCAGGGTGCCCCATCCTCCCTCACAGTATCAGGCCATGTTCTTTCAGAACTTTTCTCCTAGTCTCTCAGTCTGGAAGTTCCACTGAAACCTGTCCAGCACAACTGGATTCTGACACACCGGAGGCAGAGCCGCCCGCATCCCAGCAAGAGAGTTACCCGTCTTCACCATATGAAGTGACACAGAACGCTGTCCAAGGAGCGGGGAGTTGCCCTCCACTGCACGCCGAGGGGCTGCTGGGCCCACAGTCCTCTCTCTGAGAGTCACTCTGAAGGTGGAAGGAGAGCATGCTGGGAGAGGGCAGGTCTTCATGCGTCCCAGAGCCGCCTCCTTCGGCACCTGGGACAGTCCAAGTTTAATGAACACAGTGTAGGGAGCTGAAGCTGTTAGGTAGGCTAGCTTAGGGCTGGGGGATGTCCATTAACACGTTCCCAGAGAGCCAAGCCAGGGGAACAAAGGAGTGGCGCACCGCACATGCTCAGGGTTCCGGCCGGTAGGCAAGGGTGGGCGTGAACTTGAATTGGCTCACCTAGCCAGGTGAATTCAATTCAGCGGAACTTTGGGACGCTTTGCGGGACGCCGAGCCGTTTCTGGCCAGGCCGCATGTCCAGGAGGAGTTCTCGGAGGCCGTGTAAACCTGAAACTTCTTCTAATTCTCATAAAACTCATTTCAATCACGAACCAGGCTTCCGCGTGAATTCTTTCTCGCGCGGAGCCAAGGACCGAGGTATCTATCTAGCTCCAGAGCGATCTAACAAAGCCAAGTGCCTAGCTTCTGTTCTTGACCCTGAAGCTCCCCGTGGGATGGTGGACTAAGGATTTAACCTTGCGGCACCTCGATTTCCTCATCTGTAAAATGGGCATCGTGAGACTGCAGCTTCATCGCCTGCCTGGGCGTAGCCAATACAGTCCTCCAAGCCAAACCCTTAGAGCTGATGGTTAATGCTATGGGGCTGCTGCCTGATATTTAAATGGGTCCCCAGGTCATGGCATCCCCATGCCCAGCCCTGCATTTTCCGCACAATCCTTTGCAGACTGGGTCATTGTCACCCATAGGGTTTTCCTAACCCGGGTTTTGGAAGTTGATTTCTAGCTCCTTCTTCCTGGTCAGTCTTCCTTAAGAAGCTCTGCTAAAACCGATTGAGCTCCCTCGAGACTCCCAAGTTTCCACTGCCATAGGGGGTGTATTGCGCCATGAGCTACTCTGGCCAGGAATCAAACCTATCTCGGGCATGCAAGGCAAGGATTCCACCACTGACCTCCCAGGTACAACAGGAATGCAGCCTTAACAAATGACCACCTACCCGGTGGATGGAAACCACGTGGGCGTGCACACAAAGTCCCTGCCTTTCTCACAGGGAAACCAAGGTCAGAAGCCCCCTCTTCCCAGGGTCAAAGGCAAGTTGCAGGTCTGAGAGGGTCTGGCGTGTGTGCCATGGGAGGAGGGAGGCTCCTTGGAGTGAGGGTGTTGGGAGAGCGAGCAGGATGCAGTGCTTCTAACTAGGAGAGCTGACTGGGTACAAAGTGAGGGGCCCTCCCTTGTCTGATGCAGAAGCCAAAGCAAGCGTGTTAGTGACCTGGCATCTGTAATTGCCAGGTCCCGAGAAGGCAATCAAGGAGGAAGTGAGTGAAGATGGGGACTGAGGGAGGGGATGTCACTCTCCCCCACCCCTGGTGATAGGTGTCAAGTGAGCACTCGTAGAGCGTTTGTTCAGAGATGCCAGTGTCCGAATCAGCGTGTTCCATGTCAGCCCCGCCCCTCACCTCTGGTTATGCACCTGGACCACCAGCACTGGGGCAGGAAAGGTGGTCTCCAGCTTCTTCTCAGCCAGCACGACTCGGGCCACTTTGTCTTCTCCAGTTGTACAAGCTTTGGATCAAAGTCCCCTAAAAAACCTCAGCAGCCATGTTGTTTTCCATCGGCCATCAAGCTCATAAGACAAAGCTGAAGCTAAGGGGAGGCTGTCTCTCACACACACAGTCTCTTTAAATACTGATTTTCTTCTAGCCCATGGTGACTGTTCTCTGAAGCCTGCTCTGTTAGGAAGAAAATCCCATTTGCACATTTCCAGTGAGTTGGCTGGATTCCCACCCCCACCCCCGCCCAGGTTCCTGGGCGATGTCCAGGTGGTGGTGTTGTGCTGTGGCCAAGTGTTGGAATTTTTCAGCCGGGGCTCTGTATGAAAGTCAAAGACGGCAGTGTTCAGCTGTGCCTCAATTGCAAATGAAACCACCCGGTTGCTAGAGAAAGCTAGGAAGAATAGGGCACGCGGAGCGCTACTTTTGTTCACTGTGTGATTGATTCTTAAATAAAATCTATTTCTGTACCCCAGCAGCAATACCTCATTTCCACAGGTTATAACACCTCATAGACAACAGGCATATACTTAGAATATGCACAAGGCCCATTCTAACCCGATGCCCCAGTGGTTTGCGCAGGGCAAACCTGATAGTGTCCTTTGGACATGTTCTCAGGAGAGACCTGTCCCGTGCCTGGAGAAGGACATCGTGCTTGGTCAAGTAGAGGGGCAGTGACAAAGAGGAAGATCTTCACCAAGATGCAGCCGACACTGTGATCGTAACAATGGGCTCAGACAGAAGTAGAGTCGTGAGGCTAGCATATGACCAGGCAGGGTTTTGTTTGGTTGTGCATGGGGGTCACGATGAATCCGTCTGATGACACTTAAGTATAGCAGCATCATTGTCATCCTTGTTATGCATATTGAGCTATGAAACCGGCATTGAATCAGTGCCAGTTCTAGTAACCCTACAGGACAGGGTGGAACTGCCTTGTAAGTTTCTGAGACTGTAAATCTTTACAGGAGTTGAGAGCCCCATCTTCCTCCTGAGGAGTGACTGGTAGTTTCAAAGTGCTGACCCTGCAGTTAGCTGCCCAACGCACTGCCAGGGCTCCTAGTCCTTCATATAGTGCCTTGAATTGCGAGTGCGATTATCACCGTACGTGCACTGACAAAGATACACGCATGTTGCTTACATCCTCGAGACCATATCATAATACTGTAAAATGCTCGACAGTATGATATTCAATAACCAAACAGCACAAGCCACAGTGTCCGGCTGAAGAGTGACCCTCTGTAAAATTCACATCCTTCTTGGGGTCTCACTATGTGACCGTGGTAGAGAGAGTTCTTGTTTTCACCAATGTCAGTGCTTAAGTTGTGGTCCCATTGAATTAGAGTGCGCTGCATCCACTATGGTCTTCTACGAAGAGGCAGGGAGGTCCAGAGACACAGACAGGGACGAAAGACCATCGTACGGTGATAAGACCAAGATTGGAGTGAGCTTGCCACAAGCCACGCCAAGCCTGGGTCCACCAGACTCAGGGGGAGGCAGGAGAGGACCGCACCCTGGACCCTTCAGAGGCAGCACTGCCAACACGTTGACTTGCACGTCTTGATTCAAGAACGGGGAGAGTGGAAATTCATGGTTTTTTGGAAGCCGATAGTTTATACTACTTTGCTACCATGGCTCCAAGAAACCAACCCAAATATGTGTTTAGCTTCTATCCAGCATATGCTCTGATTAAAAATGTTGTGATGGGCATCATTTTTTCATAATTATTTCCTTAGACTAATTGCCTACGTGCAGAATCGCTGGCTCTCGAGTGTACACATTCTAAAGCCCTCAGCAATATTCCCACCATGCCCAGCAGACATTTGCACCAGACTGCACTTCCATACGGCCTGGTTTCCTGCACCCTTTCCAACCTTGTGCCTCCGTGCTGCAAACACTCACCTTTTCAGCAGGCACATCATGGCGTCTCCTCCATAGGCTGTTGCTGACATTTCCTTCCTTACCAGCAGAGCTGAATGTCACGTGCCTGTGTTTGGATCATATTCATTGGGTCCATCTCTTACTTGAAATGGTCAACTGATAATAGTTGTACCTTCTTTTACCCCCATTGGGGTGTTTGTTCTTTTCTTAATGATTAAACATTTTAAATTAACAGGTGACATAAGGTCCCCCATCTTTTATGTATTTACAGCTTCATCTTTCTCCTGCAGAGCGTCTGGTGGGTTTGAACTTCCAACCCTGTGATTAACAATCCAATACTGCTTTCCCTGCAGTGCCACCAGAAACTAAGGTTGGCTGGAAAACAGCAGGTGTGCCCACCCCAGACACAAAGCCGGGCAAGCGGTGGTGGCCCTGGCTTCCAGAGCTGCACAGCTGAACTGCAGCCCTTTCTCTGGAGTGTGTTATTCTCTGGGGAAAGCTGGAGCCTGTGGAAGTGGAAGCTGTGGAAGCTGTCAGAGAGGGACAACTCAAATCTTGTCCATGAATAGAGGGCACTCTTTAAAAAAACAGACAAGAAACAAATAATGGTGTGAGCAGACCTTGTAAGAGGCATACGACTTGTGATTCTAAGTCGGGGGTGGGGGGTGATGTTATCCAGGAAGAATGAGATAAAGGGCTATTCTCCAGATATTTCCCTTCTTGTTTTTGTTTTGACTAGACATGGATGGCATTTTTTTTTTTTTTTTTGAGCTCCCAGTTGCCAAAGAACAAACAAATCGGTCTTGGAGCAAGGACAGCAGCAGCCTCGGAGAAGTGAGACCGGCAGGGCTTCATCTCGTGTTTGGGACATGTTGTCAGGAAGGGTCAGCTCCTGGGGAAAGGACAGCATGCCTGGAGAAGTAGAGGATTGGCGAAAAAGAGGGAGGCCCCCAGCAAAATATACTGATGCCGTGGTGCGAGAACAGGCATGAGATGACAGTGGCAGTGAAGCTGGCCCAAGGCTGGGCAGTGTTTTGATCTGTGGTACAAGGTGGCCATGAGCTGGAACCAACTTGACAGCACCTAGCAACCGCAGCCGCCACTCCTTCACCCAGCACGTGTGGATCGGACCCTGTGAGGATCTCAGAGTTGGAGGCTTCAGGGATCCAGCAGAGAACAAGCCAGGCGACTGGGTGGATTTCAGAGCCTTCATTCACATACAAGCTCATGGGCGGATGACTCCCCTCCGTGAAACATGACCTTAAGCCCTTCCCCAGGTCTCACCGCTTCTGGAGCTTCAAACCCGGGGAGGGAACGGTTCATGATCCTTTCGTTCTTTTTCTTTCCATGAATGTTTCGAAGGCCTCCCCTGTCGTAAAGGATCCTGGGTGGCGCATCGGTTAAGTGCTCAGCCACCAACTGAGGGGGTCCAACACACCAATGGCTCTGCAGGATAAGCATGTGTCACTCTGTTTCCATGTAGATTGTTCCTGGAGATCCCCATGGACAGGTCCACTCTGCAAACCCCCCTCCCTTCTCCCCTGGCCACTGAGTCAAAAGTAACAGTGGAACCGTGGATTTGGTTCATGTAGTTCGGTCCCTTGGTTTGTACTCAGTGACTGGCTGACGTTGCATGATGGGGATGGGGAAGAATAGTGAAGGCCCTGTGGACTGCCAGAGGGACACACAAGTCTGCCCCCTGGGAGACAGATAGCCAGAGTGGGCCTTAGGTGCGAGGATGGTGAGGCTTCATCTCGTGTATTGTGGTCAGGTGATCAGGAGAGGCCAGTCCCTTTACCATGCTCAGTAAAGTGGAGGGACAGTGGCAAAGAGGAAGGTGCTCAACAAGATGACCTGACACAGTGGCCACAGCCACGGGTTCAAACAGAACAACCGTTTTGGGGATGGTGCAGGACTCGGCAGTGTTTGGTTCTGTAGCACACAGGTACTATGAAGTGGAACTGATGGGCAAGCACCTAAGCAAAACGTCAACTAACTGGACAATTGGCAGATCAAACCCACTCAGCAGCACCATGGAAGAAAGGTCTGGCGATCTTGCTTAAAGATGACAGCCAAGAGACCCACGGAGCTGTTTTCCTCAGTAACACTTGGGGCAGGGGCTTCCGTTGGAGAGTTTGTGTCTTCTAAGCAAAAGACCAAAAATGAATCCCGGGCCAATGCACATTGTGTGCAGCCCCTACCCTTCTGACAGTGGAGGCTTGTGTCTTGCTAAGGTACTGAACAGGGTTCCGCTGAGTGTCCCAACTGAGGAGACTAGGTAGAAAGGTCTGGGGCTGTACTTCTGAAAAGTAGCCAGCGAGGATGGTTTGGGTCCATAGGTTGCCCTGACACCGAGGCATGCTATAAGTGTCAGTTAAGCCATGGGAAACGGGGGCCAAATCACTGGGCCATTCCACTTGGCTTGTCTTCTAGGTGTGGGGGTTCTTCATGGTCCATCCGTGACCATAACTGGAGCAAGCTGGGGGGTCGCTGTCCATGCCTCCAAGTCTGTGACTTTTGCTTTGTCTGGGGCGCTGTCAGACCTCCTGCCCTTCGTGGGTTTCCTGAGGCTGTAGTGCACCCTGATTCTTGGGCTGGGTGGGAATCTGTGTGACTGGCTCATTCTGGGAACCATGCTCCTCTGCATGCTAGTCCCTCTGAATGATCTCCCTCCTTATCCTTGTCTTCGCCTCAGAAATAATTCCCCCTCAAAATGTTCTGTCCTCAAAATACTCTTGGGGTATAGATGCCATCACTTTTTTGATCCGACATCCTTTTGAATCGAGACAAGCATGACGTGAACTGGGGCCTTTTTGATGAAAGAACGTTGTGTCTGCCTGTCTACCTTGCCTGACTGTCTACCTATCAGTTTTCCTTCCTTAAAAAAACAAAAGACTGAAGATGGCGTGCTCTCATTTTGGCAAGAGGAAAGCTCCGTTAAGGCACTGACTGGGTGCGATTGAACTGTGGAATGATATGATAGCTGCATTAACACCCAACACTATGGTGTTGAGGGGGAAAAGAGTCTCAAACAGCCTGTAAACATGATGGGAAGTAAAGAGATAATCAATATGAACAAGAGAAAGGAAATGACTGGAGGGAACCCACTGCCATCGACTTGATGCCAACTCATCACGACTCTAGAAAACAGGGTTCAACGGCCCCTGGGAGTTTCTGAGACTGTAACTCTCTTCGGGAGTAGAAAGCCTCCTCCTTTCCCCCACAGAACCGGCTTGTGGTCCTCGTGGTTTGAAACCACCAGCAGCTCCTCGGGAGATAGACTGGTCTTTCTACTCCTGTAAACAGCTACTGCCTCAGAAACCCACAGCACTGCCTTGACGACAGTGATGAGGTTTTCTGTTTGGTTGGTCGTTTTTTAGGGCCTGTGGTTAGCAGCCTAGTGCACAGCAACGATGCCAGCAGGGCTCCTGAGGGGGGTACTGTGTACAGGAGAATGGGATATCGCGGGGGGACTGTTGGCAGCCAGGGCGGTCGCCTTGTGCAGACAGCAGGGGTGGAGGGTACATCTGAGGTCTTTCTAGTAGCCAACAGAGGGAGAAGACCCTGTCCAGGTCCTTGGCTGCTAGCCTCATCGTCAGGACAGAGCCATGTCCGTAGTCTGATGACAGCTTTGGGAAGGAGCCCTGGCAGCATTGCCGCAGTGGCTCTTACCCTGGGAGGGTCCCATCTCAATATTGTTGTCAGCACAAAGCAAAGGATCAATCCCTAAAAAACAAAATAGTAGTTCAGTCTTAAGGTGTTTTCCTTTCAAATTAAGAAAAGAAAGAGTATAGCTGTGAATGTCTGAAACTTTATGAATGGCCAATTTAAGTTTGGTTTTGTTTTCAAGTGGGAAGGAGATCACACTTATTACTGCTGTGAGGGCTCGGCCGTAGCACCCATCTGGAGAATGGCACAGCACTGGGATCCTAGAGTTGTCAGTTCAAATAAGTACTGACTCACCTTTGAGGGAAGTGTCATGGGCCCCAGGCTCCCTTAGCAAAGATGTGTAACACATGAAGGCATTTCTGTGGAGCCTCCTCCCAGGACTTTGGTCCCATGGCTTTGGGACTCCGTGGCTTCCAGACTCTATCTAATAATGCCGTGCCTCTGAAATACCAGAGTGTTAGCATCTCCCTGCTTCGCCAGTGAGTCCCTCGGACTCCATGAGACCTGGAGATAACGAGCAGTGATTGCTAGTTCCAGTGCCTGGGAATCCTTTTTCCAGAATCTGGATGGGAAAAGACCAACAGAGCCAATCAGCTCAGGTAACTGGTGGCTCCAGAAGCTAGTCCAGAAGAAATGCTTAGGGAAGGAGACCTTGATCCAGGGTCATCCAGAGCTGTGGTTGTCCACCTCAGGACTGAGCCAGGCAGGGTTTTGCCAGAAACCTAGACCTTAAAATAAAAAAGAAAGAAATTTCCATCAGCAAGTACAGTCTCAGAAACCCACAGGGGCTGTTCTACCTTGTTCTAGACTCTCAAATCTAGAGGGTTGCTGTAGTCAGAGTGGACCCAACGCGAGTGGGTTTGAGAGTTAGATTTTGTTTAGTTTCCACAAGGAACATTAGCTGGCTCTTTTACCACCTCTTCCTGCCTTCGCCTCTTTGGGAGTCCCTAAGCTCACTGGCCAACATCCCTCTGATAGAGCTAGAAAGAAAGGACAGACCAGCCCTGGAGTCATTAATAGATGAAATGGCTCCATTAAAAAAAAAACACACCAAAGTTTAAAAGTCATATTCTTAGAGTGGAGTTTACAAGTTGTGTTTGAATGTGTTGCTTTGAGTAGCCTTCACAGACATGATAGACTGACAGGGTAGCCAAAGAGATGTTCTTATTTTCCTGTGGAGACATGCTAGACGCTCAGAAAGGTTAAGTGAGGTGAAGTCACGAAGTGGGGTTTTGTAGCTGATTTTTGTTGGTGTTATGATTCAATTCACTGGGTCTTTTAGACTTGTCATACTGTCCCAGCCCCTTAGTGACGTTTAGTCTGCCTTTCACCAAACCCTTCAGAGTCTCTGACTGAAACAAGTTCTTGCTGGCATGGGTCTAGAAAACCCAAGTTCTGTGCTTTCTCCCGGGGAAACTCTCAACGGCCTGGGGATCTAATATGTCCTCCTGCAGAGAAGCAGGTTTGGTGGAAGCGGAGAGTGGAGAACAGGTCTTAGAGAGCCCTGCTCCTGAACTGAGCACACCTCTCACTTCGGCAATCTCTCAAGGGCCCTTTGGCCCTCCTCTTCGAGTCCCTTGCAAAATCGGAACTCAACATGTTGCTGGAGATAAGAAATCTTATTGTGGTTGGACACCAATGTGGAATATCTAGAAGATTCCGTGTGCCAAGGGGATGTCCCCCTTGTCACTCTAGCTGCTCATGGACTTATGTAACCATGCACTCTGGTGTAAGGATCAGAAAATATCATTCATTCAAGTGGAAACATGAGTGGATCTTGTCACACAGTGTCACACCAGTAAATGCCAGCGACCATATCATTCAGTAGACCATGGCTTACACTCCTCCAGCTCCTCCTCCTTCTGTTTAGGGGGGTCCTGAGCCTAGCCACCTCTTAGATTCCTATCAGGTCAAGCAAAATAATGGCCAACTCTAGAATGAAATGATTTAGAAATACCAGGCCCTGCCATGAGCCAATGGTAGTGTAGGCAGAGTTTTGATTCACTACTTAAGTCTTTTTATTTTAATAAATCATTTTATTAGGGGTTCTTACAGCTCTTATAACAGCCATTGTGTCAAGCACATTTTTACATAGGTTGCCATCATCGTTTCCAAAACATATTCTTTCTACTTGAGCCCTTGGTATCAGCTCCTCTTCCCCCCTCCCCCTCCCTCCAGGAAGTGCTATCCATTTGTCTTCTATGGGCAAGAGTAGTCAACTGCTCTTGCTCAGGACAGATTTGACTTCTTGCTCAGAACTAGTGGCTAGGCCAACCTCAGGCTGTTGGAGGGGAATTCTCTGAGTTCAAGTCTGGGCTCTATACCTTCTGAAGTCAGTGAGTTTGGGAAAATGACTTAACCTTTCAGTGCTTCCACTTCCCCATTTGTAAAATAGGCACAGAAAGCCTTGAACAAGAAGCAGCAGCAGTAGCAGTAATAGTTGTATTTTTGTTGGTTGTTATTGTTATTTCTGTGGGGGACAATGGTGGTTCAGTGGGAGACATTGTGCCATCCATGTGGCAGGTACAGGTTTGATTCCCAGCTAATGGACCTCATTCACCTGTCAGTGAAGGCTGAGTGTTGCTATGTGGCAGCACCATGTTCAGTGGAACTTCCAGACCAAGACAGACTGGGAAGAAAGAGCCATTGCAATGAAAACCCATTGGGGCATAAGAAAGGTGCTGTAAGTAGGGATGGCTGCTAGCAATGGCATTATTATTATTTTCACAGCATCATGCATATACCGTGTGTGTACACATTCCTGCACATCAGCTCACTCACCCAGAGTGGCGCTAGGTGACATTTGACTATTTCCAAAAATCCATTCTGCTTCCCAAGAGTCCCCCCCTCCCCAAGAAGCTTATTCAAAGAGGGATATACCCTGCTCTGAACACAACCTTCAGAAAGGGGACCAGAAGTATTTCTTGGTGAGTGACGGTGTGATCATTGTCTGCCAGTGGCTTGGGTCCTTCGATGTCTACTTGGATGGACAAGCAGCTGTCCCTGTGCAGGGTGCATTGTCACCTTGCTTACTCTAGACCAGGAGAGTCTAGGGCGGGAAGGCCGACAAAGCCTACAGACCCACCGTGAGTTTTCTGTCATTTCGCATTTAATTAGAAAATAACGGGGAAAACAGTTAATTGAAATGCTACGTGGGAAAAATTTTTTTTTCATGCCTCAATATGTTGACTGAGTTTTCCAAATTATGAAAAGCATTCAGGCAGTTCTGAGAATTTGGAGCAAGTAACCCTGCAGCTCTTTTATGTAGAATGCTGGCATTTCACACGAGTGTCAAACACGATAATTATTTTTCACAGATATTGAACTTAATAGAGTAATTGCTAAACACATTTCCACATTTGGCTCTCAAAGAGAGCGCTGGTGAAATTTGCGAGCTGTGAACAGTCTCTTCACTGTAGACTTGCCTGACAATTGTCTAAAAATTGTGTCCTCCATGAATGAGAGAGGAAAAATAGTAATGATAATAATAATGATAATAAACCAGCCGTCAAAGTCATTGCCGTTCTCATTGTGGACAAGCAGGCTCCCTCCCTGTGTTTCATGTAAAGGGCTCAGCATCGATGGAAAACAAACAAATCCACAAACTCCAAACAGATAGACCTCACCAGCACGGGAATCAATGAGATGTTCCAAGGAGAAGCCTCAGCTTTGGAAGCACACGCATGCATACGTGTTGGCATCAGCAATTCTGACAGATGCAGCTTAAAATAGAAGCAATGCAGAAATAGACAAGAGGCAATTATAACGGGGCCTAAGCCATAAGCAATAGTCAGAAACATTAGCAGCCAGCAGGCGAGCGAGCCCCTGCTCAGAAGTGAGAAAACTAGATGGAGTAAGCAAGGTGGGGCCTGATTGGACTGAGAAGTTAGGAATGGACAAACAAGGGGGTGCCTAGATTGCAAAGGGCTAATGAACTGCCCCTGCATGGAATGCCTGGGAACAGTGCTGTAAAACCAAGGGACACGCTGGCTCTGGGTTTGGCGCACAAGTGGAACAAACTCTCTGGTTTAGAATCCAATTGGTTCTGCTTGCCAAGACTTAGCCAGTCCCTGCCCCAGATTGCGGCTACACTCACCTCTCTGCACCCTGAGAACACTTACTCTCATCTCACCTAACTCTTGCCCAAGCTCCAGCTTCGGTGGATTCAACACCATCAAGGTGGTGTCATTAGGGGCCCTTCCATCTACTTTTGACTCCCAGCAGCTCCAGGTGAGAGCGTCAAACTGCCCCATAGGCTTTCTAACATGCCATCTTTAAGAAAACAGATCACCAGGTCTTTCTTCCGCAGACCCGCCATGCAGAGGTGGGGCGGGAGGTGGAGTGGTGTTTCAACCACTAACCTTTCAGTTGACAAATGAGTGTTGAATGTTTGCATTGCCCTCCCTTCTTCCTTCCCCCGTCCAACCTGGCTATAAGCAACTTCACCCCCCCCACTCTCTCCCCAGCCACCACCCCTTGGATCACTTCCAAGCGCTGCTTGGATCACCTGTCCTCAGTTGTTCTTGGGTGCCTTTGAGTCAGCTCCGCCTCCCAGGACAAAAGAATGGAATGTTGTTTGAGCACTGCTTGTTCCGCGCCACCCCGCAATTGTTCTTCTGTTGGGGTCATTGTGGCAGCCACTGTGTCCATCCAGCTTGTTGAGGGCCTTCCTCTTTTTGCTTCATTGCTACCCCAGTCAAAAGCCATCACACTGACCCTTAGTGACCCTATAGGAAAGGGTAGAGCTGCCCCCTGTGAGTTTCTGAGACTGAAACTCTCTTTATAGGAATAGAAAGCCCCACAGAGCAACTGCTGGTATCCAACTTCAGACCTTGTAGATTGCAGCCCAACAGCCAACCAGGACCCACCAGGGCTGTCGGCTTCCTAGTCGTCAGCTTTATTCCTGCCTTCCTTAACTGAGTCCTTGTGTATTTGGGTTGGCATCACGCTGCTAGTTTAGAGGTCTCCAGTTCAAACCAGCAGCCAGTTGGCTCTGGAGGAGAAAGTTTAGGTTGTCAGCTCCTGTAGAGATTTACGGTCCCAGAAACCCTAAGGAGTGATCCTGCTCTGCTTATTCATCATTGGCCAATCACTCATTCATAGAGCAAACTTTGATTAAGCCCCTTGAGTGCCAGTGCATGGGTGAGTCCTGATTGTTGCCTCTCTGGGGCATCGGTGTTCTGTAGTGGCCAGCGCAGTAACTCATGTGTGGCTATGGGGGACATCAGAGGGGTCTGCTGTGAACCAACACATGCTGTCAACACAAACACCCAGTGGATTGCAAAGGCTGTAAAAGAAATGGAAAAAAAGAACGAAACAAAAAAATGCCTTCATCAATAATTTTCAAAAGGCTTCCAGACTGAAATAATCTTTGGGGTATATTAGGTTCAAAAAGACAGCGGTCCTGGAAATGTATTTTCACTGTTTCATTTTATTGTTTTCAATAAAACAATAAAAAATTAACAATTTAATTAACAATTAAAAAATTCCCACATAATCTCAATGGAAGCAGGCGGCCTCATCTTTCTCCCTTGGAGTAGCTGATGGGTTAGAACCAACGACCTTTCAGTTAGCAGCAAAGGGCTTCACCCATTGTGCCGCTTAGTGGAAACAATCCCAAGGCCCTCAGTAAGAACATTAGAAAATCAAGAATGCGTGTGCGGCTGAGGTTAAGGTTCCCTGGGTGGGCTGGGCTTGGGATCCGCAGGGCCTCTGAACGCACAATACAAGATGCAGGTAGCTGTGAGGGTCATGTGCAAAGACCTGCCCAGGAGGGAGGTGCAGGGTTCTCAGGTGTACAGGTGAGGGGAGCGCAAGCTAGGTGGAGGGCAGACTACAGCCACACCTGGTTATTTGAGACTGGACTTATGGACAGAGTGCTTGCAGACTCTTGCACGTGCCAAGTGGGTCTCTATCAGTCTTCAGTCGGAGCCCTGGTGGAGCCACGGGTTAAGCATGAGGCTGCTCACCAAACCCGCCTGCCCACCCGCTGGAGAGAGAAGGCAGCCTGCCCCCATGAAGCCTGGCCATCTGGGAAACCCTCAGGCACAGCAGGATGCTGTAGTCTGGATGGGATGGTGGCAGAGGGTTTGCATTCTTCCCGCAGTCTTCCGCTGTGGCTGCCCAGGGAGGGTCCAATCCTCAGGCTCACTGCAGCTCCCTGCAGCAGGGGAAGGCTGTGGACCCCAGGCTCGCCCATCCTGGAGGCCACAGCCCTTCCTGCAATGGCGATGTGGGCGGGGCATCTGAGCTCCCTTCTGAGGGCCACACGCAGTGACCCTTCCACGCCCTGTGCCCTGTCTGTGGGGCTTCAGGCTAGCTCCCTGAGCGGCGGGTGGAAGACTGACTCACCAGGATGGCAGGTGTGGGATCAGAGTTTGTATAAATTACAGCGGAGACGGTGGTGGACTTATGTGTGTAATGCATTTACCCAAGGCCCCCAGAGTACACTAGAAGACAATTTTTTGGTGTTTAAAAGATTATCCTTTTAATAATTCATTGATCTTAACAACACAATACATCAATGGTTTACACCAAAGCCATGCTTTATCTGCAGTGCACTTCGAAATTGAAAGGGACCATAAAATAGCACTTAACTTTCAGGATCCTGATGCTACCTAAAGCTCACTTTCATTGTTTCACGAAAACAAATATGTGGTCTTTTATTTGCCACGAGAGTTTAATTGAGGAGCTCAGAAACAAACGGGGCAGTGCACACAGGTGGGTGTCACACGTGGGTCTGTGTGTGCATGTGTGGATATGCACATGTGTGAGTGTGTGTGTGTGGCAGTGTGGATGCATGTGTGTGGATGCGAATGTGTGTGGATGCGAATGTGTGCGTGAGCATATGCCTGAATGTGCATGTTTGTGGGGTATACATGTGTGAGAGTGCACACACATGTGCATCAGATTCTGTGTGTATGAGTGATGAATGTGTGCATGCACGTGTAAATGGGCATGTTTGCATTGGGATGTATGTGTTTGTTCTGTGTATATGTAGGAGTATGTGCACACAAGTGCATATGTGTGAGGGTATGTGAACAAGAACACACGTGTGACTGCATTTGTATGTGCATGTGTATGCATGCATGAGAGTGTGTGAATGTGCTCGTGTGTGTGAATGTGTGTGTACCAATGAGTATACACAACTGTGCATGCATGATGTACATGCCCATATGTTAGTGTCCATGTTTGTGAGTGAGTATGTGCATGTGTGCATGACTAAGAGTGTATGTGCATGTGTTGATGCCCATGTGTGAACATGTATGTTTGCATGATTGTGTAGTGTGCTGTGTGCTAGTGTGAACGTGTGTGTGTGTGTGTGTGTGTGAATCTGTGAGTGGTGTGCATGCACACCTGACTAGACATCCTTTCAGCAGGATTTCCAGGTGGATTAAGAGGTGTTCAGATCAGCATGAGTGTGAGCATATATATGTGTGCATTTCTGGGGCTGTGAGGGCTATGTGAGTACACATGTGTGAACATGCATATGTGTACAAGTGTGAAGATGTGTACACGTATGAGACTCTATGTGCCTGTGATGTGTGCTCCTGTGGGTGAACACGTGTATATGTGTGCACGCATCTAGGAGTGGTGTGCCTGCACACCCTCTCCACAGAATTTTCACGAGATCGAGAGGGGTTCAGTTCAGCCTGGCTGCCCCTGCCTGTCGTGACTCAGCAGACCGCCTTTCCTTGTCAGCCAGGGACAAACTCACAATCTCTCTCTCTGAAACCCGAAATGCATCACCAGCTTTCCAACACTACTGGACTCAAAGCGTTGCCAGTGCCCCTTCCTTGTAGTGGTCCACCATTTCCTGCCCCCTGGCATTTTGGGGGAGAGTGTGACTTTGGGCCAGAAAGCTTCTGGATGCTCCCCACTGCCTTTAGTAAAAAGTTCCCAACCATCTGGCTCCCTAAGTCCCTTGAGCCTTGGGTCACAGGGCCCACCGGTGTCCGGTGACTTCCTCATGCTGGTGGACCTGCCAGGGGTGGTTCCTCCTAAGTCCCTCTAGGTTACCCTTCCTCTTCACCTGCCTTCTACACCTGAACACCACCGAAAACCTTTGTCCCCACAGCCCTGCCTCCTGGACGGTGTCCAGCTACCTGCAAGGTCCTGGTTCCTGGAGGTGGGTAAGGGCCCTGCGGGAGGCCACGCTGCCCAGGGCCTGGCTCATGCAAAGCAGGGAAAGGTGGCAGGGCCAGAGGGGAGGCCATGGGCTTCGCCTCTTCAGCCCACTCAGCCCGCGCAGCCCGTCCCCTCAGGAGGGTGTGTGCTGGGGGCTGAGGCCCAGGGGGTGACCAACACTCTTTCTGTAAGCATTTTGGCACCTGGATTGGACCCCCAGGCAGTTTTCCGCAGATTGAGGTGTCCCTGAGTGGGGACAGGCGGGCCGAGAGTGAGTCCTTCCCGGAAGCCTGGCTCCATGGCAAGCCCTAGATAGGGAACTCGCTGCAGATGGAAGGAGACTTGGGAAAAGGACATGTCTCTGTATCTTTTCCTCGGATAAATAAACCTTATACATGTTTGTAAGCTGCCAGGAGGCACCAGTGGAAGAAAAGTGATTGAAGTTGGGAGGGAGAGAGAGGGTAATTGATGGGGCAGAGTCTCTGAGGAGCTGTAAGGGATGGAATCAAGAGTGTGGGTCAGGAGGTGAGGTCGGGAGAAGCCAGCGCCGGGCAGGTGATAATTCTGCCCGGCTTCAGGCTTTTGTGCAGGGAAGGAAGGCAGCATCAATCACGTCCATCCCCAGCTGGGGAGATGCCAGGACACACGCCTGCAGAAACTTCCCCAGGCAAGAGGCCTGGGAATTAATTGGGAGGATTAAGCATAAACCAGAAGGAACAGGGAGCATCCTAAACACCTAATCCCCTGACTAGAGCCTGCTTGGCTCAGGGATTCGCAGCTGAGAAAGACCTGGTTGCCTGGCAGGCGGAGGGAGAGACCCTAGGCGCTTGGAGATCACACCAATGTAGGAAGGTTTCACGTGGGTCGTGAAACATGGTATAGATTATACGTGGTATAGATTAGAGATAGCGTGATCACCTGAAATTTGTTCAGGGAATACAAAATTCTCTTCAGGAGGAAAGGATGTTTTTCGACCTTCCAGGAAGGCATTGCTTTGTCATTCCTGCCACAGCTTGTCAGCAGGCCACTTGATATACTGTAAATACTAGCTAGCTTCACAACATTCTTAAGAAAATGTACCTCCCCAGACGTGGACTGTCACCCCTCTGATTGTCCACGCCTCGACCATTCCACCACAAGACAGATGCCTACTCCTCCACTCCCGTTATGCTGATTGTACTTATCTCAGGGGACTCATATTATACCTGTCCTTTTGCTTTTGGCTTACCTCGCTTAGCATGATTCCTTCCAGTTCTTCCCA
>NW_022106189.1:44002696-44021142 GCF_000313985.2 Echinops telfairi
AAAAAAAAAAAAAAAAAGAATATGCAAGGAAGCATACATAAATAAAAAAAAAAAAAGAAAATGATGGAATTCAAAGGCAATGAATCTGTGCCCCCCTGGGAACTCTTTAAAACCCCCTCCGATGATTAATTCAATTCACAGACTTGGTGGACAAGGAAGGATTCTGCCAGAGGGTGTATGTTAGGGTATGCATGAAAAAACAAAAACTCACTGGCACAGAGTCCATTCTGACATCTAGCAGAACGGACCGGTAAAACTGTGCATTTTTGTGGGAACAAAGAGCCTCACCTTGCCCCGTCAGAGAAGCTGGTGGGCTTGAACCACTGACCTGGCAGTCCAACCCTGCACCACCAGGGAAGTTTGAGTGTCAATTGTACAGATGGGCCCTTGGATAACGAGGCATGCTAGCCTCTGTTTTCTTCTAGTATCCCTGATGGTGATAGTAGCCAGGAGCTCAGGGTACACATAAAAAATGAGCAGGCAAGGGGAGCAGGCAGGGGAAGGAGTGAAGGGAGGCATGAGCTGCTCAAGGAGTTGTCAGGTGATGGAGCTAGAATCAAATCCAAGTCTGATTCCCAAACCTGGGCCCTTTTACCAGGAGCACAGATGTCTCCTTTTGTCCATTTTAAAGCAGGTATGGACTACAAGGCTTGGGGTAGTTGGATTGGAGGTGATTTGTAAAAGTTTAAGAGACAACCAATTTTCCTAAAACATGTGCACTTCACATACAGACCTCCAAGAGCCACTTTGAGCGCCCCTTTCTGTTCCAAGGGTCTCCCCCCTTTCCAGCTAAATACCAGAACACCTAGTGGGAAGAAGAGCTCCCTGGGGTACTGCTTTAGAAAATAAACAGAAATCAATTTTGACTTGTTTGCTAATCATGATAAATGAAGCCAGGTTAAGGTGGGGTGGGGGGATGGAGGGTGTGTGTGAAAAAAGTCTCAGAGTTAGTTGAGGATCATTTTGCTAGGATGCATTGGTCTTTGACAAGCAATTAAGAAATCCTCTGATTGTGCCTGGCAGTGCCACGGCTCAGCACACTGCTGATTAATTCTCATTTTCCTTCTTTCCTTGGGATTTATTTACTCACTTCACCTGGAATGCGTTTAGCTTCTGAACCTCACCCCCCACACTTCCATCCTGCGCCGCTTCTTCTTGGCTCCCTGCGTTTCACCTGCTCAGCCTTCGGCGCCACCTTAGGCCGGCCGCTTGGACGCTAGACTTGGGCTGGTGTTTGGTATTTCTTTGTTGGCTTGCTCGTTCAGTTGTGCCTCCGTGTGGTCTTTCATTCGTTCTTTCCTTCAGTCCCCATTTCCCTCCAAGTCCGCTTTGTTCCCCTACCCTCATCTACACATTCTTTTCAAGCCAGCAGATGCCTGCCTTGGGCGTCTTGGTAGGGAGGGGGCAAACATGTGATGTCAGGTGTTGCCAGCAGGTTGGAGTTTGAACAAGTTGGAAGGGTCTTGGAGAAGCTTCAAGCGATGGGATCAACCTCATCAACTTCACCCCTCAGGGCTGCCAAGTATTGATTATTGAACCTTTTCTCTCCTCCAGGCCCTGTGTCTCGATTTTCTCAGACATTATCTCCTTTCATCCTTGCAGTGACCCCTGAAGAAGGTTTGTGGGAATCCGGCTTTATGGACAAGGCAGCTGGGGCTCAGAGGCTTTCAATCATGTGAGCAATCGGTGGTGATAGCAGGCCTCAGGCCTCTCTGATGAATTGTTAATGAGAGAACCCAGAGCAGACGCTCACTGACACACAGCATCAACAGCAGCAAACAATTTGCTGGGCACCTGGCTTAGATTGAGCCGGCATGGTCACCCCACTGCGTCATACTTTGCTCCGAGTTGAGATTTACGCCCCCTGCTTCCTTCTCTGCCTGCCTATCCAGGTGCAGCGTGACCTGGTCTGTGTTTGGGTCTATCTGGGGCCTTTGGATGTCCTGTTTCCAATGGCTTGACCCCACATGAAGGGGAAGCACTAGGCCAAGGGCCAAGTTCAGAATGTCTGTCCTAAGCCTTACTTCCCACCTCACGCTGTCCTAATCCTTCCCCTCACAGCCAAGCCCCCTATACCCACGTGTTCTCAATCCCAGTGTCCTCCCTGTCCTGAGGACTCTGGTTTCCTGACCCTGAGCTGCTTTGGGGAATATGCTCTCCACTGGTCAAGCTTTTCCGGGAAGCTTCCTGCCTGGGAACCAAAGTTTACTTTTTCCTTCTCACCTCAAGGGCAGGGGTTACAGGGAAAGATGCTGAGTGTATGTCAGGGCCTGTGCCTACAGAGCCCGGAATAATCCTTGTGGGTGCTGTTAGCTGCCATTGGGTGGGGTCTACTCATGAAGACCACGTGAAGAACAGGAGGCAGGGCTGTCAGGTCCTTCACAGCACTCGCGGTCACTTGTGGCCCAAACTCTTGTAATGTGGTTTTCCTCCCTTGGTTTTCAGAAGTAGATGCCAACGTTTTCTTCTCGTGTCCACTTCAGTCTGGAATCTCCCCTAAAACCTGTGGGGCATTACAGCAACGCACATGCCTCCACTGACAAACAACTGGGGGGTGGGGGGAAGCCCTTGACTAGCATTGGCTGGGAATCAAACCCATGTCTACCATGTGGAAGGCAAGGATTCTACCCCACAACCACCAGTTCCTCCAGAGTAATCCTCAGGGCATCTTAAGGAGATGGGCATTATAGCCCATGATATATATATATATACACATATATATACATATATACATATAATGGAGTTATATTCTATAGCCATAGAATCATAGAATTCTGTGAGTCTATAGCTAGGAAGTGGGGAGTCAGAATCAGGCCCTGCTTTTGTCTACCCCAGATCCCCCAATTCCTCCCTCCTACTCTGGACATCTAAAGGTCTGGTGAGTTTCTTGTCAACTGTGTTTTTCCATTAAAACGATATCCTGCCATTTAAGTATTTAAGCACACAAATTAACTGGTGCTAATTATGATACTTCAAAATGTGACAAGCAATTTCAAGTGAGATTTAAAGGAAACACACACACAACAAAAACACCTAAATATAACTTGGCATCTTTCATAAAAAATACAAACTTTCGTCCATCACGCTTTTATCTAACCCTGAGACTCCTCCGTTCTAAACAGAACAGAACTTTCCTACTCACCCACCAGCTTATCAAAAAATGTGTAAGCAGTTGTGGAAGCCCTTCAGAACATTTGGCACCCAAAGCCCTTGTGAGTCGTTTTCTGTTTTGTCTGTCATCTCTCTAAAGAGTGGTTACATGACAACTTCCAACTGGAGTCAGGAGAAGAGGCTGGTGTTTGATCCTACACTGGTGGTGGTGCTGGTTGCTATCCACTTGTCTGCAGCCCACGATGAAACACTGCCTGGGCCTTCGCCGTCTTCACAGCCCCGGGCATGTCTGAGCCCTTTCTGGTGACCTCTGGGTCAATTCACCTCGCTGACGATTTTCCTCATGTTGCTGGCTCTCCGCACAGTGTTTTCTTGGCTCATGTTTCGATGTGGATCACTAAGCCTTTCTTCTTAATTTACCTCAGGCTGGAAGCTCTACAGAAACCTGCCTGCCCTGGTGGGATCAGACATACGGGTGGCATACCTTCTAGCATCACAGTGACACGCAAGCCCCCACGTGTGACAAACATAATGTACTGACAAGCTGGCAGGTGGGTGCGTTTCTACTGGACACATCCCGTGAGAGCGCGTGTTTGGGGTGCCTGTATCTTTTTACACAGTGTGGTCCATTAAGACAGGAGGGATCACCTTCCCACAGGATATGCGCGTCTTAGGGATGAAGTAAATTATCTCCAGACATACAGTCCGCATAGTCTTTGCTGACTATGAGGTGTCCCTCAGCCATCCCCTGCTGTCAGACATGGGGTACCATGAAGAGTGTAACTACCGGTCAGCATTCACCAAAACCAGCCTCTGACCCAACTTAGCCTTATCAGGGTTCCGTTACTAACAGAATTGAGGGACAAGGACCAGCTATGTATTTCCTTCCTCCCATCTTTGGAAGGGGAAACAGAACATTCTGTGCCTGACAACGCTTCTTCCTCGACTTTACAAAGCACGAGAAAGAAAGGCCACACACACCTTGTTTGCGCTCGGGGGCGTTTCTGTTTCCAAGCCCAGGTGGAAGCCTTGAAGAACAGCTCCTGGTGAGCTTGGTGCGGAGAGACTTCTCCAGAACCCGGTTCTGAACTCTTCTTGCCTCAGAAAACACAGGTCAAAGCCTCTTCGTGGGCAAGGGCTCAGTTTCTATCTGTTGTCCACACGTATTTTGAATATATATATATATATATACTTATATATATATATATATATATTTGTATCTACTATATAATCTAAACCTAGAGACAGTGTTTCCTTGCATTCAAACCATGGTCCTAGCCCTCCAAGCTGCTGCTTGCCGTTTCAGCCTCTGAGTGATGTTCTCTGTTGATACCCGCAGCCTTTGTTCAAGCACACGAGCCAGTTCTACGGCAAGATGGATAGATCCAACCTGGCCATAGCCGCTATTGTAACCACTCTCCCACTCTCTACCCTCTGGCTTGTGATATAGCAGTACTTCTTCTGCGAGACGCGTGTAGGAAGTTGGATATCTTACTTGATTTAAAACAGTAGCTGCTTTGGGGAAAATAAGAACCCTGGTCCGATTGATCATGTACATGACTGCCTTGGGCTGTGTTGTCTCAAACCTGAGGGAAAGGGGTGGTCAGTGGACAGGAAAGTGTTGAAATGAGGAAGGAATAAGATAATAATTGGAGCCCTGTACTTACCAAAGATAGGGCCTGTTGGATGTTGAATGGCCAATGGTGCTGAATAGATGGGTCCTGAGTGGGGGGGTTGCCTTTCTGTGGAATGGACATTGTAGAATGTTCCAGAAAGTGCCCGATGTAAAGCCAAAGTAAGGCCACATTGTCATGAAAATCCCTCCTCAAAGGACAGGGTTACAGAACACATGGCTGGCAGGGTTCGTGGTACTTTGAAAAGTCAAGGGTGGTCCCAGGAGCTTTTGTGCCATGAGTGTAGTAGAGGAGGCTAGCCCAGGGACCAGCCTCCACAGCCAAATGAGTCCTAGGGGGCGGTTGTGTGATTGAAGGGTACATTCAAGAGCCATCAGACATGCCATGCAAGGGCTCACCTCTTCCATGTAGACTGGAACTAGAGAGGGGGTGAATGTATTCTCTCTCAAGTTTATATAACCTTGGGCATGCAAGCCACAGCATACACATAAGTAACAGGAAGAGGTTGTATTAGAGGCATACACATAAAAGGACCGGGGCAAGCTAGGGGTGTACATGTGACAGGAAGGTACATATGTAACAAGATGGGCAGGCTCTAGAACTAAGATGGTGGCTTAACTTGGGTTGTTTCTGAGCTGATTTGACCTTAAGTGTCCCTGAGCTCTTCTCCAGGGAAGGATCTATGATCCTTTTCAGAAGGGAGTGGCCCTACTTAGGGTGGGACAGACAACAGGGTTTGATTGCTCTCATGGCAGACCACCTTCAGCAAGAATGCCTTCAAGCAGATAACTTTCAAGCGACTATAGTAGCAACCTTGTGCTTGTAAGCAGCACCCAAGACGGGCATTATTACCGGGCATGGGGGGGAAGTACCTGAGTTCGGGAATGTGACTGGGATGCATCTCCAGCCCACAAACACGAAGGCCTCCCGACACGAGAGTAGGCCTCCCGACTCCTTAAAATATGAGCATAGAGAACTTGTCCACATACTCTCTTTTCCCAGTTCTCAGTTTTCCACAGATGTCTTTTTAAAACCCTGCAGAGCACTTGATTGTAAATAACTCAGAAAGGCAGGAGCTCCCTCTTCTCCCGAGACTCACGGTCCTCGCTCAGCGGTAGCCACCACGATCAGTATGACTGCAGTCTTTCCAGATCTTATTTCCTGCACCTCCAGATACATGGATGTGTGTCCGTTGACGTGTGGAGCTTTTTGATGCATGTGCCATATGAGAAAAAGATACCACTCTGCATTTTTATGTGAGTCTCATGATAACGTTTCAGCTCCGTATCTACAGATCTACTTCATTCTTTTTAAGTGACTGCATAAGATCCTCTTTTATGAATGTATAGATGATTATAGAGGAGGAGAAAATTAGGTGTTCTCTCTCTCTCTCTTTTTTTGCCATGACTTAAGTGGTTGATGTCATTAATGCTTACTATTATCTGATTCTTTCTCATCGTAAGATACTATAGTCCTTGGAGAAAGATGCTTAGTAGGGTAGAAAACCCAAACTAAAACCAATCCGGTGCTGCAGAGTTGATTCCAACCCATAAGTATCCTGTGTAGGGTTTCAGAGACAGTACATCTGGACAGGAGCAAACAGACTCATCTTTTTCTCATGGAGTGACTGGTAGGTTTGAACTGTCAACCTTGTGATTTTCAGCCCAGCATTTAACAGTGTCACCCAGGCTCCTTTGGTGAAGTAGAGGGTCAGCAAAACAGAGAAAGACTTTCAACAGGCTGGATTGGCACGGGGCTGCCACAGTGTGTCCAAACGTAGCAATGGCCATGAGGATGGTGCAGGGCCAGAGTCTTCCCTTCCCTTGTACAAGGGGGTACCTCCCCACCCCCCAAATGGGGAAAAACTCCACTGGGTGGCACTTTCGTAGTAGTACACATTTTCCCCTCTAGGGGAGCATCTAGCAACTCACTCTGAGTTACTGCCCCCAGTGGCATCGCCTGGGAAGGTTCTCTCTTGTCGCAGTGATTTTTTTTGTAAAAGCAGTTTTGCTTGAATCTCTCTCTCTTGCGGCTGTGAAATTTTGTTTCCTGCTCTGGAAAAATGCCGCAGAAAGTGTTGTGATGTTGAACACAGCCAGCAAGGACAACACTATGGAAAAAACTCAAAACTCAAGTGTACAGCAGTTTTCTCTTTTCAAAATGGTGAAAGTCGATTGATGTACTGTTCTGAAAGTCTGTCAACTTCCTTAATGAAAGAAAATGTCAACAAAATTCATGCACTTGCGTGCAAAGACAGATGTCAGACCACTGAAGAGATGGGGAAGTTATCTGGACTATCTTGGAGCTTAGTTCAGGAAATTTTAACAGGAGATTTGGGAATGAGAAGGGTCGCTGTGAAATTTGTGCCTCGGGTTCTGACTGACCATGAAAAAGAGCCTTGACCGGAAACATGCTGTGCTTTGAAAGAATAGACCTTTTGGTCTGCAGCCTAACATAACCCACTGTCCCATCAGGGCTCTGCATAACCCACTGTGCTGCCAGGGCTCCTCAACGTAAAGTTAAGATGGTAGTGAAAATGCTGATGGCATCTGAGGAAACTGGGTCTTTGCATGACAACAGCAGGTAGAATTCTGCTGCTTTCCTGTCTGGGGTTGTGACAGAGACAAGGAATACATATTGGACTCGATAAAGTCTTAGAAGCTTTGGAGAGAGTTGTTACCCCAATGTTAGCTAGCCTGCTCTAGTCGGTGAGCCATGAGCATCTTTGTGCCTGCCCCTTTTCTGTACTCATGAGCAGGGTTCCCTGGGAATGAATGTCTACTGCAGAATCAAAGTGTCAAATTACTTCTAAAGCATCTTCTGCTACATCAGCCCCCTACCTTTGGTCCCTTGGCTCCTGTGCATCTTTGGACTTCAGGCACCTCCCTATTATTTATTCATGGTTTATTAGATAAATTTCTTCCCTAGACAAACCAGGAGATCTCTGGAGCCTGCTCCTGCTTTAAGCCAGGCCTCCAGTGCTAGTGACTGTTTCATTAAACTCTATTCTCCAGGCTAATCCCGGCTGGAAAATGTGTTCTGTCCTCTAAAAAGTCTCTAAGCTCCAAGTCTCAAACCACTAAACAGGCTGTGTGGGTCTTTAATGGTACTTGCTGGTGGCCACGAGATGTGGTTTTTCTCTGTGCATTCCTAGTGGGACCCTTGTTAAATTTTTAAACAGGATTAGTGTTCAGTGTGGGAGGAACCAGGTTAGAGGATGGGAGCTCTGAACCCCATGCTCTTCCTTGGAGCACAGTTCCTGGCTACCCAAAGACCGTGGATGAGGTGGGCTTCCATGACCACTCGCTTATTTTCCTCTGCTCAGAGCCATCCAGCGGCAGCCAATTGGATGGGGTCTCTTTCAGAGGCTTGCTATAGGGTGATGATGCTAGACCCCAGCTCAGGACCAGGCTAGCCCGGTCATTTTAACCCAGTGTTGACAGGGAGAGTCAGGTCACAACTCTCTGAGAGCCCTGTGGCTGAACCCCTCAACTTCCCCACATGCTGGGACTCTGGGCATCTTGCATTCATCCTCACATCTCAACCACCTGCTGTACTTGGCACCTTCCAAAAGTCCATGATCCTCGAATGAACTTCTGGATGCCCCCTTGTATTTGCCAGCTTTATCTTTCAGTTACTTAGTCAATGAGTCCAGTGGGGGTTGGCATGGCTACATAGGTTCCGCAGTCACATGGCACAGAAATGAAACTGAATCTCACTTCATCAGAATACCCCAGGCTCCTCCTCCCCAACCCCTGGGTGTATCTGTGGGACACAGGAGTTGAGTGCAGACAGTGATTCAAAGCATGCAAACAGGCGGGTGCTTTCTCAGGTCATGAGACTCTCCTCATCTCGTGTGAAATCCTTATGGAAGCCCATGCACGCCTTGAAGCAGGATGCGTGATTCCTAGGAAAGATGTGAAGGTAGGCACAGTGGTTGAATTCAAATACTCACAGCTGGGTATAGGCTCCTGACCCCACAGAGGAGTAGTCAGTCCTTATTTCTTTCCACCGGTGTCCCCTTTAAGGAGAGCGGTGTCTGCTGACGGTGTCTCTCCAAAGGGGTGCTATCTCAGCATGGTAGAATCTGCACGTGGTGCCAATTCAGAAGGCAGGCAGGGTGTGAGAGATTCTCTTATGGGCCTTGTTGGATGAGACTCTGAGGAAGTTTGAGTTAATAATAATAGAAAAAAAACAGTAGAAATGAGACATAGACTTTAAATTGTTTTCAGAGACGAAGTTAATGAGAGTTTAACCTTTCTTTCAAAGGGGAGGAAGGGGCAGGCCTCAGGTGGGCCAGAATCTAGGGTAAGGTGTCTGGGGATGATGGTTTGGTGTCTAGACCAGAACTCTCATGGAAACTCCACATGAAACTCATCGCCATCAAGCCAATTCTGACTCATCGAAGCCCAATAGGACAGCATAGACCTGTCCCTCTGGGTTTCCAAAATGGTCCCACTTTGTGGAAGTAGAAAGCTCCCTCCTTCCCCCATGGGACACCAGATGGTTTTGAACTGCTGACTTCAAGTTTGGCAGCCCAACATGTAACTCTCTCTGACGGTGGTGCTCTACCCTTGGATACTCAGGTGGGCACATGTGTTCTTCTAGCCACATGCTCTGTCTTGACACCCCTTCCCCACTCTATCTATGCTTTCTCATGTTCTGCTCTGTGAATGAGCTCTGAACCCCAGAACTGGCATGACAGTGATGCTCTGGGATGCAGGCTGCAGCCATTAGGCTCCTCTGTGGATGATCAATGGAGATGTCAGCCTGTGGTCGGACTAGTGGGTCCAAATGTTAGCAGTCAGGATAGGACCTGGGGATGGGGTGTGGAAAGAGGCCCTGGGTAACTGGGGAAGCAGAGGAAAAAAGAGCAGGTAAACCAAGGCAGGCCAGCTGGAGTTGACAAAATCACTGGCGTGCTGGATGGAGTATACATGGGGAGTAGGGACCACTGAAGATGATTTTGATTTGGTTTCCCAAAAGTAGACCCCAAGACAAGGGCTCAAGGTCAAGTAGCTCCTTTGGGAGATGGAGGGAGCAGAGGTTGTAAGTAAGGAATTAAGACAAGGGTGGAAAAGGCCTAGCTAAGGATGTTGGTATCCTTAGGCTTGTAGCATGCTGGACACCAATAACCAAAGCAAACTCACGGCCATCAAGTTGATGCTGACTCACAGGGACGTACCCGCACAGAGTGGAGCTGCCCCTGGGGGTTCCTACAGCTGGATGTCTTCTGTGCTGAGTGGCTGGCCGTTTTGAACTGCTGACATTGAGGTTAGTAGCCCAATGCATACCCCAGTATGCCACCATGGCACCTTGGGCAAGTGGAAATTAATTCTGCTGGGGAACGGTGGGAGACAGTGGGGAGCGTGCTCCCTTGTTGTCTCCCCCAAAGCCTGAGGAGGACATGTGCACCCCCTCACGGTCAGTCCATGTGGGCAGCGAGTTGGCCGAGCAGCTTTCTGAGAGCAGGGTCCAGAACAGAAGTTGGCGCCGCTTGGAAGCGCAGGAATGTGGGTAGGGCTCAGGAAGGAGAGCACAGGAAATAGAGTCCCAGAGGCAATGGCTTCCGGGCCACCAGGGCTTCCACAGGTACCTGATAGAACGTGGCCATAGATTCTAGAGCTTCTCCCTGAAACAACTGGTACTGCTCCACCCAGATGAGCCTCCAACATTTGCAGCTGAGGGGTAACCATGGCAACCTTGTGATGTGTGGGGTGTTCTATATCCTGTATCTCACTATAACCCTTGTCATCTGCCCAGGGACGTCTTCAAGTTGGTACTGTCATTATCACCACTTATACGGGGAAAATACATACACATACCCCTAAACCCAAAGCCATACAGTCAAATTATACACATATCAGCCCTGTTGGACAGATAGAACTTCCTCCCCCAAGGGGTTTCATATGCTGGGATGATCAGGCTTTCTATTCCCGTACAGATTTATAGCCTCAGACACCCCCAGGGAGCGGCTGGTGGGTTTAAAACTGGTGACCTCTCAGTGGCAGCAGGACACTACACCATTTGTCAAGGGTCCCAGAGGAGAAGGTGGCAGCACTGGCCAGGGTGCTGTGTCAATGCCTACAAGTGATTTCGCCAGGAGTCCTGGCCACACTGTGCATGCAGAGGAACCGACCTTATAGGTCAGCGTAGACCTGCCTTCTCGGAGTTCAGAGACTGGAGGTCTTTACAGTAATGGAAAGCTCAGTCTTTCGCCTATGAAGGGATTGCTGGCTTCAAACTGCTGACGTTTTGGATTGCAGCCTAATGCTAACCGCCCCACAACCAAGGCTCATTAAAAGAGCAAAGTGGCATTCATGTAAGCCTGGTGAGAACAGGTTTAGTCAGAAGGCCCTGCACTGCAGGGGTGGGGGTGGACCATCACCCTGGGGCACCTACAACCCACGGAGAGGTGGTAGCATTTCACGTGACACGCTCTGTTTAAGATGACACTCGGAGCCCATCCCAGTGGTTGGTGAATCAGTCTCTCCACCTGCCTTGAACTCATTGTTTATGACATCATTAAACCCAGGGGCACTAAACAGTGTCACCAGGAGGCCCGGGAGAGCAGGCTCCCCCCCCCCAGGAGATGAATGCCATGCCTCCCACCTGCCTGCACCTCCACCTGGCACTTTGAATGCAAGTCAGTTTAGGTTTGTGCCGCTCTCACTTGGGTCTAAAGTGGTGCTGGATCCGGATCCAAATCCACTCGGCGGCCAGCTGCCCCTTGGAACCTGGGTGATGAAAGCCAACCCCAAGATGTCTTAAATTAAATGCGGGCCCGGGTGCCCTCTCTACAAACCGGCCTCCTGTGGCAGCGATGACACTGATTTCTTATGCGCCGTGATCAAACCATCTTTCTAGTTCACCTTTTTATGGTCAATTAACACAGTCAGTGGGCACGTGCCAAGGGCTCCCTGTTTAGGCTGGCCTCCAAGGGGTCGCAGAGCACTTTTAAGAAGAGGCTTTGTAAACCGTGACTGAGCTGTCAGTCTGGGGCAGCATCCTGCTCAGGGGTGTCAGGATGCTTTACAGGCCCATCAAAGAGATAGACAGGGTCATTCCAGCCACTGCAGATGCTGGAGAGATGTCTCACAGAGTCAGGGGGACCCTGAGGATGGGAGAGGACAGAGCTTCAAACTTCCCCTTGAACTGGGATAGGGGTGAAGTGGGTATGCCCAAGCTTCCAGGTAATGCTCATCTAGAAAGGGGTCAGGTGAGGCTAATGAGTGTCTGTGGTGGCATAGTAGCTAGACATTGAGCTGCTCATTGCAAGATCAGCAGTTCAAAACCACCAGCTGCTCCTGGGGAGAACAATGAGGCTTTCTAATCCCATAGAGTTACAGGCTCAGAAACTCACAGGGGCAGTTCTATCCCTATAGGGTAGGTTCCCTATAGGAACTCCAGAGGTGGAGTAGTTATGGGTTGGGCTGCTAACCACAAGGTGAGCGGTTCAAACCTTCCAGCAGCTTCAACAGAGAAAGATGAGGCTTTGTACTCCCGTAAAGAGCTATAGTCTTGGAAACTCACAGGGGCAGTTTTACCCTGTCCTACAGCGTCACTGTGAGTCAGAATGGATTTGTGACAGTGAGTTGGGTCCCAGACAGGTTGGGTGTACAGCTCCTTGTATAGTGTCCCTTCTCTGGGTCGGGATACTTAAAGACTCTGACACTCTCTGATGTGTGTTCTAGAAGCCTGCCCTGTTCATTGTCCTTTCTTTTCAGCATCATCCCAGGGTCCACTTGGAGCTGGCCAGGCTCCCTACTGCAGTGACCTGGAGGGGAGACTTTTCTAAAGGATAATTATCCCATGAAGGCGAGACCGCCAACTGCTTTAAAGTCCAAGTTCAAAGCTCTTCCAAGCAGATGCCTTTGGGGCTCTGCTGTAATTAATAGTTTAAAGCAAGTCATATTTAATATATCAGATGGTTTCTTGTAGAGGATTGCATTTGAATGCTGTCAGACAGTGCAATCGGTTTGCAACCTTTTGTGGTCCCTTGGAGTTGACGTAGGTGGGCTCCTGCTGGCATGGGGCTGCTAACCACAAAGCAAGCAGTTCAACCCCACCATTCACTCCATGGGACAAAGATGGGCCAGTCTGCTGCCATGGAGATTTATAGTCTCTGCGCCCCTGCGTAGAGTCACTTTGAGTTGGAATTAATGCAATGGCAGTGGGTTGGTGGGTGGAGTTAATGTAGAGTGTACAGCTCACTTCTGTGGACTTAGTGCTTATTTGTCACCTCCTGTATACATTGCAGTCTACATTGGAGTGCTAACCACAAGGTCTGCAGTTTGAAACCACCAGCTTCTCTATTGGAGAAAGAGCAGGCTTTCTACTCCCACAAAGAGATGTGCAGTTTCAGAAATCCACAGGAGCAGTTCTGTCCTATCCTATAGGGCCAGCCTGAGTCACAATCGACTCTGTGGCAGTGAGTTTGGTTCTGCGTTTTTGAACATACCTTGCAGTGGGAGATGCAGACACGAATTTAAGCCACAGGCCACATAGTGCCTCAGTGTAGGAGGGCAGAGCTTCCTATATGCATGCTTCCAATAAAAGGCAAACCCATTACCAGCGAGTGGATTCTAATCCTAGCAACGCTTTAGGGCAGGGGAGAACTGCCCTGTGGGGTTTCCACGTTCCGGGTAGTTATGGAAACAGTGCTCCACGGTTCTCCCTCGGAGCAGCTGTGGCGTTCAAGGCCTCCGCCTTTTGGTTAGCAGCCACTTAACCACGGTGCCGTCAGGATCCTTCCAATAAATCTAAGACTGGTAAACGGCACTGGGATACATAAACATGCGGCCTGATGGCATAGTTAGGGATGTTGGCAGCATTTTCCTCCTGTTTGTTGAAATATCTGTTATTTACCATCTATCTTAATTTTAGCTTTGAAAACGGGAAAGCAGGAGACCTTCGGGACCTTTGCCGGGGAGAGATGGTTGTGAAATATATGGTATTTATTTTTGTGACTTTTTAAGGGGCACATTTGGGTTTGTTTTCTTAAATAAAACTGAATTGACCGAAACTCTGGTATTTGTGTGACAGACTCAAATAAGGTGGAAATATTTAAAGTCTTAACGAAGGTGCAAAACTCCTACATCTACACCCACACGTCTTCTCCATGCAAAGGTGGCCTCCTGAGCAACAGAGGGCAGAAGAAGAGGATTAAGGATGATGTGTTAGAAGCCGGATGGCTTATGAAAGCAATGCCTTGCCGGGAGGAGCCCTGGTGTTTCCGTGCGCTAAGCATTGGGCTGCTAACCACAGTGTTGGTAGTTCAAACCCACCAGCTATCCCATGGGAGAGAAACAAGACTGTGTGCTCCTGTAAAGATTTACAGTCTCTAAAACTCACCACCATTGAGCCGATTCTGTCTCAGTCACCCTATAGGACAGGGTAGAACTGCCCCAGTGGTTTTCTGAGACTGTCTGTCTTTACAGAAGTAGAAAGCCTTGTCTTTCTCCCTCAGAGAGGATGGTGGTTTTGAACTGCTGACACTGAGGCTAACAGCTCAATGCTTAACAACTACCTCACGGGCGCTCCTATCTTTGGAGGACCAGGAAGCCTGTATAGGGTGACTGTTATCCAAAATTGACTCCATGACAATTGCTTATTTGGGGTTTTGTCCCCTTGTTTGATTATAGAGAGAGAGGAGCAGGCGAGAAAGGTCTCCTGAGACACAGAAACCGGGAGGGGAGGGATGAGTACATTCACTGTAGGGAGGGGCTGGTGGGCCCTTGTGGTAGTCACGTAGTTTCGTGTCAACTTGATAAACAGAGTGAAGGGATGAACGTTAGCCTGTCAATCAGGTCATAGCTTCATGAGGCATCCTAGTGGGCATGACCTTCCCATGAGGATTCTGGGAACTTCCTCTCTTTTCCCCCTGGAGGCTGGCCACTCTCTCTCTCTGCCTTGGTCTTCCTGCTGACAAGCCACTCTGATGGCAGCCAGAGCCCTAGAGATGCATCTGCTACCATTGAATCCACAAGACTTTTCACGTACCAGCCTGTGATCATCCTGCATTCGGCATCATTGCATGTACTGCATGAGTCAGAAGAGGAATTTATAGACTAGTAATGAACATATGGCTAACATTGGACTTATGGACTTGACTGGACTGGGATGTTTTCTCAATATACAATTGCTCTTTGATGTGAATCTCTCTCTTACCCACATGGGATTGGATTTGTTTCTCTAGTCTGCCGGCCTAGCACATCCCTGTATAACCAGGGGGACAAAGTGACCTGGTGGCCCTCATGTCAGCCATCCATTTGGAAGGCATCCACCTGGGCAGATGCCTTCATTTTAGAGGAAAAATATTTCAATTCAGATTACGAGAAAATAAAAATGTTCTTGGAAACAAAACAAAACAAATGCTCTGCTACAGAACACAAGACCTAGAGACATAAAGAGCCTTCTGAGGGAAATGCTGATTGTATAATGACCAAGACCTGAGCTTGGTGTGAGCGTATGGGGCGTGTGAGATGAAAGAAGGGGGGAAAGAGGGTGAAGGAAAGGTGTGTCTGAAGCAGGTTTTCAGAGACAGCATGTGATATAAAGTGCTGTATTTAGAGAGGCCTAGCCCCTCTCAGTGGAAGGGCAGGTTAATGCCCCTTGGTGACTGCAAGTTTCAAATCAGAAGCCCAGGAGAAGGCTATGGGAAGAATTGTGTGCAGGCGATTGTAGCCCAGCGCCTACCGTCTAGACAGATGGTGTCCTGGTAATAGATGGTGGAATCACCTGTGCCAAGTTAACGTCATTGTTAAGATCAAAGGAAATAATCACTCCCCTGGGGAAGAGAGGAAAGATAAAATGAGGGGAAGAGGGATTCCAGGAGAGTTGAGGAGATAATAGCAGTGCATCCCATTGATTGGCATGCATCCCCTTCTATCGGGCCTGATGAATGATTGCTCACAGAGGGCTCTGAGGAAACGGGGATCTCTGTCATTGCGGACTTCCTGGGGAAATGAGGTGAGCAAGTCCAACATTTGGAAAAGATAGGGAAGACAAGTTCTTTGCATAAAGGTCTATGTTGCTGAACAAAGGACCTAGAGCATTTCTGAACCGATCCATCCATTGGGCCTCGTTAGTCCATCCTTCCATCCACGCATGCCTTTTGATGTGTTCAACAAATACAGATTAAGCGTCGACTGTGAGGAACCCAGTGCTGTTGGGTAAGCATTAGACAGCAGTGGTCCAAGCCCAGGAGCCACTCTGGGATGACAGATGAGTCTTTTTGATCCCTTAAAGCTTTACAGTCTGAGAAACCCTGTGAGTCAGTGTTGACTCATAGCAGTGGGTTTGGTTTGGTTGTGCTTGGCACTGGAGAGAGACCAGAAAACACACCCTGATGGGGCTGATAGCCAAGTAGTAGAAATGTAAGGATGAGAGTTATGAATTCTAAGGTGGCCTTGGTGAGAGCTGACCACTGAAAAGGGCATGATCGGGGGTCAGGCAGGACTTTGGAGTTACAAATGCCAGAAACTCCTTGAAGACCAGCTGTAGCGAAAGGGTGTTTCTGGCTCATGTATCTGAGATGTCTGTGGAGATTGCTGGCCTCAGCCCTGGCTGAGCGTATGCACAGGCTCAGACGCCACCCACAGCAGGACTTGCCACTTCATCTCTCTGCTTGGCTTTCATCTGTGCTGGCTCCATGTTGCCTTGTCTTTTCTCGAACAGTCTCTCTCCTCATGGTGCCAAGAGAGTTGCCAAGAGCTCTAGGCTCATACTCTGTCTTCTGGGCAACTTCCAGTGGAACAAGTCCATGTTTCCCATTCTCGTCAAACAGAAGTCCAAAATGAAATTCATGTTTTACCCACATGGGTCCTACCTATCTCCCGAGTCAGTTACTGTGAGCAAATACATGGATGATCTAGGCCTGGATGAAGGTGAAACACCCCGTCTTGGAGCCATGGATGGAAGAGCAATTTATACCCTGTCCCTACTCTTGTGGCCACTGGCCAACCAGCTAGGTGGCCACATCATAGGAAGAACAGGGAAGGCCAGCGAGGATGGAGTTCAAGTTTCTCCAGGGCTATGCTACAGAAGGAGGGATGGGCAAGTTATTTCAGATCAAATAGCATTCAGATCAGGCTATGTAAGTTACAGAAAAGCAAACAATAATCGCGTCCTCTCTTGGATCCTGGGCTGTAGACCCACACAGACTCAGGACCACATTTGGACCCGTATGCTTGGCTCTTTGCTAACTGTGTGCATGAGGTAAGGGAAGGCCCACCCCACCCCAAATGCAGCAGCTTAGCAAGTAGATATTTATTTCTGGCTCTTGAGATGACTGCCCTCAAGGGATTTCTGTGGTCCAGGCCTAGAACTGGTGACTTCTACTCCAGTTGAGCAAGTCTAATGCAAAGGGAAGCTGGGAATTCAGTCCAGCCATGTGCCTTGAAGGATGAGAAACATATTTTGCTGAGCTGCTAAGCAGTGTGTACCACCAGTATAACTAATGATGTAGCCACTTCTAGAGCTTTGGTTTTCTAGTGGGGAAAAGGACAGTCATCCGTAAGCTTTGCATCCGCTGCTTTGCAGGGGTAGGTCATCAGGTCTTTCTTCCTACACTGTGTTGGTCTGGAAACTGTCCCCCATGAGTAGTCCTGCTGGGATTGGAAATACCAGGGCGATCACTTCCATCATCACAGTAACAACCAAGAGAACACAGGGTGATAATTGCCACACAGGTGGTAGCCTTCCCCATAGCAAGGGTTTAATCAGCGAAAGCTGTTGTTGATGCTGTGTGTGTTAGTCCAGGTGGACTAGAGAAACAGATCCAGAGATATTCTGATGTGTATGATAATGAGCTGTATGTAAAAGAGCAATTACATATTGAGAAAACATCCCTGCCCAGTCCATAAGTCTGATATTAGCCCATATGTCTGATATCAGTCTAAAACTTCCTCTTCAGACTCATGCAACACATGTAATGACACTGAATGCAGAAAGATCACAGGCCAGTGGGTGAAACATCTTGGGGATCCAGAGGTGGTAGAAGCATCTCAGTGCTGGCATGTGTCTCCACGTGGCTCCAGCAGCTCTAAGGCTCTGGCTGTCATCAGCCTAGGTCCATGTGGCTTGTCAACAGGAATATCTCCCAGCAAGAATGTGCTGCCTGCCTCCCAGGAGGAAGATAGGAGTTCCCAGAATCCTCAGAAGGCCATGCTCACGCAGAGGCCTTATTGACTATGACCTGATTGACAGATTAGACTCCACCCCTTCTCAAGTTGACAGGAGACTGTGTAACTGCCACACTGTGGGTGGGCATTTGTAAAGGAATTGAGCTAAGCAAGAGAATCCCAGTCAAGTGTGCAGGGTGATGCCTTTCTCTCTGGAAGGATTCAAGTGAAGACCAACTCTCAGGAAAGTGACAGAGCAGAGACCTCAGGGCTGAAAGTGGAACAGTCTGTCCTGTGAGATAGAGCTCCTCTTGAGGGGGAAACCTTCGTTCCCCTCGCCACCCCTGAATGTGCTGTTGCTCAGTTTTCTCCCTGAAACAACCAACCAACAATTCCCTCCCACCCCCTGAAACATTCATAGCAGACTCGCCATAGAGACTCAAGGAGATAAAGCATAGCCCACAGCATGGATAACCCAGCATGTAAGTGATCAATACATTCCTTTCTCTTTTCCTTTCCCATTGCTTCCTCCTTTGCTGTCTTCTGTTCAAATACAGACAATATCAACAGCTGAATC
>NW_022106189.1:44022194-44024463 GCF_000313985.2 Echinops telfairi
ACAAAATGTCTATGGGGTTAGGTATTCTACATCATCTAGACATGATTTGAAGTACTGTAAGATGTGTGCAGGCCACCTGAAAGTTCTATACCATTTCATATGAAGGGCATGAATGTCGTGGGTGTGGGGGGGTCTGTGAAGGCCCTAGAAGCAATCCCCTCTGAATACTGTGCTCAGCCTGTGGTGGAAGTGTCCCGATTTTGCTCGGTGGCTGTGTGTCTGTGATTCTCATTCCTGTGATGCCTCCTGCCTACTTTGGAGCCATTACTTCCTACCCTGCCTTGCCACTTGGGTCCCGAGGTCCTCCCAGTAGCTTGTAGAAAACCCACCGTGTCCTACTTGAGAGCTTTTCAGAGTGACCGAGGGAGTGCCAAGAAAGCATGCGAGAAGTTACAGTTATCAAAATGGACCGTGAGCCTCCGTGGACAATGGCACCACCTCCCCTTGGTCACCATCGCGTTGGCATATCTCTGAATTCATAATGGCATAATAAGTAACATGTGAGCCCATGAAAGCATGGACTAATGGAACCAGCGAACATTTAGAATTTTATTAGGGACGCACTGTCTCTGCTATTCTCCGTGCGGCTGTTACCCCCTCATTAGAACTGGTAGTTCTTGTTTTTAAAGCACTTTGGAGACCATTGTTGATACATGCCTAGGGACCAAAAAAAAAAAAAAAAGAACAGAGAAAGGGAGACAGATTCTTTTGTTTGGTTTTGTTCCCCCCACCCCACCCTGTGGAAAGAAAAAAAGTTCTCCAGAGACTTTAGAACTGGGTAAGAATGATGCTCTGATTACTCAAGTGGGTGGATTTGGCAATCATCATTTTTTGCCCTATGGTCATCTCTCAGAGGTCTGAGCTCGCTCATGCCATGCAGTGTAGACACAGGTATCGTCTACACTGATTCAGGAACCCGGTTCTGTATGATGTCTTAGGCTCTGTGGATGCCTTGGTCCTTCAGCTCCCAAGTCATGTGCGTCATCCCCAGAGCTCTGTATCAGGAGTATGGCATGAGAGAAGGCGTCCTGAGAAGCTGGGCCACCCAGGAGGGGTTTGAGGGTATCCCTTGTTACTTTGTTCCTGTGAGTAGTTGCCAGGGGGGCTTGGATGATCTTGTGTCAGATCCGCCCATTGATCAGGAACAGCTGGATAATCATCTCTGGCATCTGTGTTCAGAAGGAGCTGGATCATAGGAACGCTGACCCACACACCCAGAGATCCCTCAGAAGAAAGACCTGGTGATCTGTCTCTGAACAACAAAATCAGCCACTGAAAATCCCACGGAGCTCAATTCTGCTCTGATACGTAAGGGTCACCATGAGCCCTATGATTTGATGGCCACTGGTAGATCTGTATTCAGGGAAGAGACCTGGGGAAGGGGCAACCCAGCATGAGCAAAGTAATTGCTGGTCCTGGAAACCACGCACCGGTCTCCGCTGATGTTTCATTGGCTAGAACAAGTCTCGGGGTCATCCTAGCCACACAGGAGGCTGGAAAAGTCAGTATAAGCCTCATCTTCTGGAGTCAAAGGAGGTCCGGGAGAAGAGCGCTAAGTGTTGGCCAACGTGTAGACATTCTATGTCATGGGTAGCTCTATATCAAACACAGAAACTAAAGCATGCCAGGCAGCCTGATACGCCCCTCACACCTGAGGTTACTAACCTCTGTGAAAGACAAGGAGCCCCCTAGGTAGTGCAAACAGTGAAGCCCTTGGCTACTAATCTAAAAGTTCAGTGCTCAAGCCCTCCAAGAGTGTCTTGGAAGAAAGAGCGGCTATTTTCTTTCAAAGATGGCAGCTGTTGAAAGCCGCGGAACACAAGCAGTCACTGCATGGAAGTGAGCTTGATGGCAGCTTGTTGTGTGTCAGACAAGCCTGTCCTCACTCCTGGTGCCCTTGCTGCGTGTCACTTTAAGACCACAGTCGTCCTCACTCAGTGGTTCCCATCCTTTTTAGCACAAAGAGCATGCTTTACTTTGTGTTTTCATGTTTTTCCTTTTCTTTTTCTTTCCTCCATGGAATCCATCTGTTAGAACATTCTGTCTACACACTCTTTTTCTGAGGTAATGAGGAGTTTGCCCAATTTCTAAAATGCAACAGGGACTCGACGAGCTGCCGTCCGCAGCCTCTGATGGACATAGCAGCAGCGCAGGAAGGCTGGCGTCATTCCAGACAACAGTTTTTAAAGAAACTACAAAGATGTTTTAATTAGTTTGTTCAGCTTCGTCTTGGGTAAATGGACACATTCTACTGGGCCAGGAGGGATGC
>NW_022106189.1:44025087-44027900 GCF_000313985.2 Echinops telfairi
TGTAGCAATAGCAATGGTCAATTCACTTGACCTCTCTGAGCATCCTAAGAGATGCCCCTGGGGGAATTCCAAGCAAAGCAGAGTTGTCAGCTCAGCTGTGCTGCTCAAGCATCGCCACCAGTCAACTCTTGACGGACATCATTAGTTGTACTTGGTTACGCTTCTTGTCCCAGACTTGCATTTACTTTCTGCTGCTGGGTATCGGCCCTGACTGACTTGGTGGATTAAAACAATCATTTATGTTGCTCTTGAGTCTGTTATTTGGCAGGGCTTGGTGAGAACACTCGTCTCTTGTTTTTACAAAGTCAGCGGAGGCAGTTTGAAGGCTTAGGTGAAACCAAGTAGCTACGAGCTTGATTCATGTAAATGTGTTCACCTTCATGCATGGTGGCTGAAGCTGGCCCTTCGCCTTTCCACATAGCTACTCAGGTTTCCTTGTATCATGGTGGATAGATGTCAAGATTGTTCCAAGATACCAAGTTAGAATTGCATAGTATTTTGATGAAGTCGGCTTGGAAATCTAGTAGCACCATTTCTAGGCTAGGTCATAATCTGCATTGATTGAGGCTGTCAGAATCCCACCATGACTCAAGGGGATGGAATGTAGATTCTACCACTTGAGGGGGGGTCTGTCACCGTTAGAGGTGAGTGGTGTGGGATTGGATGGCATCTGTCTTGGGACCGTCATGGAGAAGAGCTTCATCTAGTGAAGCACAGACTCAGCATCAAGAGAAGACCCTCAGTGAGCTAGATGGGCACAGTTGTCACAGTGGCTGCAACAATGGGCTCGAACGTAGTTGCAATTGTGAGGATGTGGCCGGACAGGTAGGGTTTCCTTTTCACAAGGTGCCTGTGAGTCCGTCCTGGCTAAAGGGCACCTAGCAACACAATATCTAGTCACCATGCTAGGAGGAAGCCCAAGTAGCCACGTGGAAAAGCCAAGAACCAGCTTCAACCACCAACCATGTGAGTGAAGACATAGGGCATAAATCTACCTTCCAGACTGGGTTACTCCTGAGTCTTCAAGCTGCCTCAGCTGACTTTGGGAAGTTAATGCCACCTCGGGAAAACTTGGAGTGTTGTCAACTAGGGCTTTGCCACCCTCGTCAATCCTCTTAGCTGAACGTAAACAAGCTTGCCTGGTAAAGATGGACTGATTTACCAAACATCAGGATTCTGGTGTACACATAGCCCAAAGCAGGTGGGGTCTTTATACATGCCGTTGTCTCTCTCTAGGATCTTACTCCATTCTCTTTCCCTGCGAAATTTCTACTTACATTTCATACCTTACCTTAGATGCCATTCCTTAAAAAATATCTCCTTCTCACTGGCCCCATAGAACCCATATCTGGGCCCATCATAGTCTTAACCCGATTGCACCGTAGTCAAACGATTATGCCTCTGAGTCCCTGACTAGATCATGAGTGATACGTCTGTTCATTGCACCTTCTGTCCTTAGAACATGCACACTGCTTAGCAAATAGCACCTTCACCATCACGTACTTCTCGAATGAATAAATGGACAGTCGTAGCGGGACTTCTTTCCATCCGAGTATGCCTCAATAATCAGTTAAAGATCAAAGCAACCAATTGGCTTTCACCCCAATAGATCCTGTGTACATTGTTGTTCTACATCCACAGCCACACACACAGAGCTCAACAGCTTCTCCCTGTGCCACCGAGAGGCATCACATTCAAGGTGTGAGATTCTTCTCACCCTCCTTTCCGGAGCCATTCTTTCCCCATTAACACAAACTCGCTGCTCCCGAAGGTTCCTGTCTAATATTTTGAGTTGCATTTGTCAATTTGATCCCATCTAGATGGTTCTTAGAAGAGTGCAATGCTCAAAGCAGACCTTTTTTTCATTTCTTTTTTTTTTTAAACTAGTAATAGCTAGACGATTGTTCGGTCTTACGAAGACTTCAGGGGATATTTTTGGTGTAAGTTTAAAGATTATCTCAGGGCAATGGTTTGATTGATGGATTCTTTATAAGCAGTGCTCGAGCACTTTTTAAATAGCAGTCACTGTATTAGATTGGGGATCTAAGCTAACGTTAGTGTTAAGAAACTCCTGGTCTGCTCAGAGAGGTATGTGGCTATAATGATAATTGACATTTATTGAGTTCTTACTACACGCCTGGCGATGTTCTAAGTTTGTTCAGTGCATTATTAATTTAATCCTCATAGTAGTCCTTTGAAACCAGACTCAAAATTGTCCCCAATGTACAGATGGGAGAGTGTAGCCATGGCAAGTGAATGGAAGAACCTGATTCAACCCAGGTGTGGACAGTGGGATGTCTCTCTAGTGACACAGTGGTTAAAATACTGGGCTGCTAATCAAAATACTGTGGGAAGCGACCAGCCAGTGGGTGAAAGATGCTCAAGTCTGCTGGAATAGAGATGCCTGCCGTGGACACTCTATGGGGCAGTTCTATGCCATCTTATAGGGCGGTTGTGAGTTGGAATCGGCCCAAAGGCTGTGGGTTTGGTTTTTGGATGGTCTGTGGGTTTGTCCCCCACAGTGGACAGTGAAGCCGAAAGGCTGTGTTATAGGTAAGAAGGCAGAGGCAATGGGAGAACAGTGGGTTCTGAGTAAGAAAGATTTGAAAGGA
The DNA here is from genome assembly GCF_000313985.2 of Echinops telfairi. Lineage (NCBI taxonomy): Eukaryota > Metazoa > Chordata > Mammalia > Afrosoricida > Tenrecidae > Echinops > Echinops telfairi. Next base: position 44,027,700 of record NW_022106189.1, read on the forward strand.
GAACAGTGGGTGTGCCAAAGATCGGATGACCATGGATGCTACCAAGAAGGCCCTGATGGCAGTATTGGGCAAAGAGCTAGGGATTGACCAACTCTGCTTGCAAGACTATCATGGAATTTCGTGGAGAAGAGGACAAGAATGGGAGGATCCTGGAGCACTGGCAGACACTCTAAGACAAGGCTCCTCAAACTTTTTAAACAG
>NW_022106189.1:44028854-44029979 GCF_000313985.2 Echinops telfairi
ACTCCATGCCAGTGAGGGTTTTGTTTTTCTTCCCTTTTTTGGTCTGTTTGCTTTGTTTTAGTTTTTCTCTTTGCAACGGAGTCTGCTCTTTCTATGCATGTTAGCCCTCATTAGGCAGGAGGTTCAGAGCTTCCCACACGCTTTGCTCCTTCCTAAAGATGTGCAGCTGAGCTAGGGAGCTTCTGAGTCTTAGTCCCAAACAGCAATCGATGCTTTGTTTAAATTCTTGTCGCATTTTCCCCGGTTTTTGTAATGACAAACACGATTCAGGATTTTTAACAATAGATAGCAAGGGCGAAGGACACAGCATTTGAACAGAATACATGTTGTCACTCTTTACCACTCTCAATAGACCACTCACTGTCCAAGGTTGATGACCTTTACGGCTTTGGCGTTTGTGTTTCCAGGTGTTCGTTGAGCTGTATACACACAGTCACAGTGGGTCCTATTCTAGATGTGCGTCTAGGTGTGCACAAACAGATGCAGAACTAAAGAAGAGATCCTTTTCTGAAAAATATAATCATGCCAGAAGTACAATTCTGCAGGGTTGGTTTATTTGTCTGTCAATTTAATGATACCTATTGTTTGATGTGTGCATTTGTGTGTGTGTGTGTGTGTGTGTGTGTGTGTGTTCCACCCAAAAGCTTTGTGGTGGTTGCACAGTGCTCATCTCAGTTGATTGGTCCCCACTGATGAGTCTACGGGCTGACTCACTCTCCAGTTGTAAAGGCAGGGCTGGGATCACAGCTCTTCACCAAGATCCTTGGGATGTCGGATTGTTGATGAATTCAAGCATCTGACAGAGCTGAAATGTTGACCGATGGTCCCAAATTGCTTTTCCAAGCAGCAGATGAATTACTATTCCCGCCAAGGGCATTTTGACAATACCTTCCTCCCATCCTCCCTTGACACTATCACACACGTTCAATGTCTAGCCCTCTTTTAGACTGCAGAAACAACTCCATTTGCTTTCATCGGTAATTCTCTTAAAACACAATTAGGTTCTTCCTACATTAAAAGAAAAGAGAAGAAGAAGAAAGAAAAGAATTGCCCATGATGAGAGTTTTAAAATTTCCTTAAAAAGTATCAGGGATTTGTAGATTTGAATGGCTGCATTTCTTTTTT
>NW_022106189.1:44030631-44032220 GCF_000313985.2 Echinops telfairi
CCTGATCCCTTCGACACCTTGTGATTGCACAGGCTGGTGTGCTTCTTCCATGTGGGCTTTGTTGCTTCTGTGCTAGATGACCACTTGTTTACCTTCAAGCCTTTAAGATCCCAGATGCTATACCTTTTGATAGCTGGGCACCATCAGCTTTCTTCACCACGTTTGCTTAGAATGGTTGCATTTCTTTATGGCTGTTAACTCCTAGAGTCATGGAAGATATATAAAGAGCTTATACTTTTTATTATATCTGACATCTACTGGGAAAGCGGGTGAGTGATGGTTGGTGGAGAGAGGTCCCAAAATTCTGAGAAGTCACGTTTGCTCTGTTTTGTCCCTGAGTGCACTCTTCTGGGTCTTGATCCAGCCTTCAGTTCTCAGATGCTGGTATCACTACTTCATAGCCTCTGTTCTGTTGAGTGGAGAAAGACCAGACTTCCTACTCCCATAAAGAGTTATGGTCTAGGAAACCCACAGGGGCAGTTCTACCCTGTGTTGTAGGGTTGCTATGAGTCGGTACTGACTTGCTGGCAGCGAGTGAGTCCATTGGGCATCACGACCATGCATGAGAGCAAGTGGCCAGTGGGTGCGAGCTCCCTTCTCTTCCAGTGATGTTGGGTCTGTAGTTTCATGAATGAGCAACATGATCCATTTTTGGATCCCCTTCAGCATACTTCCATGTGATTTTTTTTAATCCAGTGTGTGTGTGTGTTTGATGAATTCTCACACACATTGAGCCAGCACACAGCTCAGGCCAGGGAAGAAGGCCCCAGCCCAGCACACAGTGGCTGCCTCCCCAGGAGAACTGCGATTCTGGTTTTAGGAACACGGACTACTCCTTTCTGACGCTTTAAGCAAATTGCACCGCACAGCGCATGCTCTTTTTTGCCCGCCTGGGCCCCTGTCATTTTCAATGCTGTAATGGAGTAATAGCTAACATTTAACAAACTCTCACAGAGTGCCAGCTGCTTGGCTAAGCATTTTTATACACGTTTTATTAAATGCAGGTGTGTTAAATATGCCTCACACTGAGGCGTTTTTGAGTTTCACTTTCACGTAACTCTCCAGTTTGTCTTGCGTGGTGGATTGAAGCGGCCTGGTGGCTCCGTGGTTTGAGCACTTGACTGTAGACCCAAAACTGGTTGGTGGTTCAAAGCCATCACGCCTTCCAGGTGCTTAAGTGACAGTCTGCCGCAGTAAAGCCTTACAACCTTGGAAGCCGCTGGGCAGTTCTACCCCGTCTATTGGTTGCTGAGAGGCAGAATGGACTTAGGGGAAGCAGCCAGTCTCAGTTTGGTTTCATGCACCGCCCTCCACTGGATTCCGACTCATAACAACCCTATAAGACAGAGGAAAACTGTGCGTTACCCAGACTGTAAATCTTTATGGAAGCAGAAAGCCTCATCTTTGTCCCACTGAGAAGCCGGTGTGTTTGAACTGCCAACCTTGTGTAACCCGCTATGCCAGCAAGGATCCTGGTGGGTTACAGACTGTCATCTGAAGCCCGCAGGCCTGATACCTGTGAAAGTGCACTTAGCTGGAAACAGGGTCTTTATGAATATAATTAAGGATTTGGAGAGGAGATTGACCTG
>NW_022106189.1:44033667-44078543 GCF_000313985.2 Echinops telfairi
GAACCCACACTATGCTTTGTACAATGCCTCTGTCATTCAACTCTCAACGCTCTGGACATAAACATAAGATTAGCAATTCCATTGTCTGTGGGGAAGTGAGAATTGACCTCAACTTTGTAACCTTAGGAGTTCTTGAAATATGTCATTCATGGGACGATGTCTACTTAAAGAAAGGTTCATAGGTCAGCCCCAGTTTTCGTATACGTCAATCCATCATCCTGGAGTTATCTGTGCTTTATAATTGGTATTGATGATTGTGCTTTCTAACTGGTATTGATGGAGGTATGGGTAGTGGAGACAGATATAGATGATATAGGTGTAAGGTTAGATATAGATATAAATGGTATGGCATTTTGATTGATCCTTTGTATAAACAGACTCAGGAATCAAAAATAAGTTGGTAGGTTGGAGCAGAGGCCACGTTTTCAGGACTTAATGAAGTGGCCGTAAATGCCAGGCTCTCCACTTGAGGAGGACGCAGATGGAGCAACAGTGCAAACAAGAGTTAGGGTTTTAACTCGATTCCACCATCGATGGGTTGCATTTACCAGGCCACCTGTCCTAATGATCCATCTTTGCATGAGAGGGTTATGTGAACTTTTAGTAAGACGGAATGAATTTCTGGGGGGGCCTGTTTTCTGTTGTGCAATCAAATGGTTCACAACTATTTATATAGAATCCCTTTCATCTCCAGGCATACCCGTTGTGTGGATGAACGAGACACAGCTGCCTTTTCAATATGTTTTCTCAGCACCGGATGGTGAGAAAGAGGGCCTTATGTGGGAAAACCACTCAGAAAGCATTGGTTCCTGGACCAGTCACTGGCTCTCAACATTGAAATCTAGGGCCTCCAGTTCACAGTTTATGATTCTGATGGTCAGATGTAGCACCATAGATGTTGCATTTCTAAGAAGTTTCTGCAATGGTCATGATGCTGGTCCCAGAAACTCACTTCGAGACCCACAGCTATGAGTCCCTGAGCTCAGATGAAAATGCCATGTGCTGACTAGGGCTGCCAGGGACCACGGCAAATGTCTCCACTGGCAATGCTGACACTACGTAGACTCAACTCGACTTGGGTACAGTATATTGCTCCGCTTTATACTGTGCCAAGAACAGATGCAGATTTGCACACACCCACACCCACACATTGGGATCCGTGATCAATGATAATGATCTTGGACTCCTGGAGCTCCTTTTATAACCTGCACCTAGAATCCCCTGAACTCGGCATTTATCTTTGGCTTTGGCCCATTCCATTTCAGTTCCACCTTGGAGATGATTTTTAATTCTTGTCATCCATATGCAACTTTGATTTCAAGCCCTTAGACAACCCCCCTTACCCCAACCCCCCTTGTCGTAAACTCCTGGTTCAAACCCTTAGCCCGAAGGCTGTCTCAGGTTGGAGGTCAGATTGGCTGGGTTTCCAGCTGAGGTAAGAGAGGAGGAAGTCTTGGTCCATTTACTCCTGCTGGGGCTATCAAATTCCACAGATAATCACTGGTGCCTCTGAGAAATCACCATTGAAGCCTGTGGTGACACTGGGCTAAGAGCAGAGATGCTTCTTGACCAGACTCTCTGGGTTCCTGGCCCTGGGATGCAGCCTTAGCATGGGGTCAGGGATCCAGAATTGGCTGGTGTTCGTGCTCTCATGAACATGAACCAGACCTCAGGTACCTGTAAACTGATGGTCACTGTAGAGCTTTCTGTTTTGTTGTCTTAAGAAAAAGAATAAATTGCGTGTGAAACTCAACCCACAAAGGGCTGTTCTCTGAGGACAGGGCGGTCACTCCTTGTTTTTCACATTTCTTTGCTTCCTGGACTGTGACTCATGTTGCCTTCCAGCTGTGGAGATAGCAGGCCCTTCGCATCAACAGTCACAGTCTCGTTCCTAAAGCTGCTTCCATGTTTCCAGCTCTTGCTATTTTGGTTTTTGCTGGAGGCAGGGTGAGACATCCATAATTGAGGCTGTTTTAACAACAACACCCTTTAACTGATTTATAATTTTCACCATAACAGGGCCAGGATCTGTTTTCTCAGAAACTATCCCCAAGGAGCCCTGGTGATGTAGTGGTTACACGTTGAGCTGCAATCTGCAAGGCTGGTAGTTCGAAACCACCGGTCACTTCACTGGAGAAAGATGCAGCTTTCTAATCCAGTAAACCGTTAAGACTATCAGAAACCCACGGGAGGTCACCAAGAGTCGGCATCCACTTCATAGCAGTGAGTTTGGTTTTTGGTTTTAGCCCTAATCTTAGTGCCTAGCACATAGTAGATAACAACAACAACAACAACAGCAAATTCTGGCCCAGTCAACGGATACATGTTTATATCTTTTGTAAGCTGCCTGTCATAGAGGGTACCCAGGGATTCTTCATATACTGTTCCAGATTTTGCAGGATCTTTGATTTTTCTGTCAACTAAATGTAGACAATTGTGGGTCAAGTCTCTGGCCTCTTTTTCTTTTTAAAAAAAATCATTTTATTAGGGGCTCATACAACTCTTATCACAATCCATACATACATCAATTGTGGAAAGCACATTTGTACATTCATTGCCCTCATCATTTTCAAAACATTTGCTCTCTACTTAAGCCCCCAGCTTCAGGTCCTCATTTTTCCCTCCCTCCCCACTCCCCCCTTCCTCATGAACCCTTGATAATTTATAAATTGTTATTTTGTCATATCTTGCCCTGTCCAACGTCTCCCTTCACCCACTTTTCTGTTGTCCGTCCCCCAGGGAGGAGGTCACAAGTAGATCCTTGTAATTGGTTCCTTCTTTCCAACCCACTCTCCCTCTACACTCCCAGTATCGCCACTCACACCACTGGTCCTGAAGGGATGATCCGCCCTGGATTCACTGTATTTCCAGTTCCTATCTGTACCAGTGTACATCCTCTGGTCTAGTCAGACTTGCAAGGTGGAATTCGGATCATGAGAGAGGGGGCCTGGCCTCGTCTAAGGCTGATTTGCAGCAGGGCAGTGTCTTTATTCTGGTTATAGATTTCATGCTGTTGGTTCACTGGCCATGTTCACCACTTTCATTTCTTGAAAGATTTTTAAATTGTGGGACAATTGCACCAAGCTAAAGATTTTTTTAAAGACATCAAACCCATCATAATAGAAAAATAATGAGATATAATTATTAAAACTTAGCACCAAATTTGTTCAGAGTTACCAGGTTGCCATGGGTGGAGGAAAAAAAGTCAAACCGCGTCAGGTTACATTGTTCTTATTGCATGATTAAAAATAAATGTAAAATGGAAATATGCCAATTTATAAGACAGGAAAGCTGGCTCCCTTTGCCATTTATTCCTAGTAGGGCATGTGTCTTAAGAGGCTTTACTGCTGAAGGGAGCTGAGCGATACAGAGAATAGCTTTTCCAACATCTCTTTCCCCAGAAGTGTGAAAACACTCTCTGCCCGGGGACTTCGTAGAGCTTACCTCAGTAGAGACAGACATGACAAGGGATCGTGGTCAATTGCATGCCTTCCTACAGGGAGCGAAGCTTCTTGGTGATAGGACTGGATAGGAATAGGGCTCAGTGAGGTGAGGAGATTACTGATTGATGTTTGTTTGAGATCAGCAGTCTCCAGCAGCCAGGGTCTCCATCAACTATTTGTGGAGACTTGAGGTGATTTTAATATTGAGCTTTCTGCAGAGCCTCCAACGTGTAGAATCTGTGGTGTGAGAAAGGGTTGACATCATGATGGACTGGCCGCCGGCGAGACCCAAACCCAAACCAACTGCCATCCAGCCAATTTCAACGCAAAGTGAGCCTTTGGGAGGATAAAATCCCAGTTGTCTCCTGCAGGGAAGTTGGTGGGTTTGAACCACCCACCGTGGGGTTACCAGCCCAGTGCTTACCCAGCAACACCACAGACCTGACACACTCGTCCAATGGCCAAAGCTAACACACTAGTGCAGGGAGGACACATGGTTTGTCATGAGTTTGTAGTGTCTTTGTCTGGCACCTCTGAGACAGACAAGAGAACATAAGTCGTTTATGGGAGACTTGCAGGGAGTTGAGACAGTCAGTGAAGTGAGCAATTATTATGCCATGGTGGTAATTCAAGTTAAATTCCTTCAGGGGGCCGAAAGCATGCCACCCAGTTATCCCTCCTGCAAGCCAAGGAGCTGAGACAGCGCCACTGCAAGTCCTACCAGCTGGGTGTTTGAGCCACGGTCTCATTGCCAGATGATCCAGGAGAGAGGTATTCCTGAGGAATGCTTCCACGTTGCTGTTGGACCACGTTGCCTCTGTGGTGCCTCAGCTGCAGGGTCCTAGGGTTCAGCCAGGGCACTGAAGGCTTCTGCTCAGGGGCGTAAGATGACTTGATTCAGCCAGTCGTGACCACATTGAATGACTTCCCATTGCCGTGTGTGTGTGTGTGTGTGTGTGTGTGTGTGTCCATTCTATCAGCTGAATCCAGTCTCCTCTCTCAGTTCTCTTTAACCCAGGAGGACCATCTCAGCTGTGTTTTTGTATAACTGCAAGGGCCACTTTCTCCTTTGTAATAAAAGAGATTAGTGTTAACACACACGTACACACACACACACAATAATGGAATGTCCGTCTTTGCTTCTGTAAAATGGAGACAATAAAGTTGACAGCCACCTGATGGGTTCATGAGGAGACATTCAGCTTATGGGCTGTTGCATGCATGTTCAGCCGGGCAGGTGTAAACCTCACCAAGGAGGCTCCTGGTTATTGTGATTGTTATTGCTCTTGAGGCAGTGGATTCATTTGGGTTTCACAATCAGTCTAATCCCTTGTGTTATAGTTTCTATGGTTAGCTCCAGATTTTGACTCAGGTGTAGTTGGCAAATCAGAAAGCTACCTCTAACTTGTCTCCTGTTAGCTGGCTCCCACTTCACCCATCTTTCAAGATGTTTGTAGGTAATGAATTAGCATCTACATTTTAAAAATTTTATTTTCTTCTGCTCGCACACACCGTGGCCACTTGATCAGCAATCAGGACTGTGTTGGCAGTCACTTGCAAGCCTCACTCCTTCTCATCAGGCTTGTAGGAAGCAAATGCTGGTGTTTAAAGGGGACCCTTTTTTGAGCTCTGGTCCCATGACGCCTAATTGTTGTATTTCTCACACTCAACCCAGCTGCAAGCTTTATTAGGAAAACATTTATTCAGATAACAAGCCTTGAGTATGAAAGAGGGGTCATTATTTTTGCAAATGCATTTGAGTCATTGTGTGCTATAGTACAACGCACACTGCCAACAGAGAAGGTACACATTTATGTTGAAATGGCACTTTGTAGATATTGACAATACAGCAAGCCTATGGCAAGAGCTCCTGGCAGATGATAAAAAAAAAAGACAAATGTAAAGTTACCAGCTCTGAAAACGACCAGAGTGAGCAAAATACCTATGCTGCATTCATGAACTCATTCATTCAGTCACTTCCCATCTAATGCTTTGGAGCTTTGAGTACACACATTCCTTTCAAGGAGCTTAACGATTTCATGGGAGAGACTCAATTAAAAGATGGCATTGGGTGTCAGTTGGAATTCTCCCATCCTATAAAACCTAGATAACATCTTCCCCAAGTGATATCTCATGGTTTGTGATATCACATACCAGTGGTTGTCTCTAATTAAAAGATCATACTTCTGCATGTTTACCTGTCTGCCTCCTTCTCCTCATATCATTCTGTCATCCAGATGTAGAAGGAAGCCCCCTTGGGTACCCCCACGACAAAGCAGAAATAAAGCATTATGTAGGAAGCTTGCTTTCTTGGAATTCCAGAAGTTTGTTTATAGAAGAATACTATTCTCAGTGGAAGGGTATGCCACTCTTACAAGTCCGTCTTTCAGATGCCAGCCACTTCTCCACGGGCTGCCCCCATCCAGCCTCTCCATCTCACGTCACATCTCCGTCACATCTCCCTGCCCCTCAGTTTTGTGTCCAGAACCTGGATCTGCTCCACAGTCCGAGTCTATGCTCCCATTTCCTACTTCTCCACGGCACTGTAGTCTCATATGCTCATATCCAGATTCAACCAGGGTTGGTCGTCATTGACCATATTTCCTTTAGTGGTATGTATTTTGAACATATTATCAAGTGAGACCAATTCTGGAGAGGGGCATCGTGATTAGGAAAGAATAAAGTCATTGAAAAAGAGGAAGCCCCTCAAGGAGATGGATGGACACGGTGGCTGCAACAATGGATTCAAAGAGATCAACACCTTGTGAGGGAGGTTCAGGACCAGCAGTGTTTCCTTCTTTTGTACGTGGGGTCCCTCACTCTGAACGGAATCAGTGCTGTGCTACCTAGAAACAGCAACAACCCGCTCTCAGAAACTCACGGCCGCAGAATCAGTGCTGCTCATAGCGAGTCTATAGGACAATGTGGATCTGCCCCTGTGAGTCTCTGAGACGGTCACTCTTTATAGGTGTAGACAGCCTAGTCTTTCTCCCAATAAACAGCTGTTGGTTTCAAACTGCTGACCTTGCAGTTAGTAGCTCAATGTGTAATCACTCTACCACCACAAACTCTCATTAACCTCACCTGACTTCTTTCTAGACAAATGGAACCTTGGAGCATAGGGCCCCTGGGTGTCCCCCTTCACCTCCACCCTTATGGGGGCACTTCCACTCTGTCTTGTTGGGTCAATAAGAGTTGGGATAGACTCAACAGCAGTGGATTTTCTTTTGTTTGGGTTATATATTCTGAATTTGAGGTTTTGTCATATAGGCAAGAGGGCTTCCAAAAGTTCATGGGGGAAAAAATGAACCTAAAATAAACCAAAACAAAACCTCACTGCCATCTAGTTGATGCCCATTTATAGCGACCCTATGGGACAAGGTTGAACTGCCCTTGCATGCTTCCTAGACTGTAGCTCTTGGCAAGAGTAGAAAGCCTTCTCCTCCCAATGAACTGTTCGTGGTTTCCAACTGCTGACCTTGGGGATCCTACTCCAACTAGTAATCACTATGCCACCAGGGTGCCTTTGACACAAACTTCGTGAAAGCTTCTTGCATGTATATATTGTGAACATCATCTCTCAATGTGTGGCTTGTCTTTCTCTCTCTCTCTCTCTCTCTCTCACTCGCTTTGAAGTTAATGGGACAGTGTCCCATAGAAATCAATAGTTTACAAATGGACAACTTGTTTAAAGAAGAGGCAAGAAAACATTGAAGATAAAGCCCATAGCACAGATTATCTTATCAATACCTGTTGATAAATAGATGTTTTTAATTTTAGTTCAATCTATCTTTCTGTGTGTGGGTGCATGCATTTGGAGTCATTGAAATTTGCATACTCAAAGGTCACAACTACTCTCTAGTATGTCTTTGAAAAGTTTAATATGTGTGTTTTTTACATTTAGGTCAACAATCCATCTGAAATGATTTGTGTGTGTGTGGTTCAAAGTAGGGATGACGGACTTTGTCCCCCCGACCCCCCATTGTTCTATGACAGTTTACTTGGTAACCATTTCCCGCCATCAATTTTCAATGACTTTGTTGTCATAAATCAAATTATTTTATATGGGTGAGGACATCTGGTGGCTCTTTGACACTTTAAACAGATCTTTTGTAGCAGATTTTCTCCGTGCAATATGCTGTTTGATTCCCTGACAACTGCTTCCATGGGCATCGTTTGCAGATCCAAATACAGTTAAATCCTTGACCACTTCAATCTTTTGTTTATCATGATGTTGCTTATTGGTGAGGGTATTTTAATGTTGAGATGTAATCCACGTGGAAGCCTGCAGTCTTTGACCTTCATCAGCAAGGGCTTCTAGTCACGTTGGGTTTCAGAAACCAAGGCTGTGTCATGTGCCTACCACATGATCACACCCCATGAAGGAGCTTTCCCCAATCCTTGATCCATGTTATTCTTCACACAGTCCAGTTTCTGGGATCATTTGCTCAACACACAGCTTGACTATCTATAGTGAACGGATACAACCCTGGCATACACCTTTCCTGACTCGACACCATGTAATATCCTCTTGTTCCAGCCTCATGGTCTATGCTATTCTACTTACATGCTTTTGCCAGTATATGACCTTGGGCAAGTTACCCAACTCCTTACAGTGCATAGTTCCTGCAGTGGGACTAGTAATAACCCACTTTACTTGATTCTCCTGAGAATTAAACAGTATTAGCTACGAAGGTAATATGGTTCCTTATTAAGAGCTGGATGCTACCTATTCAAGAAAGAAATTTTGCTGACATCCATGAACGTAGGATGATGGACACAAACAACAGAAGATGAGATCTACAGGACAGTAGTACATTTGCAAACATATGGGCCAGATCTGTAGAAAGCTTCCCTGACCACCCACACAGACTTGCGCTATCATTCACATTTTACAAAGCCATTGGGCCAGGTAAATTCCTCTCTGCAAACTTTGACTTCAAGGTACGTTATGGCGCTTCCACAGCCGAGCCAACTTCCGTATAACCCAGACAGGTAGAAGAAGGCAGGTAAAGAGCACCAGCATTTATTGACATGACCCCCAAATCTAATATAATTCTTTGAAGTTGTTTCTTTCTCTCCCAAAACTCAGGAATTACAACTTAGAAAACTGAGGTGGCAAGCACTCAAACCCCTGGTACAAAGGCACTGAGCTGGGGTTTGTTGACACCTGGGTTTGCTTCCATTCTAAGCATCTCCCACGCCTATGCTCTCTCCACTAACCTGGATTGCCTCTGTGGGGAAAGCAGATTCATTTGTATGACTGAATAAGAATGAGCTAATTGATTCTCATTTTAATATAATAACTTTGTTCTAACACTATCAATACGTGTCTAAAAATCTTATGGTGCATGACTAATTGCACTTTTGAATTATATACATTTAATTACATATTTGATTTGAGAGTTTAGTATTTAGAATTATTGTCATTTCCCACTTACTGATCTTCCGCTCTTAAACTCTAATTGTCTTGGTTTCTGGCTCCTTTCTTAGGCATGAGAATGGAAGATGGGTCTGGTTTCTTTGAGCCGTATTTAGGTATTGTGGATTGCTTTTGTGGCATGAGTCATGGGTGAAATAATTGCTTGGATCTGTTCCCTTAATGCACCCCGTACAGGGCGGACCTGAAGTCATCTTTCTGGAGAAATGATCGAAAGATTTTGCCATTGATATATGAACCAAAGTTCCCTTTAGTGAAAATGTGTATGAATCAAATGGAATAGAAATCCGTGATTTTAAAAAAAAAGGTTGTGATAATTAGTATAAGATCAGACAGTCTTTTTTTCTTGGGGAAGTAGGCCTCTCCTTTCTTCCTTCAGATATACGGATGGCTTAGGTGGAATCAGATAAGCTATGTCTGACGCAGGATCTCCAGATCAAAGTACCACCTCTCTCAAGTCAATCAAATATCTATTGAGTACTTCATGTGTCCAAGATACATTGGGGAACAAAGAAATGTTCGCCTGCCCTTGCCTTGAGGATATATCAATTGAGACACAATTTAGAAAGCTACATTCAATTACACAGATGTCTCTAAATTCTGGATCAAGATGTTGGGTGTAAGCAAGATGAAATGTGCTAGTAATGAACCAAGTTTCCTTTGTCGGGTGGATTGGCTCCCAGAATTGTTGAGGTCATCTCACATTTTCTTGCTTCCTCTGCAGTTATCAACTTCAGCGGATTCCAGAATTAACTGGGAAAGAGAGTCTAGGTCTCTGGGGACTAGAGATGCAGTATTGCCCCCCGCTGCATCCTCTTTAAGCTTCAGCTCTACTGCTACGAGATGCTGAAACAGCCCTTTCTCAACTCAGGCCCCTCAAGATGAAGCCTTTAATTTCTCTTGATCTCCAGCCATAGGAAATAACCCAGTTCATTACTCAGCCATCATTTCATTCATTAATGTCATTAGAGAGCATGAGAATTGTCTTAGCAGGGCTGAGAGTACATGAGAGACCTCACCCCCATTTTGTCCAGCACAATGGACGGGTCACAGAAGGGAACCTAATTTGGAATCCCATTTACGGGATTTGGGTTTATCACATTCTCCAGTCCCTGACTTCCTCCAGATGAGTTGCTGGCCTGGATTAACTGGATGGGGAGAGGATTGATGCTTTTCAGCCCGCTCACTAATGCTTTGTGTAGTCAGTCAGCCTGGGAATTGATTATCTTTTAACAGAGCAAGCCATGGAGCAGGGAAGAACAGAAAGGCATAGAAACAGAGCACACCAGGGACAGTTATCTACACCAGTGCTTCTCCACTGGGAATGAGGGGCATTTTGTCCCCCAGCCGCACGCCAGGCAGCATATCTGCATTTTGTCATAATGACATGGTGGAGAACTTCCAACCATTGGCAGTATTTCCTAACTGGGAAACACCACCTTCTAAGACAGCGGTTCTCAATCTGTGGGTCGCGACCCCTTTGGGGGTAAAATGACCCTTTCACAGGGGTCAACCGATGCATAATAGTAGCAAAATCAGAGTTATGAAGTAGCAATGAAAATAATTTTATTGTTGGGGGATCACCACAACATGAGGAACTGTATGAAAAGGCCGCGGCCTTAGGCAGGTTCTAAGGGGAGGTGGAAAGATGGGCTGTGGGGGTGGGGTGAGGGGGCTGCAAAGCATATGCTTATACTTTAGGTCACTGAGTAATTTTTTTTTAGAGACACAGAATAATCCCCATAATAGCATTCCAAAACCAATCCACATTCCCTGCCAATAAGAACATTTTCGCTCATACCCGTCCTATGGAGCAGAGTAGAACTGCCCTGTGGGTTTCTGAGAATGTGCAACTTTAGGAGGAGTGAGCCCCATATTTCTCTCACAAGAGACTGGGGGCTTTGACCTGCTGGCCTTGGGGTTAGCAGCCCACTAAGCCATGAAAGTGTGAAACGCTATCCTAGAACCATAGTACTGGCTCATCATTATCTCCTATACTAACCTCTAAACCTATACTTATTTTGTCATATGCCCCTATTGACTTTTTCACCGCCCCACATTATTAAAGGGTTTATTAAGGATGTTCAAAAGGTAGCATGCCAGTGAGAAATGCTCAGGGTAGGTCTTTACCAGGAAATGTTGCAGTTTCAGATCTGCTAATAAATGCCCAAAGGGGCATCCCCCTCAGCTGTAAACCTCAAGAAGGCTTTCAGCTCAAGTTCCATGGGTCAGCAAACCAGCCTCCCTGAGTTAAGTGCTCACAAGCACCCCCCTACAAGAAGCCTCAGCCTGAAGGCACTCAACTCCACTTCCATGAGTCGGCCAGCCCCAATTCCCCAATCAAGTACCCAAAGGCACCCCATTCCTCAAGCCAGCCTCCTGAACAGAAGCACTCCTCTTACCTTGCTCTGTGGGTTGGGAAGTCCATCACTCTGGTCCAGGCTTGGCTTCCTGGTTCTGCCACTCCTCTGATGATGATGTAGATGTTATCTGGATTTAGGAGGTTCACTGCACAGGGATCTTGGGTCTCTATGACAAACTCCACTCCTGGTTCTTGCTAGTAAAGGAGATTCCCCCCTCCTGTTTCTCAGAGGGTTCATTTTGTACAGAGCAGGTGGGGGGCATCGGAAAAGGGGAAGGCCTTCACTAAGATGCATTGGCTCAGCAATGGGCTCAGACATGGGAATGACTGAGACGGCACAGCACTGGGCAGTGCTCTGCTCTGTTGCTAGGCGTCAGAGCTGATTCAACGGCACCTAACAACAACCATCTCCGTTACACCTATCTATCTCTCACCTACCATCTGTCCATCCCCAACTTCATGTCACAAAGCATACATCTGCCTTGTCATTCAAAATAAATCTGAACAAGAGAATGGTTAACTTGGCACAAGAGAAGGGGAAATCAAAGCAGGCACTAACAACCGTGGAAACCATAGGACACCAAGCACCACATCACCTGGGCTTATAAAACTGCTCCATTTGTCTTTGCACTCCCAGGTAGGCAAAGCACAGATGGGAACAGTTGTTGTGGCTCTTGTCCTCAAGGAGGAAGGAGATGCAACCAAGCTCTTAGTAATGCAGAAGCACTCCTCTCCTGAATGCTAACACTGGGCTGGGCTTTAAAATGCTGTTTTCTTGTTTCCCCTCAAGGGCCAGATACTAAATATGTTCAGCTTTGTGGATTATAGTGCCTCTGTCGCAGTGACTCAGTGGCCATTCCCACATCACCCACAATCAATTCTGACTCATAGCTATTCTACATTCGGTTTCTGAGACAGGAGACAGCCTCATCTTTCTTGCAAAGTGTGGCTGGTGGGTTTGAACTGCCTTCCTTGAGCTGTTGGATGGCCAACACCTAACCCTCAGCACCCTCAGACTTCAGACAGTGTGTAAACAAATGACTACAACAGTGTTTCCATAACATTTTATTTACAAAAATAAGCAGTGGGCCAGATTCAGCCTATAGGCCATAATTTGTTGATCTCTTGCATAGATCCTCACTGATACTCTTAGATCCAAGTGAAAGCAGAACTGGGCTCCAGAGTTTTCGATGACTGTCATCTTCCGGAAGTAGACCACCAGCCTCTTCATATGAGGCACATCTGGGTGTCAACCTTTCCATTCACAGTAGCCAAGCACTTCACCCCTTGTGCCACCCAGGAAGTCCATTAAACTCTGCTTTCGGATTCTTTCCCAGCTACAATCTCAGTTCTCTAATGGCCGTGGCGTGGCTGTCATCTCCGGGGCCAAAACCTGCGCGGAAAGTGTGCTGTTCCTCCTTCTGGTCTTCTCTAGCACTGAGTTCAGTTTTTACAATAGCATTTTCCTTGGCACACTGTACACGTTTCTTTACATCTCTCCCTCTTTCAGTAAGCTGGAGTTCGGGAGGGATACGTGTGTGTATTTCTGATCTTGCGCTCTCTGGTGCCCACTGCAACATCCAGCCCGTCGTCAGTATCTGGTCCCTATTTCCGGATGACATGGTGGCTACCACAGTGGGCGCACACCTGGCAAAGGGTGTGCGGGTGGCAGTGGACTGGAGAGTGCATCGCTGGTCCTGTTGTGGTTGTTCTGATTGGGAACCTACTTGGCAGCAGCTCACAATCACCTTTTACTGATGGTGAGGTACTCGACTGACATTGTCTTTGCTTCTTACGTGAAATTAAGATGAATCTCAATTCAGTGACAAAACAAAATCTCAAGTCAACAAACCTGATTTATAGTTCAGCAACATAAAATACATAGGCCTAGAAACCCACTGGAAGTCAAAATGATTTATGTAGGCAATCACTAGAGTGAGGTTCAAAGTGTTTTAAGCAGAATCCACATTTCAACTGCATAGGCGTTTATTGCAAAGAGATGTTACAGCAGATTCCATAAATACAACTGGGTATTTGTTGGTATAACAACCTTTCTACACGCAGACATAGTAAAACAGCTAAAATATAATAAGAACATCTGAGGCTGTCTCTCTTCCCTCTTTTCCACCTCTGATAACTCTCAAGGGTGGCCTCTTGGTAATGACCAGCGTCTGTAGTTGGACCCCACTGTAAACTGTGGATCTGTCACTCTTCAACCAGAGCTGGCAGTGACTTCGACAACCTGTTCACTTGCCAAATGCGTCCATCTGCGATCTGTGTTTCTCCAGCGCTCCCTCCCTCCTGTCATCTGTGTTCACTCTGCTTGTCTATCCCCGTCCTTCTCCCAGGAATGTGTATCCACTTCTTTACTGTGTCATTTCACAGTAAATAGGTCTGGCTCCTCTTGGAAGAGTGGAAATAGCCCGTGATGCGGTCCATAGATGACCTCTGGCTGTGTGGTTTAACGAGAGTGGTTCTCTTACAGCATCTCAGTGTCTCTGTGTAGCTACAATGTCTAACGCTGAACTAGCAGCCACAACTGATGGCAGTGGCGATAAACATAGTACCTGTTTCCAAGGACCCCGTGTCAAAGGACATCTCTGCTCAAGGAGAAAACTTAACCAATGCAAGTGACCTTTGCACATCAACTGGGAAGAACCACCAGTCGATTTCATGCCTGGAGGGCCTTCAAAAATTCAAGAGGAAATCCCACAACTTTTACACTCCATTTCCCCCCAAGGACTGTTTGAGGCTCCCTCCTTCACTGCCACTGAGTTGATGCTGACTCATGTAGCGACCCTACAGGACAAAGGCCAACTTCCTTGTGAGTTTCTGAGATTCTAACTCTTTTGGGGAGTAGAAAGCCCAGTCTTTCTTCCTAGTGTGTGTTTCACTCAAATATTAAACAAGCACGTTCAGTGGGGAAATCCCCAAATTGACTCGGTGTCTTCTTTCCCAATCTCGGAGCTCAGCTTCTTCTCCTTTTTTTTTTTGACAATCAACTCCCCAAATGGAGTTTTATTGCAAACTGCTGAAAATAGTTCTTTAAAATGGAAATCTGACCAGAGTGGGTGTCACATGGCAGTAATGAATTCATGATGGGACAAGTTGGAAGTGCATGACATTTTAAGTGCCTCAGCACTCTGAAATTCATTTGGCATTTATTGTAATAGAAATGACCATATTGAATTCATTTGGCCTTCATGTGGACTTCACATGTATTTATAGAGATGTAACATGGTAATTTAACATTTACTGTACTAAGCATCATTTAATGAACATTGAAAGACATTGTCACGCAATGCTTAATAAAGCCAGTACCTCTAAAGTTAATCATCGGTCAAAACAAAGAAGTGGAAAAGCCATTTTGAAATCCCTAGACACGTGAGTAAGTGATTTGGATAAGCCAAAATTATGTATTTACTCCCTCAAATCTGCTTTCTAAGTTTCTAAGCCAGAAGGTCAACTCTAGAACCAAGACAATGAAGCAGATGTTCATTGGAGACTTCTTTCTATTCTAAAACCATCCGCAAGAACATTAATCTTTGTCTAAAAATATGAAGGGAGATTTTTAGAGGGAGGGCGGCAAGCAGGAAACATCAGCAGTAGATTTAACACATGGCATGCCTTCAATAGATTTCTCTGTTTTTTCCCCCTTCTGAGCTCAGTGAGTTTCATTCAATATTATCTCGAGAAATAAATTTCTGTTTCATCCTGGGAGCAGAATTATTTTTAGAACAAACAAATCATTATGTGGGAGTAATCAGAGGATCAGAGGCGTAAGGACCTTTCTTGGGAAGTGAAAGAAGAGTTGTGAAGGCCATCTTTTCTTTTTGCTTGGGCGAATTGGGTTTAGGGACACAGCCTGAGACAGAGGCATGCTCTTGGTCACCTTCAAAGATGTGGCTGAAGAAGCTGTGTCCTTCAGTCTCAACAAGCCTTCTTGACTTTACTCAACAGCAGATCCTTTACTGAAAACGTACCCAAAGGCACCCAACAGCACAACCTTCTGATGAATTAAAAGCGCTGTTAGAATGATTGCAGGTAATTGGTTATTTTGGCATCATTTTACTGGCACTATTTTAATGAGGCCTGCAAGAAAATCGGAGCTGTAAGTGTTGTTTCTTACTCTTCGGGTCCATTTCCCAGCTGGAATTCCAAAACATTTGGTTCAGAACACCCTCTGTATTCTTACAAGGATTTCATTATCGTGAATGCTACATTGTAAGAGAAGTTATAATCTCTACCAATTACTCCAGGAACACCTACCCCTGTTGGACAAAGGTGAACGTTGGAGAGGGGAAAGGCTACTGCCAATTTCCAGTATGGCCATGCATGCATTTCCCTTCGTAATCACATGTCTTTTCTGGGATGCGCCCAAGCATTTTGCTCAGAGCCCTTGTTTGCTGCCATGGGCCCTAGCGACAGTCAGATCAAGAATGCTCCCTTGATAGCAAATGGTTTTCCCTATCCTGCGGATGGCCCATCTGCAGCCACCTTCTCTTTTGTCCTACTTTATTGTTCTGTCTCTCCAGAACAGTGTCTTTACGATAATTATGAGACAACTTAAAAAAAAAAAGACTTTCTTGTTTTATAGAATTCATCATCATTATAAGAACGAACCATGTCGTTGTCATTGTCGTCGTCGTTGTTGTCGTCGTCATCATTGTTGTTGTTGTTGCTGTTAGGTGCCACCCAGTTGGTTTTGACTCATAGCAACCCCATGTAGAACAGAACACAAAACCTTCCAGTCCTGCAGCATCCTCACAATGGTTCAGCACCCACTGCTTCAGTCCCTCTGGTTGAGGGTCTTTCTCTGCTGCCCCTCTACTTTACCAAGCATGATGTCCTTCTCCAGGGACTGATCTTTCCTCACAACATGTCTCAAGTATGTGAGCTTACGTCTCTCCATCCTTCCCTCTAAGGAGCACTCTGACTGTATTTGTTCCAAGACGGATCTGTTTGTTCTTTTGGCAGTCTTGTGGTACTTTCGCTCTTCTTTGCCAACACCATAGTTCAAATACATCCATTTTTCTTTGGTCTTCCTTATTCAACACCCACTTTTCACCTAGATTGATAGGGTGGGCCGTTGGGAATCAGAGTGTGAGCTCACGTGGTTGACTTGAGGAGCCCATCCTGAAGGTCGGCATTTCAAAACCACCGATGACCCCCCGTGAGAAAGATGGGGCGTCCAATCCTGTAAAGAGTTACAGTCTCAGAAGTCCACTACCCTGTCCGAGGATTTGGCGTTGACTCGATGGCAGTGAATTTGAGGTTGTTGTTTCTTTGTTCTAGTTTATTGTGTCACATTGAAATTTCCCTTCATAGTCAGCAGTAGGAATGCATTTTAACATTAAGCAGAATATATAAAAGGAAGTGCATTGGGGGTCGGATGTGGTATGTGCATGGAGTCTACGGAGGGGCTTGGATTAGGACTCAGAAATAGAATGGAACCAAGACAACCTTGTGGCATTTAGGAGCAAGAGTCTCCAGCCTTCTAGAATCTTCTATTGACATGCTTCCACTTGGGTGCTGGCACCTCCCAGTTTCCATGTCTTGAATTTCAGATTCCTTTGGGGAATTTGAGTGACCTCCCTTAGTCTGTGGCCCAGGAGAAAGGACGCATGGAGGCAGAATTGACATGCATCAGGGTGGCCATGGGCAGGCTGACTTTGCTTGTCTGGATTTCTCAAATACAGCTTTTTTTTTTTTTAATTACAAATGCGATTTTCTGGCAACTGGTGTGGAGCAAGTCTGTTGGTACCAAGAGTTGCTGGTCAGTTTATATCCTGTGTCGCATTGTGGTCATTCTTTCAACATCTCACACTTTGCATCCCGCCACCGTGTACTTCACAGGACAGTCTAGTATTAACTTTCTCTCTTTCTTTCTTTTTGAGCTTGCTCAATGTCTTTATTCCATGTCTGTCTGGGTTAGGAAATGCCGCCCTAAGCCTCTCCCTGCTGCTCTGTCAGCAGGAGTTAGGAGACAGGGCCTTGAGCTCTGGCATGACCTTGGGCAAGTTCCACGAGGTTTCTAGCTTTCCCGTCCATGGTTATTAGATTTGGGGGACTGCTGAGGTTCCTTTCGATCCCACGGTTCCTTGTCTGTGTCAGGTGGGTATGATCATCCTGAAGAAAGGATCTCTGCATCTGACTTCCAGGTTGGTGATTCTCTGTGGACAGTGTCACCAACATTCATTCAAAAAGAAATGTTTTGTGCTTCCCCTGAGATTACAATTTGCTCTCTCTGTGGTTTATTTGATTAAAATCACTTAATTTGGGGAGCCATAAGGTGTCTATTATATATAAGGTCTATGGTGCTTTCTCAGAAGAGACCATCCCACCTGAATTGGACTCCACTGGGATGCTTGTGTAAATACTTCCCAGGCAAGGAAGAATGAGCCAGTCAGGGTGCAGTATAGCACTGATGAAATATACAACTTTCCTCTAGTTCTTTAATGTTTTCCCCCCACCCACTTCCATAACCCCAATTCTACCTTACAAATCCAGCTAGACCAGAGCATGTACACCAATCCAGATAAGAGCTGGAAGCACAGGGAATCCAGGACAGATAAATTCCTCAGGACCAATAAGAGTAGTGATACCCGGAGGGTAAGGTGGGGGGAGAAAGGGGAAACCAAGCACAATGATCTACATATAACCCCCTTTCAGGGGGACGGACAACAGAAAAGTGGGTAAAGGGAGACAGTGGTCCATGTAAGACATGAAAAAAATAATAATAATTTCTAAATTATTAAGGGTTCATGAAGGAGAGAAGGTAGGAAAGGGAGTGGCAAAATTGTGGAGCTGATACCAATGGCTCAAATAGAAAGAAATTGTTTTGCAAATGATGATGGCAACATATGTACAACTGCGCTTGACACAATGGATGCAGGTATGGATTGTGATAAGAGCTGTAGCAGCCCCCAATAAAATGATAAAATAAATTAAAAAATAAAAAGAAAAGAAGAAAAGAATTCCCAGGCAGCAATCTAAGACACAGCACTTGGTCTCTCACTTGGAGCACTGGGAAGAGTTGGGAGTCGAGGCGGATATGGGATGTGTGGCTAATTGCCTCCACGAACAACTGCCTCCTGCACTATAAGACCAGAGTAACTTAACTTTCTTTCTTTCTTTCTTTAAAAATCATCTTATTGG
Source organism: Echinops telfairi (assembly GCF_000313985.2). Lineage (NCBI taxonomy): Eukaryota > Metazoa > Chordata > Mammalia > Afrosoricida > Tenrecidae > Echinops > Echinops telfairi. The sequence goes on from NW_022106189.1 coordinate 44,052,071, forward strand.
GGGCTCATACAACTCTTATCACAACCCGTACACCCATCCATTGTGTCAAGCACATTTCTACATCTGTTGCCATCATCATTCTCAAAACAGTTGCTTTCTGCTTGAGCCCTTAGTATCAGCGCCTCTAAATTAACTTTTACATGCACTTAGAAATGGAAAATTTCACATGATCTGCTTAATTCAAACCTTCACTGGATGGCAGTAGTCTGGAGCCGTAGGCACACATCTCCCAGGCGTTTCTCTTTAGACATTTTGTTCCCCAGTGGCTATGTCCCCCCTACTCTGCTCCATTCTCTGGAGACAGAAGATTGTCCATGCCCAGTAAAAGGAGCGGGTCTTTTACAGGGTCACGAAGTATGTGTTGTGCTCACAGGACATGCCTCATCCTGTCCTGATGTAGGGACACAGCAGTGGGCACTGATGTCCAATCTGATGTAAGTCTGGAATGGATAGGGACAGTTCTTTCATTTCCTCCAATCCCAGCTCACCCTAGGGGGGATGATGAGCACCTGAACAGGAGGTACCAAAAGAGACCACATTTGGATTCAGGGACCAGTTCACTGTAGGAGTCAAGTGGATAGCAGCCACTCTCAATGGTGAGAGAGGCTCAGTGAAGAGCTTCCCCATCTGCAGCATCTGCAAAGGTCCCAGGTCCTTCCCTGGCCAGTTGTGATGGGGCTGCACGTGGAGGGAGGCCTCGAAGCTTCCCTTCATCATTATGGACCCATGCTCACTCTGGGAGTTTGATGAAGAGTCAAGGACACACAGGGTACGGAGCCTCTCCCAGATTAGCCGTGGAGGCGAAGCAGATCTTCCTTAGCATTCTCTTTCCACACCAGGAGCCACAGAGGTGCCACAAAGGGACAAGGCCCCTAAATGGCTGCATCTGTTTGTTCTTATTTTTACTCAGCACGGGTTTTACAAGACTCTCTCCCACCAGGATCACAATCTCAACACATGTCACTTTGCTGTACACTTCATCAGAACACCGTGTCATGCCGCAGCTGAATTAAATGTACAATTACAGAATATTTTCTTGAAAGGAGTTTTGACAATGATAAATGCATAGGCATTTTTCCACACTCAGACAACTTGATTCATGCCCATCAAGTAGCTCAGGATTCCCTTTGAAGAATTGTTCTTGGGTAAACAGGAAAACCTGGATGCCAGCTGTAGCCGGACCTGGATCCACGTGCCTGTTCCAACAATGATGGCCTAGTCCTAGTTCCCTTATCTGTGCAAGGGTGGCTTGAAATGATTTTCCCTATAGTAAGAAACCACTGCAATCTAGTTGATTGTGACTTATTTCAACCATATAGGTCAGAGTTGGGCTTCCAGGGCTGTAGCTTTTACAGAAGGAGACAACCTCTTCTTTTCCCCCATCGGTTGAACCAGTGGCCTTCTGGTTAGCTGCCAAAAGCTTAACCTACTGTACCATCAGAGCACCTTAGTAACTAGGCCAGTCCCTAGAAAATAGCCATCTGCTAACCAGGGCTAGCTCATGGAGATCTTGACAACTGGCATGTGATTTCCTATCCCAAGAAGCGGGGCCCATCCTGTTACTTACAAAGCAAGGAGAAAACAGGGTTTATTAGAGCAGCAGTTCTCAACCTATGTGTCGCAGTTGAATGACCCTTTCACAGGGGTCTCCCGATTCATAACAGTAGCACAATTGCAGTTATGAAGTAGCAACAAAAATAATTTTATGGTTGGGGGGTCACCACAACATGAGGAACTGTATTAAAGAGCCATGGCATTACAACGGTTGAGAACCACTGCTCTATAGACCCCAATGGCAGCTCATGCCTATTCAAAAGATCCATGGTGATACAAAAGTTATATGTTCCACTGCCACCTAAAAGTTGGTTGGTTTGAGCTTATCAATTGATTCCAGTGCTCATTCCTTTGCTCTGGTAAAGATTATCCCCTCCCACTGAGTTGATTCTGACTCATAGGGACTTAAGTAATTCCCTGGGGCAGCTATACTATGTCATATGAGTTCTATAAGATGAAATCATCCAGATGACACACAACAGCCATGATTAATTTGTGTATATTATGTTCTAGGCAGTGTGCTATGTAATTCTACTTGATCACATCATTTAATTTTCACAGGAACCCTGGAGACTTTATGCCAGGGCTTTGGGCTGGTTCTTCCCTGTTCAGTCATGGCCGCAGAAGCAACATCAGAACAGATGCCTAATTTAAACGTTTGCATGAACCAGAGTGGTAACAGATCAGGAAAAAATAAGGGTCAAGTCCATGCTGGAAATGGAGTTTCATTCTTAGAAAACAAGGAAGGTATCCTCCTAGGGTGGCAGCAGAACCTGTTGCCCATCAGATTCTGAGCAGAGACAGAAGCAGGATGGCAGAACCAAGGAAACGGGCACTGGGTCTTTTCCTTGCCCCAGCTCTGTTCTCTTGCTGGGGCATCTTGTTTGCTGAGCCAGGCTAGAAATCAAGGGGGCTGGGTGAGCTGATCCAGGGCCGGGCAGGGTAAGAAGGGAGGCAGTGAATTCAGAGAACCCAGCACTTTGTGTGAGATGATGCCACACATCGGACAGCCTGCACTATAAGCAATGAAGCATCCGATGCTTCTTTCTCTCCCCTGTCTTGAGTTCCTTTTCCATTTCTCCCCCTTTCCTCTTTATTTTTCCCTCGTGGACTAGGATCGCTAAATGTGATACAAAGAAACACAAAGTGGCCCCGAATCTCAGAGCCCTCAGAGCCCCTTGTGTTAGAGGTGATTGCAGGATGAAAAGGGCAAGATACATGGACACATCCCCGAAGGGCCACTGATCCTTTCCTTTCTCATCATATATGGAAAGGTTATTGCCAAATAGGGCTATAAAGCTTGTATGGCTGTGCTTTTATAACACAACCCAGCCGATTCCTTGATGAATTTTGGTTTATTAGATCAGCAATTGCCAATGTGGGGCTCCAGGGTCTTGGGGGACCAGGGGCAGTGCATTGGAAATCTTTGTATGACCTAAATAGCTCAGAGAAGCTCATCTGCTCCTGCTTCTCCATGTGATCAAGCTTCAGAGACTGACATAAGCATCCAGACGCTCTGCTCGTGACTGAAACGATCCTAGCTCTGTGTGGTGACCCTGTAATGGCATGCTGATCAGAAGCTCTGATTGGCAGTTATGTATGCCTTTGATTAATAAAACATGTGAGAGCAAATGAATTATTACTTAATCTGTGCAGTTTGCCGGATGAAGTCTTTGAAGACTTAGAGCCAATTGAGGGGAAATAATTAACTGGATGCTGGAGAGGGAAACAAGAAGCACCGCACTGGTTTGGACATTCTTACTTATGCTGTCAGACCAAAGCAGCTTCCCAGATGGGCCAAGATCGGATGAAAAAACGCAAGTGAATTCTAGATTCTGAACAATATCAGCAGCAGCGATGATAATAGTGACAATAAAATCCAAGCTAAAAAAGCTGCCGCTATCAAGCCCATTTCTCCTCACAGAGAGCCTGCAGGATGGAGCAGAAATGCCCCAGGGAATTCCCACGGCTGAGATCTGTGATCTTTGCAGAGGCAGTTGACCGCACACCATCTCGTCCCCATGCAGCAGGTAATGGGCTAGCTCCACTGGCCTAGCTCAGTAGCAGTTGAGTGCCTTAACAGCTGTACCACCAGGCCTCCAATAATGATCATTGCTAAAAGTTATTAAGAGGCCAGGGACAGTGGGGAAATGCTCTCTGCATAATATTTTATCCCATTCTCCCAGGAGACCTAAGAAGCCTCTCTGATTTATTACCCCCTATCTCAGGTTGTGTTACATAGTGAATTGTGTTCCCCTAAAAGGTGTGTTGGCATTGTAACTCCAGTAGCTGTGAACGTGACCTTATTAGGGAAAATAAGGCCTTTGTTTGAGTATTGATGTTGCTCTTGTTGAGTGCTGCCCAGTTGGCTTGGACACACAGTGGCCCCATTTGATGGAGAAGAGCTGCCCCTTAGGGTGGTATTTGAAAGAAGCAGCTCGTCACAAGACAGCTGAACAGGTTCAAACCCCCCAACTTTCTTTCACTTCCCAGCTGAGCGCTTCGGTGTTGTGCCACCTGGGCTCTTTTGTTAGAGGACATTGTCAGTTATGTCATACCAGAATGTGACGCAGGGGGTCCTAGTCCTAAACTCTTCTGATCAGTGGGTTGTAAAGGGGAAAGAGACTCACAGGAGGAGCCAGGTATCAGGTGACAATGAAGACAGATTCTCCTATAAGAAGCCAAGGGACACTAAGGGACATGTGAGGCTGTAGGAGCTGAAAGCCACAGGGACCGAGAGCTGGCAAAGAGAGGGCATAGCCTAGACTCTGTGTCCAGACTCCCAGCCTCCAGACCTGAAAGAAGTGGCTTTCTGTTTATAGCCACCAGTCAGTGGTATATTGATATGGCAGTCCTAGGATATTCAGACAATTGGGCTTCCCTCAGAAATGACACAAATGATTTATGTGCAAAGAATTGGCTTGGGAGGAGATGTCAGGAACACTGGAAGGGAAGAAAGACAGAGAGGTGGGCTTGGGAAACAAAGCAAGCCAATGTAGGAGTGGCTAACAAGCAGGTGGCCAGGTGTGTCAATGGAGCTCAGTTGTACCCATTATGGTGGAAAGATGCCTCCATGGTATACCACCTGATGAATCAGCAGGCTGGGGCATGGCATCACCAGGTCTGATTTGTGATTGGTTGGGCCGCCAGCACTTCTGGTTCATTGTGCATGGCTGCCAAGCATGTTGACAGGACTGCAGAAAACTCATGGGCTTAGAGGCGCAAAGATTTTCAGTAGGGTGATGCTGGCACTGGAAAGGCAGCAGAGGCATCTGCTGAGCTATTGTCTCTGGATGAGGAGGCAGGACATCAGCAGTGGAAATAAGCTGTCGTAGGTCCCAGCTGCGCTCCTCTGGTCCTGCGCCATCCTCCCAAGGGTTCTTATGTCTGAGCCCACATTTCATCTCATTGAGGACCGTCTTCCTCTTTTTCGCTGATACTCTGCTTTACGGAGCATGATGTCTTCCCCATGGACTGGTTCTTCCTGACAGCATGTCCGAAATAACTGACACAAGTCCTCATGGTTGTGTCTCAGCCTCCCTTCTAAGGAGCTTTCCAGCTGTGCTTCTTCCAGGAGAGACTTCTTCACTCTTGTTGCAGCCCCTGACCTACCCAGTAGCCTCCACTGACACCCGGCTTCACAGCCAGAGGTCCTGTGTGGCTCTTCCTCCTTCCTTAGCCAGTTTTCACACGAGAATGAGGTGATCGCCGAAAACCATGGCTTGACACACAAGACACGTGCCACCCCCCACGTGACAGCTTGCCCAATAAAATATGCTGTTTGATTTCTTGACTGCTGCTTCCACGGGTATTGTTTGTGAATTCAAGGAAAATGAAATCCTTGACAAGGTCAAACTTTCCCCCTTTTATCATGGCGTTGCTTATCGATCCGGTTGTGAGGATCTTTGTTTCTTTTTTAAGGATGAGGAGTAATCCATACTGAAGGCTACGAACTTTGATCTTCACCAGTTCAGTGCTCCAAGACCTTTCCGCTTCCACTAAGCAGTTCTGGATTGTCTGCATAGTGTAAGTTGTGACCAGGCCTTCTTCCAATTCCGATGCTAAGTCTTCTTCATGTATTTCAGCTTCTCTGATTATTTTCTTCGACTGTGGATCAAAGAAGTGTGGCGGAATGATGCAGCTGTGACACACAGCTTTCCCGATTTCGTATTCCTCATTCTGTTCCAATGACTTTCTCTTGTTCTCTGCACAGGTCCCGCACCAGCACAACTAAGTGTTCTGGGTTTCCCAGACGTCACAGTGTTAGATAACTTGCAGTAATCCACATAGTCAAACGTCTTTGCATAGTCAATAAAACACAGGTACACGTCGCTCTGAGAGTCTCTGCTTTCATCCGAGATCAATCATTGATCAGCAATGATATCCCTTCTTTCAAATCCTCTTCTAAATCTGGCTCGAATATCTGTCAGTTCCCTGTTGATAGACTGCTACAAATGTTTTCTTAATTATATTCAGCAAAATTCTACTTGTTTCTGACATTCATATCACATTGCTTGGTAATCTCTGTGTTCTGTTCAGTCACCTTTCATGGAAATAGGCACACATATGGATCTTTCCCACTCATTTGACCAGGTAGGCACTTTTCTGCATTTCTTGGGACCCAATGATGAGAAAACAGTAATAACATATCAAGTGAGTTCTTGTTCCTAGAGTTCATGTATTCTTATCACAGCTTTTTGAAATATAACTTATATGCCATTCAAATCACCTATTCACATATCCCAGTCCTAGCTGAACTTTCTACTTCCTTTCCTCCTTCTTTCCCAACTCTGACCTTGGGAAAGTCCTGCCCTTTTGATGTCAAATGGGTGATTATCCTAAGGTACACATTCTTCTTATTGCTCCCCTTATCAACCTGTATATTTTTGGCTTAATATTGAACCAGGGGGTAAGTTCATTTCCAGACCTGAAGGGTGACTAAGGGCCACAGTCTAACTGGGTTCCAGCCAATCAATAAGCCTTGTCTTTTTTGTGTGATGAGTTTGAGTTTGGTTCAATAATTGTTCTTATATTCAGAGTTGTACAACCATCATCACCACAATCAATTTTACAATATTGTCATGACCCCAAAAGAAACCCTATACCCCATTGACCAACACTGCCATTGCCATTGACCCCACCCTACCCCTAAAACCCACCCAACCCATTGCCACGGAGGAGATTTCAATGCATAGCAACCCTACAGAGCAGCAGTTCTCAGCCTTCCTCATGCCACAACCCTTTAATAGAGTTCCTCATGTTGTGGTGACCGCCAACCATTAAATTATTTGTGCTGCTACTTCATAACTGTAATTTTGCTACTGGTATGAATTAGGCGACCCCTGTGAAAGGGCCATTCAACCCCCAAAGTGGTTGCGACCTACAGGTTGAGAACCCTCTGCTATATAGGGTTTCCAGTCTTGAGGAATCAGACAGCCACATCTGTCCCCTGTGAAGTAGTTGGTGGGTTGGAACTGCTAACCTTGCAGTTAGTAGCTCAGTCCCTAGTCAACAACTTCACCCCCGGCCCTATTAACCGGGAATCCATTTCCTCTCTGTACAGATTTGTCTTTTCTGTACTTTTCCTTTAACTAGAATTATGCAACATAAGATGATTATTTGTATGTAGTTCTTTTGCTTTTGTTTTTAAACTTGCATGATGTTTTCAAGGTCTATCACCATTGGAGCATTTATTAGTACCTTATTCCTTTTTATGGCCAATTAATAATCCACTGTTTACCTATGCATTATGCTTATCCATTTGTTAGCTATTGGACATTTAGGTGTCTTTTGAAGATGATGAATCATGCTGCCATAAACATTGATATCCAAGTTTTGTTTGACGGCAGGCGTCCCTTTCTCATGGATGTACACCTAAGACTGGACTGGCTGGAGCAGGGAGTCACACTATGTTTGCTCTCTTGAGGAACTTCCATCTGTTTCCCAAAGTGGTCCTGCTGTTTACTGGCTCTTTTAATCTGCTGTTGGACTAAGCATGCTGCCTACCTCCCTGGCAAAGGAGAAGAATAACCAGCGCTCACCCACAAACCAAGATTTCTGGAATCCCTAAAGCCTTAGAGAAGGATGTTTGATCTTTATCCGTGCATTAGCTTAGGTGCCTTAAGTTGGTCCCGGATCTCCATGCCTGCTCTACTTGCATTGTTTTAAACTTATAAATGATTCATTGTTATCCATTTAGTTGATGATTATGGATTGTCTGGTTAACCCGGCTGGGTGTAGTGAAGCATGTTGTCATCCCAAGTATTTTTGGCCTGCGGTTTCCACATAGCTAGAATGTAAAGCATATACCAGTGGCAGTTCATTAAACACACGCTTGGTTTTTGTTTTTACTCAGCACTCACTGTGAGCCAGGGACTGGGTTGGGCACTGGGAATGCAATGCAGTGGTGGTTAGTGGAGGGTGGTAGTATTGAACAGATACATGAAAAAAAAGATTGAGAAGAACATTAGCAAAAGAGCCTATGTTTAGACACCATTGGGGTCTGCCTCACAGAGAGCCGATACTGTCTCCCCACCAGCCACTCTGTTTCTACAGCCAACTCTGCTGACAAAGCTGGATTGTCAATTAATGCTGTTGTCTGGCTAATTATCAGCCACACAAACAAGGCATGGACAACCTCTTCCCCACGAGGGGCTTTTCAATGAAATAAAGAGAGGAGATGCTTTGCAGCATGACTTCCAATGAGCACCATCAAAATAAATCATATCCATTTATGCCAATCAAGACAGTGGTGGCTAAGGGGACACTGTCTTCCTCTGACCGTTCATCCTGAGCACAATTTAATCTAGGGAAAATATGTTGATCCCCGTGGTTATGCCCAAGCCCAAACTTAATGCCATCGAGAAGATTTTAGCCACCCGAAAAAGATAAAGTGAAACTGCTCCACAGGGTTTCCAAGTCAGTAAATCTTTATCTGAGAAGACACCTCATCTTTCCCTCATGGAGAGACTAGGGGGTTTGAACCACTTATTTTGAAGCATGCAGCCCCTGTGCCTCAGGGCTCCTCCTTCGTGTGGTCCTAAGAGTGCTCAACCAGGGCTCCGTGAAACCAACAGGCCCCAACACAACCGCTGCTCTGTCTTGGATTAAATTACAGCCTCTCTCTACCTGCTGGACCATTCATCTTGGAATGCCTCCTGCCTTTGACCCCCTGTGACCCTATCGGGCAGGATAGGGTGATGCCATAGGCTTTCCAAGGCTGGAATCCTTATGGAAGTTGACTCCCCATTGTTCTCCCACAGGGCAGCTGGTGGGTTCTAATTGCAGAGCTTTAGTTCACAGTCAAGCACTCCAACCTGTGCACCACCAGGGCCCTCCATGGCTCATCCCAGTCAGTGGGGAGGGGAGGGCACATCCCATCTCTTGACAGTACAACTGGGACATTGCATCCGCCATTTCTGCTTGTTTCTCACTAAACAAAAATGGTCACATGAGTATATTTAGCTCAAGGAAGACCTGAAAAAGCTGTTTTTCTTTCGGGGGACAAATAGAAGCTTCTGTTGCACGTTTTTTTTGGGGGGGAGTGGTGGTGGTGGTAAATCACATCAGGAGAGATGAAAACGGTTTTCTCCCCACCGTGTGCAATCTTGGCTGAGTCGAGGGTAGAGGCGTCACACCATATATTGTAAACTGGACAAATTGACAAGTCAGTGGTGTCAGATAATGGAACTTCAAGATGGATAAAAGGCATCAGGAGCTTGGCAGTAGCTCCCTTATTTTGTAAGTGATGAAGCTGAGCTAGATCGACAATGTACTTTCCCAGGTAGACATTACTTATAGATACGACCCGCTACCTTCTGAATCCGTGTCTTCTGCTGGACACTCCTGCAGGGTAGTTGATCACAGCAGTTGAGAATGTCAGCTTTGAACTCAGAAAGGCCTGGATGTTGTGCGACTTGGAAAGTGCCTTTGCTGTTCTGAGCCTCATTTGCTCATCAGGCTTTCCTGTGGATTAGGTGGGACAACACACATGAAGGGCTTGGGAAGATACCTGTCCAATGAACAGTGAGTAAAGGGGGACAACTCGGACCACAGGCAAGCACTTGGGAACCAGCAGCTGGTTCACAGGACAAACATGAGCCCGACATGAGCCTTTCTACTCCTGGAAAGAGGTAAGAGTCTCAGAAAGCCCCCGGGGGCAGTTCTGCTCTGTGCTCTAGGGTCCTTATGAATTGCAATCAACTCCATGTCAGTGAGCCCATGACCTCTTCTTATGTTTTTGTCACCATGATTATCTGTTCTTGACATTGCTGAAGACATGATGACCAGGAAGCGACTACACGTATTTTTTTTTGTCTCTGGTTGTTTTCTTGAGCTAGTTGACCCTACAGCTGATTCCCTTTGCTTTTCCCTCATCCGATCTTAGTCATTTGTCGGGAAGCGTGCCTCAAGAAGGACATCGTGCAAGCAGAGGGTCAATGACAAAGGAGAAGACCCTCAATGGCCCGGATTGACACAGTGGCTACGGCAATGGCTGTGAAGATAGCACGGGACTAGACGTATTTTGTTCAGTTGCACATATGGTCATTGTGAGTCTGAAAGCACCCGTTAGCACCTATGCACAGCAGCAATGGAGGCAAAAGTGGATTCAAAAGGCGCTGCTCTGATCCAGTCTTAGTAAACTTAAAGATTACAAACTAAGCCATCCTTCCCTAAACTGGAATCCCCTGTCCTTGCTGTTTGGCCTTGAGAAATATGCTCGACCTGCCTTCATATCAATTTCTGATTCTGAAAGAAAAAGAAATTAACACCTACATCATAATGTTGCTGGGTGGAACCCCTGTAATCATTCTCATAAAAAAAGGTGCTTAAAGCAGTATCTGGCCTCTTGTTCATGCTCAAGAAATACTAAGAAGGTTCTCAACTCTCCGCCCTTTAAATGTGAATTTTCAGCAGTGCCAGTGAATGAGAAAGTAAGTGTAGGCCAAGAAGAGCATTTGAGAAGGCAAAGTCGAAACTGGCTGGTGGTGATTGGCTGAGAACCCCGAGCACAACTAGGCGTTTGGATGGAAACCATTACTCGACTGCGGGACCCAATCACCAAGAAAGGGAATGAGAGGCAGATATGAGAGGTCGACAGTGAGTCTGACATGCAACCAGTTGCTTGTGGGGACGGTTTCAACACCTCCTGACCCCTCCTGCATCAGAGGAGAACTGTGCTTGGGGTTTTCAGTGTCTGATTTTTCACAAGCAGATTGGCAGGTAAGCCTTTCTTCTGAAATGCCATTGGGTAGACTCGAACTGTCAGTCTTTGGTTGGCAGACCATTATGGTTAATCGGTTATACCACCCGGGTGTACCACTGCGAGTTGAACATTAGACATGGTGGATTTTCAAAGGTCAAGGACTAGACCCGGGGTGGAGTCAAACAGACATGGGATGGTGGTTTCTGGAGCTTGTAAAGATGCCTTGGAGTCTTTTGAATTTTAGGAATCTTTTGATTCTGAAGTCACTAGCCACATGTCTTTGAGGATCAAGTAGCACCTGCTAACTTGAGCCACCAGGGCAGTGCATGCCCAGCCCAAGACCCTTCAACTCTGTTTCTCCAGGCCAAAGGATCACCTGGCACCCTCCATCCAGGCAAATATTGATGTGCTTATGATGAATGGCAATCTGCCCCAGGAATTAGCAGCTGAGAAGATTGAAGATTGAAGATCAAATTGCAATGTGTTTAGACTTCCTTGGTGAAGCTGAAATCTACATCATCTGGTACTTGGGCGAGGAAAGATGCTGTCCTAGCAGTGAGCCTGGCCTGGCAGCTGTGCCCAACACCTGACATTTCCCTTTCAGCAAAACTAATGAGCTTTCACTGCAATGGCATTCATAAAAATAAGCAACATCCCCCACCCCCGACAATCCACAATTCTTTGGAAAGCCTCTAACTCACAATTCGTGCTTTCGTCCTACATCTTTCTTTCCCATTTCCAACTGTTTTGCATGAAAAGAAGCAAAAGACAAGAAAGCATTGATGATGATGACATATAATTAAAGGAAACTCATTCCAAACCTGCATGGCATGTTTGGGGGTGGGGTGTGTTTTGCCTCCTGGTTGCTGAAATGAATGGGTAACCACCTCAATGACTTCAGACAACACACATTTATTATCTTTCAGTTCTGGCAATTAAAAGTCCAACATGGCATCACCACTATGCTGTAATCAAGCTGTGGTCAAGGTTGGTCCTGCCGGGGACAGCAGTTGCCTTTGGGGACTTCTAGGGACCACTTGCATTCCTTGGCTCATGGCCCCTTCCTCCATCGTCAAAGCCAGCAAAATGGCATCTTTCTGACAATGTGTCTGCAGTGCCATCACTGTCTCTCTTCTGCCTCTTCCCCTTTTTAGTGACCTTGTGATTACATCAGAGCCCCAATGGCAGAGTTACTAAGTGCTTGGTTCATGAGAAGACCTATTAGAACTCACTCGCTGCTATGTAGGGGATGATGTCACAGTCCGTGTCTTTTAAGGATCACGGCCATGGAAAACCTTCCATCCCTGTCCTACAGGGACACCATGAGTTGGAATCTTCTCAACAGCAATGGGTTTGCTTTAGTGAGCTCTTCATTTGTGTGTTTATGGTGTTTTACTGCGAATTGGGTGAAGCTTTCCAGAGCAGATCAGTTTTCCAGTGAACGATTCCCAAACATTTTGTTTCATCACATTCATTGCAATCTCCTCAACCCACTTGCCCCCATGTCTCCTGGTTCCACCCCTCCTCCTTTCCTAACCCTTTGAACTTTCCATTTGGATCTCAAATGGTCGGTTGTTTTAAAGTGTGTGTACTCCCATTTTGTCTGGCCTCCTTCTTCTCTTATGGACCTGTCTAGGACTTGGCTGAACATGGAGCCTTGGGGCTGAGTTCATTTCCAGACATGAAGGATGATGAAAAGTCGTCATCTCGGAGGTTCCACCAGTCTCTATCTGACCAGGGAGCCAGGTCTCTTTGCTGATTCTGAGTTTTGTTCTACATTGTGCTCCCACTGTACACAGGCCTTTCTAATAGGATTCATTTTAGAGAAGTTGGTTCAGTTCCTTATTTTTAGGTCAGTTCATTATCAACCTTCATTACCTCTTCTATGTCCCCTTTGCCAGGTGAGGTTATGTTGTCACACCATTGGTGTGGAGAAACTGCCCACCGCACAGAGAACAAGTGTGGCTGACTTTTCTGCAGCTTTTCCTGGATTTGGAGGTTTTAAGTGATGAAAAGACGACATAATTGGGCCATTATTCACATATATTTGACCTGGTCATGCATGAATGAACACATAAGCTCCTTTTTCTCTCTGCAGAAAAAGAAGGAAAGGGGAAAAAAAGCTTCTTGTGTTATAGTTTTAGTACCAGTCTCTTCAGAAATGGCTCATAATTCCATGAAATTTGGTTGCTAGTTGTCCCCAAATTGATTCTGACTCACAGTGACCTCGTGTGTGCAGACGAGAACGTCTCTGTCACGGTATCACAACTGGACCATTGCAGCAGCAGATAGCCAAGCCTTCCTTCCAAGGAGCCTCCCAACGGATCGGAACCTCCTGTGGGTTCAGGGTCCAAGGCTTAACCTTCTTGGCCACCAAGGGACTCCGTTCGTGTCAATTTGGGGCTTCTTTTGTAACCTGTTTTATATGTGATTTGCATTCACTCAATGACAGTGCAGGACAACCAAGGGACCTTGTGCCAATTGTCACCCAATTATACAAGGAGGCTTCAAAGAGTTTGTGGAAGGATGCCATCCAAAGATAATGGATTTCTTTCATGAACTTCCCCTCGTATTGTTCTCTCTTACGTCACAGAGCATGCGTCTGTGTCTCCCATTTCTTCCTTCCTGTGCTCTACAAGCCAATTGAGAACGCCCATCTAGTACCATGGAAGGAGCTGGTGACTAAGATGTACAAAAGCTGGCATGCCCCTGCCTGATGGAGTCAGTGCTTTCGTGAGGGGTGGGAAATCAGCAGGTAAACAAGTGCATTTATTGCATGACATCCGATCGTGAGGAAAAGGAAAGCCGAGGGAAGGGCGCAGAAGCAGGGTCCGTGTGTGACAGTGACATTGGGCTATTGTAAATGGAGGATAAAGACAGCTGTGGATGCGTGCCATTGCCACCGGGTCCATGCAGACGCATGGCAGCCCTATAGGACAGAGGAGAACAGTCCCACAGGGTTTCCTTGGCTGTAACCTTCACCGAAACAGACTGTGCCACAGCCTCCCCTTGTGCAGTGGCTGGTGGGTTCAACTTCTGACCTTTTAGTTAACAGTCAGTCACCGAACCACCAAACCATGCGTGCTCCTGTCAATGGACACTCGGATGATCTTCTAGGGAAGGGACACCTTGGCCTCAGACCTCTGGCTTCCAAACTGGATGACAGTAAACTTCTGCTGTGGTATAGTCGATTACCAGTTGGGCTGCTAACTGCTAAGCCAGCAGTTCGAACCTACCAACTGCTCCTGGGGAGGTGGGGGGTGGGGAAATGAAGTTTCCTACTCCGATAAAAGATAGTCTTGGAAACACACAGGGGCACTTCAGCCCTGCCCTGTAGGGTTGCCGTGAGTCAAAAGTGACTCCATGACACCGAGTTTGGCTTAGTTTGGTGTCAAGCCACTCTTGTTTGTGGGACTATGGCAGGGCAGTCATAGGTGGCTCTGTTAATTTGCAAAACTGAGGAAATGGAGTTGGGAGAGATGGAATCCATGGAAAAGGTTTGACCTTTCCAAGGGAGAAGGAGGGGAAGAGTAGTGGTGTTGAAGGGGTGTGTGTGTGTGTGTGAGAGAGAGAGAGAGAGAGAGAGAGAGAGAGAGAGAGAGAGAGAGAGAGAGAGAGAGAGAGACCTACACATGCCTGTGGAAAGACTATTGACCTGCTCGAGGTAGTGATACATGGAAGGCCAGGTAGCACACACCTGGGGATTGCACTGGGACTCTTTCTGGAAACCAGTTGCTTTGGTTGAGTCTGGGAAAAGAGAAACCCCAAGATATTACTGTGTCAACAGCCCTGACCTTGAATTGCTGTGGAATTCATGACTTGTGAAAGATAAACACACTGGACATTTATTTTAAAAGCCAGGCCTTTATTTTCTAATGGGCAGAAATGACTTGGGATCCAGGATACACCCCTTTGAGAACATGGAGCTGGAAAATGATAGAGAGGCAGAATAATCATTCAGAAAAGTGGCAATTTTTTTTCTTCTTTTTTTTTTCTGGCAAAGCATGAAATGCCTTCGGTCTATATTCCTGTAGGGTAATGTGTATGGTAAAAGTGGTATATTTAAACAAAACAGGCAGAAAGTATAATAAGATAAGTTTGTTCAGCATCTCCATATTCCAAGTATGAATTCACATGCTTAAACCTCTGTGTAGAATGTCTTTGAGGAAAGCTGACCTTCTGGCCCTCTGAATACACCGGCCGGGTCTCCTCCACGGAAACATGTCTCCCAAGGAATGGAGTTGTCTCTTGTTGCTGGACCTGAGAACACAGTTGTCTTTATCGTTGGACCAGAGCTTTGTGTCCGGCGAACCTCCCCATGAATGCTCTAAATCAATCACCTTCTTTTGTACACTTGTTGTCAGCTTACTAATCTACCCAGTCCCATCCTTGGTTTAATTCATGAAAATGATCCTCCATCTACTCCTCCATGCAGCCCCCTCAATCCCATGCCCTTGAAGCAGCCAGAGTGACATTAAAAGAAAATACAACACTGACCTTCAGTCCAAAAACAACAAAGGTCTGAGAGCATTCTTGGACACTGATGAACCTCGAAGACCTGCTGCTTTAAGATCTAGACACAAGTTGATCCAAACACAAAGGGACAAAGACCATGTGAGCCCACCTAGCTGCAACTTCTAGAATAGAGACATGTACAGAAACCAAGGTCACTGAGTGCTTTGTTGCTCCTGGGGTCCTGGGTTTCTGTGAAGAATGGTGGCACTACTGCGGTGTGGCCACAGTGACGGGGGTTCAACGTGGTTAACACAGTTCACATCAATGCCTTATAGAAGTCAAAACAGGGGCCATGGCTGTTTTGTTACATATATTTCACCACCATACAAATCTCAAGAAAGGTAACACCAAGCTTGTCATTGACGCCCCACTCTTCCAAGCACTTCCCACTGACACAGGACATGATCCCCTCCAGGTGCTGAACACCATCCCTGCCTGGTCTCCCAGCTCCTTTGGGATGACCCCACTTCCCCTCCTTCAGCTTTTCATCTTTTCTGTCCAGCCTTCCCTGCCCCTTCCTACACATCTCCACCACCTTCTCACACACTCACCTCTACCCCCACACATTCGGGGAGCTGGGCTCCTTTCCACAGCTCCTTTGTCCTTGCATCTGTGACTGCAACTGTGCTTAAGCACTAAACGAAGGGATGGTTTTTGGAACCTGTGCTCCCTCTAGAATGGAAGCTCCAAGGGAACACAGCCCACATCTGATTGGCATCTGTTCCCCGAGTTTCCTGGTGCCTAGTGCCCTCCCAGGTGCACAGAGGTGCCTAATGCTTATCAGGTATGTGTGCCCCATGAGTCGCTGAGATGCCTGGGATCCCTGCTTCCCCTGAAGGCCAGAGCTGCGGGAACCGAGTCCCCCTGCTTTGCTAAGGAAGTCCTCCAGGGCTGGGTTTTTCAGGAGCCACCAGGAACCCAGTGGCAAGCTGACACTAGAGCAGAGAGGCCACCTGGTCCCCAGGTGGGTGTGGGGCATCAGCATCCACTGCAACTGTTTCAGTCCCTGTGCTGTGCTCTGCTGTGTACCAGGGGACCAACCAGTGTCTGGGAGGGCTGCAGGCTTTGACACCTCCTGAGTCACCATGGGCACTCACTGTGTTCCGCATAATCTTCAAATGCAGCAAAGAAATCATATACCAAAGAGGAAAAGGAGTGGGGCTTGTGAACATCTAATAAATGCACTGTGCTTCTGTGCTTATAAAACAATCTGAATAGCATTGCCCCATAAAAGAGAGAGAGAGAGAGACATAGGCTAATGTAATTTTCTCAAAGTCCCCTATAAAGCATTTCCTTCTGTAATCCAGCTGCATTTATGAAATGGCTTTATCTCGAAAGATCCCCAAGGGCTTACGAGACTGAAAAGGAAATATCAAGTAGACACCAATCTCCAACCACCTTCCATGCACATTGGCGATAAGGACTGGGGACTGTGTGACAGCAGGTAGCCATCTCAGAAAGCTGATAGCGGCTTATCCCGTTAAGCCTTCAGGGAGAAGTGAAGAGAGAGCCAGCGAGGAGGTAATTGCCCACATTGGATAAGACTCATATGAGTTTTCTGAATTAATAAAGGGCGTGACTTCTCTCCAGCCATCACGTGTTAAATGAGTGCCTTCTATCAACATCCCTTTCCCCCTTTGAAATAGGAGGCGGCTCTCCGAGTCAAAACACTCCTTCACAGACACAGCGAGAAAATCCATGTAACGCTCCCGGGTTTAATGGAGGTCAGGGGCGGCCAGGGTAATTTAAAATCCATGCATTTTTAACAAGCTAAACATAACAACCTGCGGTTTATCCAACAGTTCAGAGAGCCTCTCCCACCCAACTTCTGCCTGATCCATTAGTGCTGAAATGACGGTTATGAGATTTCTCGTCTTCATTCCTGTGCTCTGAATGATGTGGCCGTGGTAGCACCTCTCAAGGCATGGATGGAATATGGCAGGGGAGAGGAGTCTTTCTGGATAATCTTCCAAGAATATCACCTCCCTGGAAGCAAGCTCTGCATGTGGAAGTGGTAGACCATATAGGGAGTCCCCACCACTATCCAAGAAAGCACAGTCCAGCGATGAAACATGCATGACAAGCTCCTCCCCTCCGTTCAAGAGTGTTAATGTGGAACCACTCTCTGGTCTAAAGTCACGCTTCCTCAAGCCCTTCCTTGTGCAGTCCCTCCCAGACTACTATTCCGTTCCCGACCCACTCCAAGGCCAACCCTTCCTGCTCTCCTTTTCCCAGCCCGAGCTACCCTCTGCGTTTCCACATGTCTGCTTCCTTCTTCTCCACAGTCTCCTTGTGAGAAAGGGATTGACAAACAGAACACCTTTCCCAAGAGGAGGAGGAGGAGAACAAGCTGAGGTGGACACACTTCTCCACCAGGCATGGGGGTTCCTGTGAAACTCAGAGGTGTCCCGTGCTATTTTACACACAGGAACCACATTATCTTTGCATCAACCTGGACAATGTCAGGTTCTCTTGAGTAGGTCCCAACTCATTGAAAGACCCCATCTAGCACAGCACAAATTGCTGCCTGGTCCTGCATCACCCTCTCCCTCACGATATGCTGGAGCCCCTTGTGACAGCCCCTGTATCCATCCATTCCACTGAGTGTCTTCCTCGTTCCCCCCACCCTCTGCTTTACCAACCTTGATGTCCTTCCTCAGGAACTGGTCCCTCAGGGTGATCACATAGCTCAAATCCTAGAGACCAAGTCTCACCACCCCCACTTCTAAGGAGCATCGGGCTTGACTTTTTTCCAAGACAGCTTGGCTTGTTCTCCTGGAGGACCATGGTGTTATTTAATTGGCTTCTTTGCCAATACCATACATCATATGCACCAGTATTTCTTTTAGAAATAAGAAAACAGAGGCCCAGGGAGGCTAAATAACTAGTTCAGGTTCTCAACCATTCCAATCCTGGTAGGTCTGAATCCAGAGACCTTGTTTATGAGCTTGTCTTCCATAAATCACGTTTTTATTCTTATTTTCAACGTTGTATTTTGAAGTGAATCAGACCTACAGGAAAGTTATGAAAGACATTCAGATCAGACGTCTGTGCCTCTCACCCAGTTTTCCCAAAAGGGGACCTTTCATCACAACTGCTTATGGTCTGTCCCTCCTGCCCACCGTTTCCGAGTAACCAGCAGGCAGGGTGCTTTTTAACCCCTTGTCTTCATGGCTGTGACAATGCCTAAGTCCAAGGGCTTCTTTCTTAGACCTCCATAGGAAAAATGATCACGTCTGAAATTTGACACTGATCGCTCACCTTTTTCAAATGTAGCCAATGATCAAATCATTGTCCTTCCTAGAAAAACTCAATCATCTAGTCTGGTTCTGGTGTCATCTAATCTATGATTTGAGATGGTGTTACTACCGCCTGTCTTTTCAGCTTCCTTCTTCTTCCCTGATCTTCAGATAGCATTCGGGATCTTCGCAGTGTTGAAAACTCTAGGTCCGCTGTTCTATCACCCCGTGATTTCAGTCCCTCTGACGCCTCTGAAGCAGCACTCTGTCCTTCTCAGCACACTCAGTGCTCCAGGAAACACTGCCTCATTACTGGTGGCATTCGTTCATTCACCTTGATGTCTTGTTTGGTGCGGTACCAAAAATATTATGTTTCCCCTTTATAATGAAAAGGTATGCGGTGGGGAGATATTAAGAAACTAGGCAAATATTTTATGTCTTATCCTATTTTCACTCACTCTTTCTAGATTACATTGATTATTTTTTGCGCAAAAACAATTTTTTCAGTAATGACTGCCAAATGGCGATTTTTCTAATTAAACAATTCTTCCTGCATTTATTAGATTCTCTTCTCTGGCCAGGAAAAGACTTCTCTTCTCCCTCAGTGTATCACCATCACTTATTTATTCTTATCAGTATGGGTTTATGGCTCCTTTTTTATTCTTCAGGGTTATAACCCGTTACTGTCATTACTTCTGTTCATGCTCCATCTGTGCTCTATTTGGCCAGTGGGAGCTCTACCAGAGTTTTTTATACCCAAATATCTTAACCCAGCTTGTATTGCTTCATTTGAAGCCAGCCACCTTTCTGCCTTGAATCCTTTAGCTAAAAAGCCTCTCATTTCCCTGGAAAGCTTTAGACCCAGCGATCCAGTGACTCTCTGTCCTTGATGCCTGGAAGCACAAGGATGTGTGTGTGTCCACAGACTTGCTCTTGGCTAATTTAAGTCTTACCATTTTTAAAATATCATTTTATTGGGGCTTTGTACAACTCTTATCACAATTCATACATACATCCATTGTGTCAAGCACATTTGTACATTTGTTGCCCTCATCATTCTCAAAACATTTTCTCTCTACTTGAGCCCTTGGTATCAGCTCCTTGTTTTTTCCCCTCCCTCTCTGCCCCTACTCCCTCATGAACCCTTGATAATGTATAAAATATTATTATTATTGTCATGTCTTACACTATCCGATGTCTCCCTTCACTCACTTTTCTGTTGTCCATCCCTAGGGAGGGGGTTATATGTAGATCTTTGTAATCAGTTCCCCCTTTCTACCGCACACTCCCTCCACCCTCCTGGTATCGCCACTCTCACCACTGGTCCTGAAGGGTTAATGTGGCCTGGATTCCCTGTGTCTCCAGTTCCTCTCTGTAAGTCTTGTCATTTGACTGCACTCGCGCCTTTGCCTTGTTTGGCATTTCCACTTTCCTCACTTGTATGTGAAAGTCGGACATTTAATAAGGAAGACTTAAGAAAAATGCACGCATTTGAATTATGTCGTCAGCAAGGAATCTTGAAAGTACCACGGTCTTTCAGAAAAAAAAAAAGAATCTATCCTGGAAGAAGTACAGTTAGAATGCTACTTAGAGGCAATGATGACAAGATTCCCTTTACAGATGTGTTGGACATGGTGTCAGCAGAGTCCAGGCCCTGGAGAAGGACATCATGCTTGGTAAAGTTGAAGGGCAGTGGAAACGAGAGAGAAAGGCCCTCAGTGAGATGGATTGATACAGGTGCTGCAACAAGGAGCTCAAACATAACAATTGTGAGGATGGTGCAGGGCTGGGCCTTATTCCATTCTGTTGAACATAGGATTGCTATGAGTCTTAACAGATTTGAAGGCACCTGACAGCAAGTGATCTTTGTGTAGATTAATTATAACTTCTTTCTTTAGCCTCAAAAGACTAATAAGGTCTAATACCCATATCTTGATCCTTGAAGCCATTTCCACATCCCAGGCAGACAGATTCTTAAACCCTTGCAATAGACTTCAATTATAGCATCAGTCACAGACTATTATAATTTTTTGGATGTCTGTCCCTCTCAATAAGCTACGAGCTTCTTGCATGTGCATTTTATACATATCTGCATTAAAGTCATAATATTTATTTTTCAGAAGTTTAAAATGCACTCAAATATACCTTTAGGTCATTGTAGAAGCCAAATGTTGGTAGCTTTTTTTTTCCTTTCTGTGAAGGTTCAGATAGTAAAGACTTCAGACTTTGTGGGTCCTTTAATTTTGGTTACAAAGCTGTTCAGGTTTGTAGTTAGTGAAAGCCCCCCATCAATAACACATGCAGGATTGAGTGTGGCTGTGTTTCCATAAAACTTTATTGACATAGACAGACATGGGCTAGCTTTGTTCCTAGGGCCATAGTTTGCCGATTCCTGGAATAAGCTATGATTTGTCCAGGCTCAGACTTCCCTGCTCTCTGAGTTCTCACAATGGAATGGGTGGACACAAGAGCTACACTAAAGGACTCAAACCAATGATCACAAAGATGACACAGGCCTGGGTATTAGTGTATTGGGTGATAATAACGTTACCACCAGTCCGAGCTGACTCAATGGGAACTAGAATTACCACCCTGTAAAGATCCCGGGTTGTTTCTGGCTTATCCCTGCTGATGCTGAAGCCTATGGCTTAAACCAGACCCACTTGGATTAGTGGGGGGTTCCCTGTGTTATCAATTGAGTTCCAGCACTGTATTTTTCATGACCCTCCCCTCAATCCCCCACTCTAGCCCTCCTCATGATTGGCTGTAACATATAGTTTGTTTCTGTCTTTCACAATGTAGTGAAACCGGCACAAAGGCAGGCAGGATCTGGTGAAGTACTCAGCTCTCTAAAGTTGTGCCGAATGTTTAGAGGAATCACACAAGGCTTTCCCACAGAGTGGCATGCCCAGTCTGCAGCAGTAACTATAGGGGCATGCTTCATTCCCACTCTGAGCAACTGGCCTCATTTCTGTCCGAGGATAGACTCTCAGCCAAAGACCAGCAGGAGTAGGTAGATAGTATCCCAGCTCCCCACCTCTCAGATGTGATAATTCTCAGGTTCACATCAACTGTTTTTCAGAAGTCGGCAGCAGGATCCAGCTCCAAGCTCCCTACAGTGAGGGCTGATTGGCTATGAACCTTTGGTTGGCTGCTTTCCCTCCCTGTGTTTCCCTTTCCATTCCCCTATTGGGGCCTCCTTTGCCTCCCAAATAAAGAACTTGCACTTGAAGCCCTTTATCAGGGTCTGCTTCTTGGGGAGCCACATAGAACCAAATAAAATCCCTATAGGGTGTGAATTACTTCTTGTATTTTTTTTTAAGTTAAGAAATGTAAGGCAGAGAGATGAAGTGCTTCTCCAAGGGTGCACAAAGGTGTAAAAGAGTTGGCTTATGAGTCTTAGGCCTCCAACTCAAAGCCTTGGGAGTGGACTCAAACCATGCTGTCACTGGCAGTGGTTCCACTGGACAATGGAATGGCTGAATGCAGTCCTTAGATACACTCATCTCCCCCAAATAAACACTGGCATGAACTGGTTTCCTCTTCACCCTATGATCTTCGTCAAGATCGCTGTGTTTGGGTAAGAGTGGAATCTCAAAAGCAAAGAATGGCAGCCCTATGGATTCGACCTTCTTACCTGCCTGTGTCTGCTGGGCTTCCTCTCCCTGGATCTGTTTGAACAGACGGACATCTTTCCAATCCCAGTCTTGAAGCAATGGATTCTTCAGGACCCATAACCTGGGTCTGTTTGCCTTGATGCAGTGGTCTGAGGCGTAGCTCTTAGGGTCGCCTCTTCAGGCGTTTGAAGCAGAGAGGGGGGCACAAGGATCTACACTGGTGAGGGCAGCGTGGGGTGAGACTGACTCCTCAAGCAAGACTCAGGGGCACAAGTTACTTGGGGGAGAACAACAATACAGATCAAACCCCTTGTTCTAGAGGTGATTCAGATTCAAAGGGACCCTGTAGGGCAGAGTGGACTCACCGGGTCCCAAGGTTGTGCAGTTCGATGTTAACAGACCGCTGCTGCTTTCTCCTGCACAGCAGCTGGTGGCTTCTGACTGCAGACCTTTTGGCTAGCAGCCCAATGCTTAAGGCCCTATGCCACCAAGGCTCCTTATCTGAGGAGAAGCAGGGATAGAGCGATGTGGGGAATGGACCCATCCAAGACAAGGACATGGTGACTGAAGCGCATTCCTTGACAGAGACCTGCTCTTGAGGTTGGGTTTGGGCAGGCCAAGCATAACATTGAGGACAGAATCCCGTGTGAGCTGCGTTTGGGTGAGAAGCAAGTGGCAGTTGGAGCTGAAGCCACATGAAGAGGAATCCCTTTTGTGCATTCTTCTTGTCCCTGAGTCCCTTTCTGAGGTTAAGCTGTCCAGATCCTAATGTCAAAAGTCATCAGCAGAAAACCACTTTTGGCTTCCAATTTCTTGGGAGTCAAGTGCTGCTCACCATGTGACCTCCAGCACATGGTTTCCCTCCGGGTTTCCTTAGGTCTTCACGTGCAAAATGGCTTGCAGTGGGCCATGCTCCTAGAAATATTGGGTGGAAAAACCAGATGACTCCATGTAAACTGCCAAGCCTATGCCTGTCTCATGGGGACCACTCCATCCATGCTGTGATGGGAAGGAGCATGATTCCAGACTCACCCATCCAGAGAGGTCCCATTCTGTGACCCAGCACGCTTGGGCTATGATGCTAAGACTCCTTACCAAAGCAAGCATCTCCATTTGTCCTTAAAATACTCCAAAGGAGCTCTTTAAGCTCCCTGCTGAACTGCCTATGAAATACCAAGTGCAGGTCTGCCTTTTGCCATTCGGTGCCCATGAGAGAGACTCGGTCACTCAGCCGCATGTTGATTGCAATGAACCCTTGCAGGCTTCAAAAGATCTTCCCTTTGTCTTCCTTTTAAGTGTTCAGAGCCGTCCCTTTCATGATCAGCGCTAGAGTCTTGGCCCCAAACACTATCAGTCTCATTATGGAATCTCAGAGTCCACTGCTTCCTCTCATAACATGTGGAAAGACAGCCTTCCTTCCTCCTCTCAGCACTTGCCCACTCTCCTGGGATGATTTCATTAGAGGTTGACCAGATGCTGTCTTGGAGCCCTCGTTATGCGTTGGGCTACTAACTGCAAGGTTAGCAGTTCGAAACCAGATGCTCCTCAGGAGAGAGATGAGGGCCTTCTACTCCCAGAAAGATTTAGTCTCAGAAACCCATAGGGGCCGCTCTACCCCCCTCCCCCTTCTCCTATCTCCTTCCCTCTTCCCTCTGCTCTCTCTTTCCTTCCTCTCCCCACCCCTCTCCCCAATCATTCTCCTTCTCTCCCTTCCTCTCATCTCCCCTCCAAGCCCTCCTCTCTCCTGTTCTGTGTTCTGTTCACCCTTCTAATCTCTGGCCCTCCCTTTTCCTCCCCTTCCCCTTCCTTAGATCCCTCTCCTCCGTCTCCCTCTTCCCTTCCTTTACCTCCACTGCCATCCCCTCAGTTCCCCTCCCAGACCTCCTCTCTTCTCCTACTTCTTCCCTTCTTTTCTGTCCGTGCCTCTCCCTCCCTTCCCCTCGCCTCCCCTCCCCTCCCCTTCTCTGTCTTCTCATTTTATTTAGAGGACATTTCATTTATAGAAAACTGTGTGGGAAGTATTGCCCAGAGATCCTATGGGTTCATTTCCAGAGCACCTCAACACAGAACACCCTGATCAAGCCAGTCACACGAAGTCCCTGGTTTCCCAATGCATAGAAAAGCGATGCTTACACTCAACTGCGGTCTCTCCATGGCAGAGTGGTTACACATTGGGCTGCTAATCACAAAGTCGGCAGGTCAAAGCCACCAGTCACTCCTTGGGAGAAAGATATGGCTTCCTACACCAGTAGAGTTATAGTCTCTGAAATCCATAGGGGCATTTATACCCGGTCCTATAGGGTAATAGGAGTTGGCATGGGCTCAATGGCATTGAGTTTGCTTGTATGATCCGGTGTTTATGAACTTGGCACTCTCATGGCCCTGTTGGGTGAGCCTTGGTCTTTGAACTGCAAGGTCCCACCCGCTGTTGTTCAAGGAGAAAGATAAGGTCTCATAAGAAAGACCCTTATGAGACCCTTATCTCTGCTCTCATAAAGATTTGCAACCTTGGAAATAGGGTGATCGTGAGTTGGAATCCACTGGGGGTGGGGGTGGGTGGGTTGGGGGTTGTCTATGAAGTGTGCAATGGCACGATGAAAAGGTTTGAAACATTGTGAGAAGGACCAACATGTGACACCAAGACCCGCAGTGAGCACATGCTGTTGGATAAATGACACAGATTATAGACTAGTCAATGCTGGGTTGCCACAAACCTTCAATTTGTAAGAAGAGAGAAAAATCCAGTATCCATGAAGCTCAATAAAATGAGGTCTTCTGGCCCTGCCTCTCTCCCCATCACATGCCCTGTCTCCTGTGGTTAGCACACACTCCTGTGGTGCATTCATTACAACTGAAAACCAACATTAACTCCTTATTATTAATTAAAGGCCATCACTTACAGCAAGTCTTATTCTGGTCCTCTGGGCTTTCAGAAAATACATCATGTCCTGTGTGCACCATTACCATCTCCTACTCATCAGTTCCACTACTCTTGTACCCCTGTGCCCCACCGTTAACCCCTCTCTCCTTTCCCCCCGAGCCTTCCAGCCACCATTGATCTGCCCATTGTCTGTAACTGATCCTTGTCCAGAACCTCATCTGGGTGGGATCATACAGTATGTGGCTTCTCCGGACTGCTTGCTTTCACTCTGCCACGTCTGTGTAAGGCTCCTCAAAGTCTTCCAGTAGCTCCATGTCCATTGCCCTTGATCCTGATTCAGCCTTTGAGATGCATCTGCTTTCATCCCCCTGCACCTCTCCCCCCACCCCATCCTTATCCCCAGACCTTCACCATTCATCCAAATATGTCTCTTGGTTTGTACACCACTCATGCCAGATGCCCCTTGTCATTCTGGGTGCATGCACTTCGTGTTCAGGCTGTAGATCCTCCTCTTTCACCCCCATGCCTCATTGAGGAGCATCCACCTTACCCACACTCCCATGTCCCCAAAGCCCCAGGCTTTTGGACCCACTTACAGACCCTTGAGAGAATCTCCTTAGATCATATATTTGGAGGACATGCTTAGCCTCCCCCTTCCTCTGGGCCACAGGGACCAGTCTATGCCACTCCATAGGACACTATGAGATCAGGAAGGTCCAGCTCCTGATCCAGCAGTCCAGACTTGGTTGGCACAATAAAGAACAATAGCAGCTCCAGCTACCGCACTAACAAATCCCATCATCCCAGACTCTATAAGCATGACAGTTCCTCATGTGCCCTCAGGTCCGAAAAAAGGAAATGTTGATTTGCCTTCTCCCTTAGTCTTGGCCGTGGCTGGCCCTCCTCCTCCCTACCGAGAATAATGTCTTGCCATACTTTTCACACAATTAACGGCCAGTGACTGTATACATTTTATTCAAGTCCCCCCTCCCTCCCTCCTGGACCACATTCCCACCTGCTCTGCCATCACTAGCCCCTGAGAAAAACTGGGTCCTTCTCTGGGTGGTTCACAGCCTAATGCAATTACACACCGCTTACTCTTCTGACATCCTCTCTCCGGCACCACTTTTCAGGACTGAATAATGCAGGAGGGGAGGGAACAGAGGAGGCACATCTAAAGGTCAGAAAACAGCTCTGCAAGGGTTCTCTGTGGTGGGGGGGATGAGAGAGCCTGGTCAGAATTCAAGTTAGCAGCCGAGCGGGAGAGAAATGCGAAGGCTTGGACAGGAGGGGCGAGAAACATCTTCGGAGCTGAGCTTGGCAGAGCACTGAAAAGCAGATGACCCAGGAGCTGGTGGAAGAGTCTTCATTAGGCAGGAGCTGGGAAGAGGAGCTCCATGGGAGACCCCGCTTTGGAACAGCTGCACTCTAAAGAAGCTAACAAACACAGCTCTCGCTGGTC
>NW_022106189.1:44079200-44097357 GCF_000313985.2 Echinops telfairi
GAGTGAGGATGTTGAGACGCCATCTCTCATACGTTGGGTACATTTTAGGAGAAACCAGACCCTCGAGAAGGACACCATGTTTGGAGCAATAGAGGGCGACAAGGAAGAAGCCCCTCAGCACGATGGATTGGCACAGTGATTGCAGAAATGGGCTCAAATGTAGCCATCGTGACGATGGAGAAGGACAGGACAGTGTATCGTTCTGTGGGCGTGGGGCCACTGTAAGAACTGACTGCTAGGGCTTCGTGGCCGCATGTACTATGTGCTCTGTGGGTCGGCCCTGAGTGTGTGGACGAAAGTGGAGGCGGTTCTGGCATCCGTCAGTGGCACAAATGTGAAAATGCAGAGTGTTCGGCTGAGGACAGAGGATGGGCAGCGGGTTGTAGGTTTGATCATTCCAGCCAACTGTGTGCCTCCACTCCTAAACCTCCTATCGACTTCAGACCAGTCTCAGCAGCTTGCGGCCCAGAGGAAACAGCTGGGGCAGCAGCATCACCCACTTGAGCAACGCTTAATGAGCAGACAGGTTCACCAGGGATCTGCTGGGAATGCTGTTGAAGCAAATCATTTGCATAAAAATCAGGGACAGTCTCCAAAGAATTATAAGTCCCCCCACCCCCAGCTGTGCAAACACACATATTTTCTGCCTCTCCCTCTACCATGTGTTAATTTTTAAGGGAATAAGGACAAGCCTAGAATAGAGAGCAGGACTGATAATTTTTAAAAAAAGAGTTGACTTGACAGCTTCTAATGACGACATCCGACATCCATGGAAGCACAAGGGGTACAGGTGAGTGGGGCAGAAATCTACTTAGAACTACCACCACGGTGATTTCTGAGGGCCTGTCATGAATTGACACTGCTGAACTCTCAACTGAAAGCCGACACTCAACTCTGCAAATAATGTTGGGAGGTGGGCAGTAATGCCCATGGTTTACTGGTGAAGAAGCTAAAACTGGAACTTTCCGTCACTTGCCCAAGCAAAGTTCCCCGAGCAAAGCTGCCAACCACACCAGATCCCCAATCCTCAACATCTCCTGAGGGTCTGAGTAGAACCCTGCTCCAGTGAGTTTTCAGTGACTGATATTTTGGAAGTCAATAGCCCGGCCACTCTTCTGAGCCACCTCTGGGTGAACTTCACCCTGGCACACAGGGTCTCCATATGCAAAGCCAGAGGTTCCCAACTCTAAAAAATAGGTTCTTTTTTTAAAAATCATGTTATTGGAGGCTCAAACAACTTTTATCACCATCCATCCATCCATCCATCCATCCATCCATGGCATCAAGCAAATTTGTACATTTGTTGCCATCGTCAGTAAAACGGGTTCTTTCAGGTGCCTTTGCTTCCATAAGCCTCTTAAGCCTTTCTGGTCCTCACCCCTCACCCTATATGAGTTCTATCTCACCAAGAAGCTGTTTGTTTATTTGTTTGCTTCATGGCTGGGCATTATGAGCGCTTCGAGGCAACAGAAATATATTAGAGTCTCTATGTCTGGGCTTTCTATTTAGCTGCTCCCTCATTAATTTAGTGTATGCAAACCCTTCTGGTGCCTTCTAGTCAGTGACTCAACACACAACACGGTCTTCTCTTTATTTTCCTCCCCTCAAATCCTGCCATTTCCGCACAAAGGGAGCCTGGGAGCCTCGGGAAGCTCCAGCCGCCTTCGGAAGGCTCGCTCTTGTGATTGGCCTACATACATATAAATATCAGCCAAAGGCAATTTTCAAAAAAGAGCTCCATTTCTGCAGCGATATTGTCCATTGAGCTGGTGGCTGGCTGAGGCTCACTTAGTCATTTAAAAATGTTTCAAAGGCAGGGAAATAATAATAAACTTCCATTTTGCCTTCCACTCTCATATCTCAAAAGTAAATTAATTCTCATCCTCTGTGGGGGGAGAAAGAAAAAAAAATTCTGTGTCCCAAAAACCTTTTTCCCTCAAGAATGCTGTATTCCTCTTTCCTCAGTTCCCTGTGCTCACAAAGCACATTGACACTATCACACCTTGCCTCTCTAGCCACGAGCCTCACACGTCCTGGTGCCTCGGCCCAGAAGGCCAGCATTGGAAGAGGTCTTGACCAATCAAGTCAACGTGGTTTGAATGCCCCCCCTTCTCCCCAATCCCCTTTCTATGTCTTTCTCTTCTCCTCTCAGTGGAAGAGTGTCTTCCCTTGATCAGTCTTCCCTTTTCAAGGCAGCTCTCCTCCCTGGCCCAGGATAACACTGGCTACGGCGTTTGGTCCCTTTCTCTTGAACATCCCCTCATGCTCTTCGTCTTCCTGTAAGTTGAAAATTCCCACACTTAATATCCATTCATAAGGGGACCTGGTGGCGTGGTAGCTAAGCCTCGGACTGCTAACTAAAGTGTTGATGGTTCAAAATCACCAACAGCTCCATGAGATAAGGTTGGGGCCTTTTTTTTTTTTAAGGTTTGCCATTTTTGAAGGCCTTTTGGGGCGTTTCCTTTTTGCCTTTTGGGCTTTTGTGAGTCAGACTCAAGTGGACAGCAGTGGTTTGGATGTGTGGTTTCAGCATCCATCCATATCATGAAAAGACTCTCTATCTGTCTATCTATATGCATACATATGTGTGTGTGTGTGTACACATTTTTGCCACATTCTCCTCTCTACTTCTCTTGCAAGTTCACCTTTACTTCTTGATACGTCTGCCCACATGGGATAATTACAGCTGGTCTTTACTGCAACTTCACCCCCCTTTTCTGAAAGCCACTCCTAATTCCCCCCCCATTAAAGTCAGAACGTCAAAGGCTACGATGGTTTCTGAATGACTATTCCGTGGCCCAGGCTCCTGACCAGCTTCTAACACTGTTGGTTTTCTGCTTCGGCGCCCCAGTCTTTAGATTTTTCCTCTCTCTTTTCCATGGCACCACACTCTGTCCCTCTCTCGCCTGGCTGTCGGAATGTTCTCCCTGTCTGACCCAGTTTGAAGAACATGGCAGCTGAGCTAAGTTTCCTTGATCCCACTGCTGAGTTCAAAACTTATTAGTTTTGTGAACTCAGGCCAGTTGTCTGATATCTTGAATCCCATTTCACTCACATGTAAAGTGGGCATAATCATATCTACTTCATTGGGTTGGGATGAGTTAATTTATGCAAAATATATAGAACTGCTACTGAGAAAGAGGAATTGTTGACATTACTATCTATAAGCTGGATGACATTTTTCAAGGTGGACTCAAAGTTTTAATCAGACTCACCTGGATTTTTGTTGTTTCTTTGGGCAATAATCAGAATTGATGTGGCTTGATTTCTCAATGCTGTGCAGAAGACATTTTTTTTCCCTGAATCTCAAATTCAATCTCAATCCTAGACTCTGCTTTCAGACCCTCCACTAGTTGGAAGACATTTAGCTCCTCCTCCCTACAATTCACACACACACACACACACACACACACACACACACACACACACAGAAACAACATAATCCTCTAGCTATTTCTTTCCTTCCTTCTGATACACATCCTTCTATAAGTACTCAAGTGTGTCAGATTTCTCAATATTTACTGAAGGATGAGGAACCTTTCTGTAGACTTTGGGTAAGGAGAAGTAAATCCAAAGGTTGTGGTGAAGGTCTCCATCAACCTTATTGAAAATGATACTGTTAAAATAGCCACTGTTGCACTTACAGAAGCCCTAGTGATGTAATGATTATGCATTAACCACAAGACCAACAGTTTGAAAGTACTACCTGCTCTGGGGAGAAAGGCAGGGATTTACACTCTTATAGTTGCAACCTTGTAAATTCAGAGAAACAGTTTTACCCTGGTCTACAAGGACCCTATGGGTCTGAATCAACTCGATGGCGCTGTGTTTGTTTTTGAGTTTATTACATTTATAAAGTGTGGTGGCTGTGAGAACATTCAATGCAGTCTCCAGCCACAGGAAGCGCAGGTGGTGGTCCTGGATGTTGTTCTTAGAAACCCAGCACAATGCCTGTGCTGGGGCCATGGTTCTCAATAGCTGGCTCCACCTGTGACTTAAGCCTACTTATGAAGGCTTGGGACTCCTTTGATGGCTGACCTGGCTGGAGGACTCCGCTACAGCCTGGGGAGCTACTATGGTTTCTGAATGACCATTTCGTGGCCCATGCTCCTGACCAGCTTAAGACTGGAGGGAAGCTTACGACACATCTACCGATGTTCCTTCACGCTCTCCTGTCGCATCCTCTTCTTGAGAGTCTGCTAACACGTTGTGTGTCTGAGCTGGAGGGTTGAAGGATGAGGTCTCTTCCTGAGGAACTGGTCCCTCGGACCTTTTCTTGGGTTCTGGGAATATGCAGAGACTTGATGATTGTGAGTAAGGGATTCATCTCACTGTGTTAACTTCCCAGCACCAGGAGGAGAAACACAGGACAGTGAGATGTTTTAGGAACTACTGAAGCGTCTGAGAAAGTACTGCTGCGAAATGATGTAGTCCTTGATACAGTGGACAGCGGACTCCTTAGAAGTTTTGGAGCAGTTCAGCAACCATGAGGGTATGAAGAAGAGGGGTATGGAGCCCATGAACTGTAGTATGAGTCAGTCCTTGTCCCCTTGAAGGAGGCTGAGGCATCCTTCCATCATTCCGCACTGCAGTGGGACAGACCACATAAGAAGTAACAGGAGGTCCAGTAGGTGTGAGGTACCAAGAAGCAGAATTGGGTTCATGAAAAAGGGCTTTTCTAACAGACACCTCAGAAATTGGGGAGGTGGTAGCCCACCTGCCATAGATGTCCTATAAGGGATTCGGTCATGGGTGGGTAATTGGCTTGAGCCATCCCATAAGACTCGCCCTTGCAAAGATTTGCATGGATTCAAAAATCGTCCCACTGTCCAATTCCAATATATTCCCAAGTCTAGCTAATGATCTGAATTACCTGGGAAGTGCCCCAGATGTACTAAATTGAGATCTCTAGGGAAGGGCAAATCAAATTGAATTGTAACAAAATGTCTCCCCTTGCAATTCGGATTGCCAGCCGGGTCAGGAAATAAGCCTGCCTTCTTTAAAAACAGAAACTCAGGGAACTGCCCAGATCTTAGATGCATTCCACCAACGTCTTCTCATCAGAACTCTTCAGGGCTTTGAAGAGGTTGAATCTCTTGTTTTGCAGTGCTCGGGAACATGGGCATCTGATTCTGCCAAACACAAGGGAGTTTAAATTCTGTCTCTGCCATTCCGTTGTAGATGATCCTGTGCGAACTATTCAAGTCCGCAGAACCTCCATCTTCCATTTAGCTCCCTCCTAGGGGAATAGAAGTCATTAAGGGGACAATGATAACAGTGGACACCCATATGAGCCTACCCTCTTGCCACTCCCTGTTTCAAACTCTGCATCTCACTGACTCCTGAAAACGTGATGAGGGAGGTTCTACTTGGGTCTCCATTTCATGATCGAAAAATTGGAGGCACCCCGGAGTTAGATAATGATCAAAAGCTTCCCCAGATAGTAGAGGATAGAGCTATGATTTCAACCCAGGTGTTGCACCCAGAATCATGTTCGAGGAGTCTGGTGTCCTTTGTGTATGAAGTCCTTTGCCTAGAGCCTGAGACATTCGGTAATGGTATCCTCATCACCTTTACCTTGGGGCAGAGAGGGCCCTCGTCACAGCTCCTGAGCCTCTGTAGCTCTTCCCAATTATTTTTGATGCTGGAGCACCTGGGTCTCTCTCATCTGCCTTTGCATGCTTCTTCCCCTGTCTGGGCAACAGGGAAGGAGACATGCTTTGAGATGTTAAGGGACTGAGTCTTAGAGCATCAAGTTCACACCCAGTTCCTGTTGAATAAGGTCACTAAGTGCTACGATCTGCCCCATCGCTTCCAAGTGTTGAAAAGAATCCTTACAGAAGCAAAATGTGAGACTTTAATCCTAGTGTTCTTTGACGTGTGCAGGACACCCAGATGTCCAGGGGACTCAAGTGTCAGTGTCTCTGACACTGTAGGCGCACTTCTTTTCCTCTTCTTCTTCTTCTTTGGAATATAAAGGAGGATAAGTTAAAAGGCACCTCTCTCTTACTGCAAAAAAGCAATTAGGGGATGATTCATCCTATTCTGTAGGGAGAACAGAACCCTGAGATCTTGAAATAAGTAAGACTTAGCAGTTTGGGAGAGAGAAAGATACCATCAAATTTATGAACTGAGGATAATAAACGGTGCTTTGGTGACCAGATGGCCACCATAGCCATTAAACAGGCTCCCAGCTTTTGTCCTCATTTCCCTTACAGAGAAATTCTCATCTCAGACCCTCCAGAGACCAGTGACTAGGTTGTAGAAATGGTCCAATCTAGCTATGAGACCACCTGCTTCCTTTCTGGGGGATCTTGGGCAAGACCCTCTATCTCTCTGAACTCCAGACCTTTCCTTTCTAATGTGTTCAGAATAGGCTTTTTCTGGAGTCTCCGTGGGGCAAGGTGAGAGCGTGAACAAGAACAAGTTGTTCCAGGTAAGAGCTCAGCCTGGTACCTGGCAGATGCCAGTGATCAGGATGCCATGATGCAGGCTGTTTCCACATAGGTCCGTGGGAGCTTCAGGGCCACCCAGGGACTGAAGTGACCTCTGCTCTGTTGGACAGCGAACCTTTGACCCGAGATACATGAGCACAAAGACACTTTGTGGAGAGCACGCTTCCTGCCGGCATCTTCAGATGGACGCCTTCCTGGCCATACATATATGAAACCCACGGTCACGGTTTTGTTTTTGTTTTTTTAAGCCTACTCCTTACCCCGTCCATTCTGATTCTTTACGCACCTAGGGTTGCAAACAGCCCAGCATTTGAGCGCTTTGCCACAGCAAGGGTTTTTGGTTTGATCCCGCATCTGTGGATCATCTGGAATAGACTGGCTGATCCAATCTGGTCTTTGTTGGCTTCAGCCCCAGGTGAGAGGCTGGGCTCGGGCCTGCTCCCTGTGCTCTTCATGCTCTGGTGAAAGCAGAAATGGAAGAGTCTAAACCCACAAGTCCATCCCAAGCTTCTTCCCAGACCACGCCCAGGAAGACCTATTGGTCAAAGCCAGGTGCATGTCTGCTAATGACAAGGGGATCGGTGGGCCTAGCATCTACAACAGCGGTTCTCAACCTGTGGGTCACGACCCCTTTGGGGGTCTAATGACCCGTTCACAGGGGTCACCTAATAACACCGGAAAAAGCCTAGATATTTCACAATATATAATAATTACATTTTGTTTTGTGGTGAATCACTATGCTTGTTTAATTATGTTCCATTTGTAACAATGAAACTAGATCCTGCGTATCAAATATTTACATGACAATTCCTAACAGTAGCAAAATGACAGTGATGAAGTAGCAACGAAAATAATGTTATGGTTGGGGGGTCACCACTACATGAGGACCTGTATGAGAGGGTGGCGGCAAGAGGAAGGTTGAGAACCACTGCCCTACAAAGAGTCAGTAATTGAGACCAGTAGCTCTGTCCACCATATCTGGAACTCCTATTTCCCTCAACCATTAAAAAATCTGAGAGAGGGGGGATAGAATAGCTGAGTGGATACATTAATGAGTGAGAGAAGGAATGAGTGAATTCTCAACCTATACCTGGAAAATGACACAGTGACTAGCCTTAAAAAAGAAAAAGACTGGTTAGTCACAGGTCCTTTAAGCTGGCTTCATTTATCAGAGACTTGACTACTTCTAGTTCCCTTGCCTGTTGGTAATCACATGGCAGAATGGCACAGTGGGTAAAGTGGTGGTCTGCTGACCACCAGGTTGGTGGTTGAAATCCACCATCTGCTCCACTGGGACAATTCTGCTTTGTGTTCTGCGGTTGCTATGAGTCAGAACTCAATGGCAGTGGGTTTGGTTTTAAGTTTGGTTAGTAACCACTCTGCCTGACAAGGTGGTGGTGGTGGGTGTAGACACAGAACAGGAAGAGTCCCCGAGTTCCAGGTACAGCATGGTGTCACAGCTTAGTCTAGATGATGCCACAGGAAAGGGTTCCGCAAAGTGCCGTGAGAAAGTTTTGGGATCCACTTGTTTTTATCTTCTTCCTGTGCCTGGACCACTTAGAATCCCAGAGTCTGGGCAAGACTTTAACAGCCAGTGGTTCCCCACCCGCCCCTGTTCCCTTTTATCAGTGAGGAAAACTTAGCCTTCGTGCTATGTTCACGAGTCAATAATGTCTGTATCTTCAGTGACGCTAGCTCCTAAACTAACCCCCCATCGAGAGGTTCCTTTTATCCATTCCCATCCGGACTTTCTCTGTAACCAAGGGCTGTGATGGCTGTGTAGACTTTCAGTTTATACGTCCGTTTTAACATGAAACCAGCCTTATTAAAGTCAATGCAATCCCATTGTTTCAGTCCTCTCTAGCGCCTACGTGTTGATCCTCATCTTCCATGACCAGCTCCTGTCAGGGAAGATGGTTATTTAGTTATTGCCACCAAGGCTTGGAAACCTTAAGTTCTTTTGGTTAGCCAAAGCCCTCATGTCAGTCTGCCTCAAATTAAAAGATAAAGTACAAATGGAAAGCTCGCCGCTAACGTATCGGTTCTGACTCAGAGCAACCCTGGTTAGCGTTTCCGATGCTTTCGTTCCTTATTGGAGCAGAAAGCCTCGCCCTTCTCTTTCACAGTGGCTGCACTGCCGTTGGTGGTCCATCGCTCACCCAAGCCTCGGGTCTATAAAGCCTCAGAGACTAGCTGAAAGATGTCTCCTTGTTCTTGCCCTATTGCCCATTTTTCAAAATGTGTCTTTGCAAGTGCAAGGCCCATCACATGTGTAGCCTCACCTGTGTCCTTCCAGGTCTTTCATCTTTTTTTCTTTAATTAAAACGATAAAATTTCAGCCCCCAAACTCTTGCATATGTTAATTCAAGAATTACCGTAACTTTTATTTCATGTGCTTTGACAAATGGTTCTTTCTAGTTGAGAACACTTCTGGTTGACAAATCCATAGTTCTGGTTGAGGAGACGGTCCAGTGGGAAAGAGCTTAGGAGTAGCAGCATCCAGGGCTAGGGCATGAGGAAGCA
Source organism: Echinops telfairi (assembly GCF_000313985.2). Classification (NCBI taxonomy): domain Eukaryota; kingdom Metazoa; phylum Chordata; class Mammalia; order Afrosoricida; family Tenrecidae; genus Echinops; species Echinops telfairi. Next base: position 44,088,179 of record NW_022106189.1, read on the forward strand.
GTGGTAGCATCTTTGCCACATACTTGTCATCCTTAGTTTGATCATATGTAGAAGCAAGGGTGCCTGATCTTCCCTCTAAAGTCAAAGCCCCACTTTAACGCCCTGGTCTTCTGGATTCTACAGGTTTTCAACAGGCATACCATTTCAAAGTCCGTATGTCTCTTTAATATCTTCAGCAGAGATGGAAGCCTCGTTATAGATGTTTTTCTTTGAATTTTCATTGTTCTGTGTAACTGCATGATATCATGTTCCTTCCTGTCCAATTTGCCATTATCTAGGCATGACTGACAATTTAAATGGCCTGAAAAGCCATTTCAAACTAATAACAATGTTGGCATGTTCATTATAACAACACATTAGTTTGAAAAATGGATCGCAAACACATCTTAGGTATTTAATGGATCATGTTTACTATACATACAGTATTTACTGCTGGGAGACAATTGAGGCAAAAATAAGATATTAAGATTTTTATTTGACAGCATGCTTTCTTCTAAGGGAAAGAATATTGCACATACCACGGATTATCAGTAGAACACATAAATCTGTCCTGGAAGAAGTATAGTAAGAATGCTTCTTACAAGTGGGCCTGGTAAGACTCTGTGTCTCATACTTTGGACATGTTGTCAGGAGGGTTCAGCCCCTGGCGAAGGACATCATGCTTGATAAAGGAGGGGGGTAGTGAAGAAGAGGATGGCCCTCAGAGATATGGATTGGTACAGAGACTGCACCCACATAACAGGACCAGGCAGTGAGCGTTCCTGGGGTGTTGTACATGGAGTCACTTTGAGTTGGAAGTGGCGTGATGGTGCCTGGCAATGGCAGCAACAGTAATGAGAAGATGCAGAATTCTGGTATACACTGGCCAGCACTCTGTTGATTCTTTTCAACCGTGATTTAAGTTCCTTTACTTCAGATGGCCTGTGCAGGAAAGCTATTCTTTAGCCTGGCCCTTCATCCTTCCCCTGCCCCTCTCAAGTCCAATTTGGCACTTATCAAACAACCAGTTCTCTCCAACGTGCTGCCCATCGCCACTTCCAAGGTGTAATTTGTAAAACTTTCCTCCTTGCAAGTGTGTGGCTGAAATGAGCTAACAAGAGGGCAAAGAGTGACCTCAGGTCATGGCCAATCCAACTGATTGCTGATGTAAACATTGAACGGAGTACAATGCAGCTTAAAGTACTGCTGATTCCAGCAGCAGAAAAGGTCGGATCTGTGTGGGGGATGCTTGGTGAAATTTGAGCTCAATGGAGCTCCACTTTGGAAGGCGGAAGGGGAAATTAAACATGCTATGTCTACCAATTTGACAAGCCTACTTTAAATCATCTTCTAGGTTATAAGTGGCATATACAAATTTATTAGAAAATTTGTCATTAACTGTACAGAATAGAGTCCATGAGGAGAGTACCAACCATGTCAGCTAGCAAGGAGGAAACTTTGGTTGGTCATACACTAAAAACCCATTGTCACTGCGAAGAGAAATAGGACGGGGTGATGGGGACACACTGTGCTGGTGGTCTCATCAAGGCCGTCCTGTCCTCACACTGCAACAGGAAGAGGTCAACCTTGGAATGGTATCAGGTAGTTTTGTTCACAAAGAGTCAAAGGGCATTCTGACCCACCTGTTCTCACCAACAAGCCATGTCCTTTCTCTGTGCGTCAGTGTCCTCTTTTTTTGTTCCTGAAGGAGCTTTACATGGACTCAGACGTCCTCATACCTGGCTGTCACCTGACCTACAGTCACCTGGGGTGTTTATTTTAGAATGCTAATTATCTCCATATTGTGATTTTCAAAAAGTCTTCCTGGAACCCGAGTCCAATCACTCGGTTACATAATTGTGATCTTAAATGTTAATAGTATAAATTAGGAACTTTCACCAGCTTCCCTTTTAGTTTTGAATATTGTGAAGAGTAGTGAGTATAGCTAGTTTTATTTGAGCACATCTGCTTGAGCAAGGCCCCTACTGGAAGTAGACTCCACCCAGTCTCTGGATATGGTGACAAAACCAAACCCCTGGCCCGATTGCAATGGTCTTTACTCAAGTTTCTAGGAAATCCCAGTGCAGAGCAAATTCTACATATCCTCTGGTGTGAGGAAAGACTCAAGCCTGTGTTTGTACATTACATGAAATAATGTCATGTTTGTTAAACTAGTACAAATCTTTAAAAAAATAGCGTGCCAATTATTTAGGCTCTGCTTACTGGAGATTCTGATCTAAATAATCAGGGCTAAGAATATACATTTATAAAAAGCATCCTCATCTCTGACTTCATTTTCATGTAAGCAGGCTCTTGTGCCCTACTTGATAAAGTCTGGTTGAGAACCCTTAGGGCCAATCGGGGTGCAGAGCAGAACCTTAGAGGCTGGCTAAGGAGCCAGAAGACCAGTGTCTTGAATCATGCCAGAACTGCATCCCCCGAGTCCAAAGATTTTAACTAAATGTCGGCAAGATCTGTAGTTTTGTCTAACTTCCCGAATTATTCTACAAATGCATCTTTAGAGCAACTGCTCGGCTCAAGATGAGCTGTCATTTGGGGGATGGATACAGGAAAAACAGTTGCATTGCAAGTGCTGACCTCTCAGGAGTTAAAGTTGGTGTTGGGAGGGCAGAGCAAGTAAAGCTAATAAGCAGTGAACTCCATCAGAGAGGTAGCAGTCCTAGGAAGGAAGAGACCGTCGGCTAAGGCTGGGATGATAAGCAAAGCTTTGAGAGGATTGAAGCAGAGGACTGGGCGTGGCATAGAGTGGGAAGAGTATAATGGCAATCCAGTCATCCGTCTTCCCCCAGAGCCTCAGTGTCTGTGTCTTACTTGGGCAGAGCTTTGATTGCACATGCCCACTTTCTTTCTTTTCCTTCAAGACTCATCTGACCCTGTGTTCTGATTCACACATTGCCTCTTTGGTTCATGTATTTAACCCTTTAAGAGTCTATACCCCTTCTGATCTTGAGATCTTGAGACCTGTGGTTAAAATTACTTTGCTAGACTTTCAGAGTTAATTTCAGAGGTTACCTACTGCCAAAAGGAGACTTGATGCATACTGGTTGCTCACTGGGCTGCTAACCACCAGGTCAGCAGTTCAAAACCACCAGCCAATCCTTGGGAAAATTATGTGGTTATCTATACAGGGACATTTCTACCCTCCTCTATAGAGTCTTCATAAGTCTACATCGACTCAAAGGCAGTGAGTTGAGTTGAGTTTAGTTGATCTACCAAAGAAGGAGTCCCAGAAATGTAGCAGGTTAAGTGTTGGGCTATTAAGTGACAAGTCAGCAGTTAAGAACCCACTATGATGAGGCGGTCTACCCCTAGAAAGATTTACCGCTTTGGAAGCCATATGAAACAATTCTCTGTCCTGTAGATGTGGTAAGCATTGGAATAGATGCAATGGCAGTGGTTTGGTTTTGGTATCTCCCAACAATAATCTTGGGTCTCTCCTTTCCAGATGTTCTGTAACATCTCGCCACAGTTCAACAGTGATGCCCAGAGAATTAAAGTTCCTTGAATTTTGACAACACATTACATCTTGTGAACATTCACACCCATTAACCCCATAACTGTCCAGTCAAATAGGTTTTGAATCAACACAGTCTATTGACTCAGCTGAGAAAAGAAAGGAAAGGACTAGAGAGAAAACCAGGCAAACTGACCCTGGGCTGACTCTACACATTCATCTTTGGCAGCATCCTGCCAGCCTGTTTGCCAAGCAACGTTCTATCACTATTGCAAAGTAGTGTTGTGGGTGCCATTAGTGGCCTTTTCCCGCAAGAACTTATTTTCAATAAGCAGAAAACAAGCGCAGCTGAATCACTCTGGAAGACATTTCCTTCCAGTCTGTGGCTTAGGGTTCCCAGGCTGCTGCTTCTTGGAATCGAGTTGAGCACTTGGGGTCTCCTGCTGGGGAAAGGAATATGCATCGCTGAACTGTGAAATATGGAAGTAGACCACTGAGCAAAGCAACAGCAGCCCTCACACCAGCAGGAGTGACTAAGGGTAGGCACTCCCAAGCCACATATCCTGAAATGTCCCTCTTCCATCCGTATGGTCAGGCAACGTCCCCTGGAAGGGATCGTGCTCATCAGCACTTGGGTGTTTTCCATAGAGTGGGAAGTGGCTTGACCTGGAGAGCCATGGTCTCCCTCCACTGGCCCCCTTTTCTCCTCTGCCATGAAGTCCAGAAACTCTGACTCATTCCCTAATATTACATCCCCTTTCAGGAACAGAAATGCCTTCTGCAAAGCATGCCCATGTCCATGCCCACTCCCTGGGGCGCTGGTCTCAGGGGAAGTGTAGCAGCTGGTTCTCTCCTCCATCTAATTACCCATCTGTTTGTGGGGAGAGACGGGATGTTCTATTCCCCTGCCCTTCCCAAATGCTGCGATCTGCTGATGCTTGGAAACCAGAGCTCAGAGCCAGCCCCTTATAAGTTGAACTATTAGGCCTAGATGATCTGTACCATCTTTCCCAAGGACTTTTCTCCAGCTCCAGACTCACACCTCACCTTGACTGCACCCAGCCAGTCTCCTGGTGTTCACAGATTTAGCACCGCTGACCTCTTGAGTGATGGGGGAAAGCTGGGGAACTCCGTTAGGGATATGGTGGGAATCGGCAAGCTCTGCTCTTGTTCACAGCTTCCAGCACTGTCAGCAAGGGACGCTGCAGGACAGAGCTGCGGGAGCCTCTTCTCCCAAACTCTACTCAACTGATGACTTTTCTGGTTATTCCGTGCTCGTTCCAGAAGTCATGTCCAGAAGTTGCGTCTAAACCAAGCATTTGTTACTTTTTTTCTACTTTAAAACAATAAGTATCTTCTAGCTTCTTCAAATTCTCAATGGACTCTATAAATTTCTGGAGCCATTGAGGCTGAACTAGCTCCCAAAACTGTTGTCTCAAAATAATATTTAAATGTTCGATCAGAATGATGCCCTGAAATTTCTTTGAACGAAAATGTTGCTAATTTTAATTCATAAGATACATCTCTTTTTGATCATTGTGATCTTTTAAAGAATTATCTATTTGATATTAAATTGACAGCAGTAACTTGAAAGACTAGATGAGTTTAAAAGGCGATTGTGCAGAAATATAGAGTGGGATAGATGAGTGCAACTTCAAGTATATAATCAGTGTCTCTAACAGCATGTCTTTGGCTGTGTATGCTGTTGTTCGGTGCTGTGGACTCAGTGCCTACTCATAGCTACCCTGGTGGACAAACAGAAGGAAATACTGCCTGATCTTGTACCATCTTTGCAACTTTTCTTATCTTCGGACCCCCTGTTGCAGCCACTGTGTCCACCCATCCTGCCAAGGGCCTTCCTCTTTCTCATTCCCATCCACTTTACTAAGCAACAGGTCATTCTCCAGGGATTAGTCTCTCCTGATAACACGTTCAAACTATGTGAGGCATCGTCTCACTGTCTTTGCTTCTAAGGAGAATTCTGCCTGTACTTCTTCCTAGACAGATTTCTTTGTCCTTTGGGCGGCCCATGGTACTTTCAATATTCTTCACCAGTATCATAAGTCAAATGCATTGATTCATCTGTGGCCTTCTTTATTCATTCTCCAACTTGTTCATGCATATGAGGAAATTGAAAATCTATGGCTTGGGTCAGGTGCACCTTAGTGTTCAAAGTAACATCCAACACGCTAAAGAGATCTTGTGCCGCAACTTGCCCAGTGCAACATGTCCTTTCCTCTCTTGGCTGCTGCTTCCGTGACCATTGATTATGCTTGACATAATCTTGACGACTTCAATCTGGCTGTGCATACTCTTACCAAAATTAATTAACTGTGGCATATGTGGGGTAAAAAGCTCTTTGGTCTTTGATAAGTTCAATGACCAAAAAGGTGACATTATTCTGTCACCCTACACATGTGTTTTTCTTATTGTTGTTGTTAGGTGCTGTGGAGTTGTTTCAGATTCCTAGCAACTCTCTGTAACAGTGGTTTTCAACCTGTGGGTTGCGACCCATTTGGGGGTCAAACAACTCTTTCACAGGGGCCACCCGATTTATAACAGTAGCAAAATTACAGTGATGAAATAGCACCGAAAATAATGTTATGGTTGGGGGTCACCACGACATGAGGAACTGTATGAAAGGATCGTGGCATGAGGAAGGTTGAGAACCACCGCTCTGTACAGTTGGACAGAATGAAAGGCTGCCCAGCACTGTGCCATCCTCACACTCATGTTTCAGTCCGTTGGAACCGCTGTGTCAGTCCATCTGGTTGAAGGCCTTCCCCTTTTTCACTGCCACTCGATTTATCAAGTATGATGTCTTTTCCCAGTGATTTGTTTCTCCTTACAACGTGTCCAATGTATGTGAGAAGAAGCCTTGCTTTCCCCACCTCTAAGGAGCATGCAGTGTCTACTTCTTCCCAGAAAAATGTGTGTATTCTTCTGACAGTTCACAGTACCTTCAATATTCTTCACCAACACGGTAATTCAAATGCATCAGTTCTTCTACAGTGTTCCTTATTCCCGTCCTAACTTTCACATCATATGGGGAAATTGAAAACACGATGGCTTAGCTTGGGCACACCTCAATCTTCAAAGGGACATCTTTGTCCTCTGACACTCGGCTGAGGTCTTGGGCAGCAGTATTGCCCAGTGCGGTACGTCATTTGATTTCCTGACTGCTGCTTTCACGAACATTGATGGTGGATTCAAGTAAAATTAACCCCCACAATCTCACAATTTCCTCCATTTATCTTGATGTTGCCTATTTGTCCAGTGGTAAGCATTTTGGTTTGGTTATATTAGCTTCCAATCCAAACCGAAGGTGGCAGACCTTGATCTTTGTTCGCAAGTGCTTCAAGTGCTCCTAGCTTTCAGCACGCAACGTTTTGTCATTGGTGTACTGAAGGTCCTTAATGAGATTTCTTCTAATCTTGTTGCCAGACTCTTCTTCTTCACATAGTCCAGCTTCTTAGCTTATTTGCTCAGCACACAGAGTGAATAAGGGTGGTGAATGAATATCACCCTGATGCACACCTCACCTGATTGTAAGCCGAGCAGAATTCCCTTATTCTATTTGAATGGTGCCTTTTGATTCATGTCCATGTTCTGCATGAGCACAATAAAGTGTTCTGGCACCCCCGTTCTTCACAGTGCAATCCACAGTTTGTTGTGATCCACTCAATTGAATGCCTTTGCACAGCCAACAAAACACAAGTAAACACCTTTCTGGTCATCTCTGCTTCAGCCAAGATCCATCTGGCATCAACACTGATAGCTATTGTTCCACTTCCTACTCTGAATCCTGCTTCAATTTGTGGCAACTCTCTGTCAATGTATTGCTGTAACACTTTTTAAATGATCTTCAGTCAAATTTTACTTGCATATAATAGTAATTTTGTTTGATAGTTTCTGTATCATTCTATGCCCCAAAACAAACTTTTGGGCTAGCCCAGATGATCCAGTTTGGGCAAAAAATGCCACTGTAATCCAGCTTTTTAAATGTGGAAACCCTTCAGAGCACCATTCGTGTCTTTGTGTGAAATGGTTCAGAGACTGTGTAGTCAGAGACAGCTGGAGGGGCGGTTGTTGACCTTCAGTCAAGTCAAGAAGCACAACGTATTGGCGATGACATGGAAGTATCCGGGTCTCCCTCTGGACCTCCGCTACAGACCGTGAGAACATACAGGAGAACTAAGCTTCCGGGTTGCCTTAAGTCACTGAATCATGTGGTTTCCTATTACACTGCTGTCCTGTATCGCAAAAACACTAAGTGACTCTCTTCCAAGTAGAAGACATACTCCTTGCAAGCTATCTAAATTCCCCAAATCCAAAGCTACAGTATTATTTCAGCCTATAAGGCAGTGGTTCTGAATCTTCCTAATGCCATGAACCTTTAATATAGTTCCTCATGTGGTGGTGGCCCCCCCAATCATAAAAATAGTTTCGTTGCTACTGCATAAGTGTAATTTTGCTACTGTTATGAATCAGGCGACCCCTGTGAAAGGGTCATTTGATCCCAAAGGGGTCACGACCCACAGGTTGAGAACTGCTGCATAAGGAGTTATTCTGATTGGATAGAAGCAGATGGCCACAGGAGCCATGCTTGATGCTTCCATTGAGAAGGAAGCTTATCCAGCCTCCTCGTGAGCAGCAGAGGAGTTGATGTATTTAAGTTATAAGGAAACATACTGTGTTTATGTTTCACACAGAGGCAGTGGCAAGACTTGGACCAGACCCGATCCCCACAGCTTCCATCAGAACCAGGCACTGCCGTTTGTCAAGTGGGATTCTGAATGGGATGAATCAGGAGAACACGCACCTTCTTGTTTCCCCCTGCTTGCTGTGGCAATGCCTGATATGATTAAAAGTCTTGCAGAGCAAAGGAAGGGGAAACCATTCGGAAGATGAAATATCTCTTCCATTTTAGGAAAAAGGCAATTAGTAACTTGAAGTTTTCCAGGTGGGGTCGTGACTAGGAGGTTATTATATTTTTTTCCTGCTACAGAGCTAAAGCCAAGTAAGAAAAAAATCAAAACGGTAAGCAAAAGAAGCAGAAAACACAGCCGAAGCCTGCTGCCTCCCACCCTCTCCAGCCTGTGACTCATCAGCTTCCTGAACTGGAACCAGACTGAGCTGTGTGGGTAAGGCAGTGTCAGCTCTGAGGATTGTGCACGCTTCTTTGGGCGCAGCTCTCAGACAGCCGTACAAAGGCCAGCCCAGGACCCCACATGGCCTGCCCCACTGCTCCGCCTGGCTGGTCTCCCTGTTTGCTGGAGTTGTCTGGGTTTGGACCAGTGCTCACTGACTTCTTAGTTGAGTCTTAGCATACATAGGACGCAGTAGAATTATTGATATTAGAAAAACAAAATCCGCCTCTAATATTCCAAAGCTCCTTAGGAGGCAGTCACTATGAGTTGGAATTGACCCAGTGGTAGTGCGTGTTTGCGGGAGTGATATTAGACACCTCATTTGATAGGGAACTACAACTCAGAAATACATATGAGGAAACTTTAAATAACTTGGAAAAATCACAATGTGAAGATAGTGATGATGGATGGCAGTGATGGTGATAGTAATGGTGGTGATGATGGTGGCCTTAGTGATGGTCACAGTGATCGTGGTAATGATCATGGTGGTGATGGTGGTGGTGGTGATGGTGGTGGTGATGGTGGTGGTGGTGATGGTGGTGGTGGTGGTAATGATCATGGTGGTGATGGTGGTG
>NW_022106189.1:44097505-44101528 GCF_000313985.2 Echinops telfairi
GATCTCGGTGGTGATGGTGATGACAATGGTGGTGGTGATGGTGGTGATGATAAATTTGATGATGGTGATGATAGCACTGATGATAATGATAATGGCAATAGTGATAATGGTGGTTTCTTACTCTAGGCAAAGTACAGTGCCACATATGTTACTTACAAGCAAACATGTGGAATTGAAGTGCTGACTATGTGTCTGCTTATGAGCCAAGTCTAGAGTAGGAAGGTTAATACACTATTTTAGGGTTTAAAATGTAAAGAAGTATAAAAGCCTCAATAATGAAATAGTTTATTTGATAAAGATCAATATGAGTCGGGGGGAAATGGTAAATGAAATATCAGTATTTTCAGTAAAGGAAGGGCCCGATTCATCACTTACATGACCTACGCCTAATCTCATCCCAGTAGCCTGAGTCCTTGTTGTTATTATCCCCATTTTTAAGATGAAAACATCTCAGATATCCCACCCCCATCACATAACTCATAATTATATAAGATGAAATGTAAGGTCAGATATACCTAACATCGACTTCCAAGTTTTGTCTATTTATATACTTGGCTTCTAAGAGAAGTTTCTAGCCCATCCCTACAACCCCGTCATTGAGCAGAAACCCTTGTGAAGGTGGGAGCAGAGAGAGATTGAGCACCAGTCTCAGCTCTAATCAGGTCAAAGATAGCCACAAAACTGTTGCTTACCTGAGGAGGCTTTAGGAAGGTAGTGGGGAATTCGTGATCTTTTCATTCCGTTTTCTTCTTTGAACTGTTTGAAGTGCTGGGACCCTAAGAATATGCATTTATTGAGTATCTACTTGTACGATTAATCTCTCTGCCCTGCTTGGAAACTCTGTGAAAGCGTCGGTGTCCCATTTCACAGATGGTAAAGCAGAACTTTAGACCAAAGTGTCAGAACAGGGCCTCAGAGCCAGAGCTGATGGCTAGAAAGCACTAGAGATCAGAACCTTTCTGGGCTGCTTTAACCCCCTGCTTCCTACCATGCTAGAGTTATTGACATTGGTCTCCTACCCTTCATTAGGCAGCATGCAGATGGATGGAAGAGGGACATTTCAGGATATGTGGCTTGGGAGTGCCTACTCAGAGTCACTCCTGCTGGTGTGAGGGCTGCTGTTGTTTTGCTCAGTGGTCTACTTCCATATTTCACAGTTCAGAGAATTCCAGTTTGTTTGCAACATGCCTCTCATTCCCCCTACAATTACTCTTAAAAAAGTATTAATACATTGCTTTTAATAACATCTTGATGTTCTCAGTGATTTCAAAATCAGCATATATTAGCTGAAGGCATTTTAGAAAATAGGCAAAACAAAACAAAAAAAGAGACGTGTTTACTTTTTAGAGGGAAAAAAAAAAAGCACCAAGGTTACCATTTTGATGAGATTCTCTCTCTCTCTCTCTCTCTCTCTCTTTTGGGGGCTGGAGGCAGGGGGGTTGGGCTCTCATTTAATTTGGAGTGACTTGCTTTTTTTTTTTTCTGGATAGACTCTCCCTGTAAGAATGATAGGACTTGGTGACATAGATAAGTAAGCAGGATGCCAAGATCAATGTTTGCTGCCCAGGGGCATTCTTATTTCCACCTGCCTCACCTCTGCCTGGCCTTTGTCCTATCAATTACCTCCAGCTGCTCTCAGGTTCCCAACCTAGGCACTTGCATTGAGAAATTCTTATCTGCTAGACACCAATCAGCATCACTTCATTCTCTAATGAATTATAGTTCTAAGTGCTTATCAAGCATCAAATTTAAATGCTCATATATTTGAGAAATGACATAGATAAACTAAATATACTTTCAGGGGTTCCAGAGACTCCTCTAAGTCCTATCCATATACATCCTCAACCTTGGTGAAGTCTAGGGTAAGGCACCCCTATATATTGCATTTCCTTGGTCCTTAGCTCCCTCAACGACTCTCCCTTCCCACTTCTAACCTTCCCCAGCACTCGACAAAGAAGCATCCACCTTGGGCCTGGGCAATGTCATCCTTCACTTGCATCGTTGTTCATTTGCACATTGATAACTCCTCTCTTGGTTCATCCAAAATATCTTTTTCCACCTCAAGATGCATCCTCTCAGTTTCCATCCAACAAGAACATTGCTGTTGCACTTGAAACTTAGATGGTGTCACTATCCTACAAAGATCGTTTTTCTTGATTCCTATTCCATTCCATTCCTTTGATTTGATGTCTCCTTATCTAACTGCCCCTTTAGCCCCCTTTTCTCTTTGGAGATAACCGTCAATGTCACTAGTGTTAAGCTGTTTTATTTTCTCCCCGATCACTCCTCAAGCTCCCACGTCTCACTTTCAGGTGCAGAGAGAAGTGAGTGGAAAAACAATTACCAACATGGTGTGTGGTGATTACTGCCTAGCGGGATTGGGGAGAAAGCATTTTTCTCTTCTCATTTTTTCCTTTGATATTTTTAAAACAAGAAACAGAAATCATACAAAGGCCTAACCCAAGTCGGTGTGCCTTTACATATCTTCCAAACAATACAGTCTCAATAATATTAAGATATGAGTTTAAGGAAGCCATTTGAAAATGGAAGAAATCAATCAAAGGCGATTTTCTAAAAATAATTGTGTGGCTCAGCAGACTTAAACCATGTCTCGCAAAGTCAAAACTATAGGCTGGAAAATTTCTATCGTCCATGTCACAAAAGTTTAACGCTCTGTACGGTGAAAACAAGAACAAAACAGAGCAGAACAAAAGCAGTATACCAGTGTGAAAGCAAATGTTACAGTCAACACATTCGCAGTACACATCCCATTCCAGCTTTGTGGCTGTGGCACACTCTTTTACATTTTCATGCCTCTCTTCATCAATAAAATGATCATCCTAGGTCATAGGTCCTCTTAAGAAGCAAATGGAATAAAAGCTTTGCTTTCTGCAAGTGGTTCTTAACATGGCCACGTTTGATCACCAGGGCGGATTAGGCATCTGGAAACATTTTTAGCTGCTGCTGGTACAAGGAGCCCTGGTGGAGTAGTGGATTACCCAATGGCTTTGTACTCCTCACAAGAGTTGCAGCCTCAGAAACCCACAGAGGCTATTCCACTATGTCCTGTAGGGTCACCCTGAGTCAGAAGCAACTCAGTGGCAGTTGAATGACTGGTATCTAATGAAGAGAGGCCAGGGATGCTGTGCACAGAATAGTGCTCTCAACAGTCGTTCCGCCCAAACCTTCTAAAGTGTTGTGGTTGAGAAACCTTGGTCTACAGTAGTGTGTGTCCTACAGACCCTAGTAAGAGCTCAGTAAGTGTTCAGTAAGTGCTAGTAATTACATAGCACCATCACGCAGTGCTGCTATAAGAGAAGTACCATACATGGATGAGCAGATATTTATTTTCTTACTGTCAGGAGGCTAAAAAACCAAATTCAGGGCTCCAGCTCCAGAATGAATTCTCTCTGTGTCAGCTCTCAGAGGCCTTTGCCACCAATCAATTTTTCCCTGGTCTAAGAGGTTCTCAGCACAGGGACCCCAGGTCCAAAGGGTACACTCCACTCCCCACTATTCTTTCACAGTGATACTGAGGGTCCTCTTTCCCTCCCTTTATAAGATAAAAAGTGATTTGGGCCACACTCTATGGAGGCTCTTGATTGTGGGCCATGACCTGATGAAGGGTATCCCATGCCATCCCATCTCTTCTGAACTGACAGACTAATTACATGAGATCACATCCTAGGGTTGGATGATATCTTCACAAAACCCCAAACCACTGAGCTTCATGGCCCAGTTGAGATTACGCATATCCTGAGAACAAATCATTCAATCCGTGAAAACATCTTTTCTTAAAATCATTTTATTGGGGGGCTCGTACAACTCTTATTACAATCCATACATACATCCATTGTGTCGAGCAGATTTGTACATTTGTTGCCTTCATCATTCTCAAAACATTTGCTTTCTACTTGAGCCCTTGGTATAAGTTCCTCATTTTTTCTCCTTCCTCCCCACACCCCACCTATGAACCCTTGATAATTTATAAATTATTATTATTTTGTCATATCTTACACTGTC
>NW_022106189.1:44103221-44105445 GCF_000313985.2 Echinops telfairi
ACAACATCTTTTCTTATCAGTCTCCTCTACCCACTCGTCTTGTCTCTAAGAACATTCAGCCCTCACTGTGTCTCTTCAGAACAGAGCACAATTTGAGGAGTCCCCTCGGGATCCTGTTCCCTTTTCTTCTCCAAACTCCTCAGCCCCTCTCCCACCCATGTTCTCTCATCACACCTCAAATGACTTTCCTCCCAATCAGTCCATCAACACTTTCCTTGTAAACCTAGAGAACTCCCCGTGTGAATTCCTACTGCCGCAACTTTCTACTTTTCACATGGTTATCAGCGAATGTTGCCACAGTTGTCTAAACAGACAAACATCTCTTGAAGGAATATCTGATGTTTCAGTCATTTATTTAAAGTCCCTAGTATGCTGACTCATGACCAAACCCTGCAAGGGCCATCCACTGCCTGTGACCCGTGGTTGAACGTCAACCACGCCACATTTCCATGGTTTCACTCGTCCTTCCAGTGAAGAGGGAAGGCATGTAGAGCCCTGTAGTGAACCACTCAGCTCAAGCCATCTCTTGCCCTGGTTTAAATTCCTACAACCCATTAACGTGAGTTCATTGCTCAGGCGAATGCACTTGTTCAGTGTATTCCAGCAAAGAATGACCAGCGCTGTTAATGGACACTTTTCATCTCTTCCTGCTCCAGTGGCTCAGTGTTCAGGCCGGCGTTGCATACATGAATGTGGAGCTGCCAGACCGTGGCAGGGTCTCAGCCAGGGAGCTGCCATTTTCATTTTAATTTCAGAAGAGTCAGAAATTGACAGGGAGGGAGGTATGCAAATCAAGAAGGTCTTGAGGAATTCTCCGAGGACTTTGTTAATGGATGGAGGCTCACATTATGTGTCTACCCCCAGAGGGGGTTCTGGGAGGCGGTTCACACTGTCGCTGACTAGACGTGACCAGAAACCTTGATGAGAGCGAGGCATCCATTGAGGTGGGTGGTGAATTCTGCCCGGTTGGTGTGACCCATGAAGGCACAGAAGGGCGAGCATGGTGATTGGAGGGGTCATGGAAGATCTGGACTCCTCTCAGAAGACCTGTCCATCTTCAGGAGGATCGCAGGATACAAAATGGAAGAAGAGAAATGGACTCATGTTGAAGTACCAGCCACATCCTAAGGACAGTTTCGAGTCTATTCTCAATCATTGAGTCAACAGTGTGTATTGAGCACTCCGATGCACCAGGCCATCTGGTCCACACTGCAGACACAATGTTCGAGATGTTAAAATGAAGCCTGAGTCTGCCATGGAGTTCAATGCAACTCACAGAGACCCCATACAACCCCTGTGGTTTTCTAAGGCTGTGATGTTATGGAAGCAGACTGCTTGCTACCTCTTTCTTCCACAGGGCAGCTAGTAGGTTTGAATCATTAACCCTTTAATTGACAGCCTGGCCCTTATCCTGTGTGCCAATAGGATTTCCTTTATGGTGTCTGGTGGCCCCTACAACACATGCCATGTCCTAACTCACAATTCATGAGACTGTGACATGGTTCTGAGGAAGAGCCATTTCAGATCTGATTAATTTCAGGTTCTGGAAATGAGAGTCTCCTGGGTGATCTTAGGGACCCCTAAACCTAGTGCTGAGTGTCCTTAGAGCAGAGGCTCAGAGGAGAGGCACAGGGGGAAGAGAAGTCCATGTGATGGTGGAGGTAAGGGTATGGTGATGTGGTCTCAAGCCCCAAAGGCTTAGAGTCTCTGGAAGCTGGAAAATACCTAGATGAAACTTCTAGAGCATTCTGTGGGAGCACAGCCTTGCCACTACCTTGATTTTGGATATCTGGCCTCAAGAGTTGTGATGTCTATGATGTCTAAACATGTACAGTTTTAAGCTACAAAGTCAATGGCAACTTATCATGCCAATCTTGGGAAATTACCAGACAGAGGAAAACCCTTGCCCTTTTGATGTTTTTAAAAGAGCTGGGTGAAGACATGCAATCATTGGGTGCTGAAGTATGATTAGTGTGATGAACAGCAATCAGGCATGTCAGGGAGACTCAGAGTTGGGGGCTGGGTTTCCTATTGCCTGGAGAAGACCCTCCTGAGAGGGCTATTCTGGATAATTTCTCCTAATAATGTCTTTCTAGGACATTGTACATGTGAGTTCATTGGGAAATAGAATCTTTTCAGATATAATCACATTAAAGGGAGGGCATAATAGATTACAGTGTACCTAAATGAGAAGAGGAAAGAGTAAGGTAATTTATGTTGTACC
>NW_022106189.1:44106612-44113420 GCF_000313985.2 Echinops telfairi
GTTTTATTCTGTTTTGTTTTATTTTTTAATATATCTAAAAAGCTAGCTATTCATAAACAGGGACACCATGATGAACAGTGCCTGGGAGAATAAGTACATGTAAAATCAGGTTGGCCTCAGATTCTCACTGGTGCAGTACTGCACATGAAAAACGAACAGGGGCAGTCTCTGGTTTCTCAGGCACGCAAGTGCAAACCAAATGTAAGGCCCTCAGAACCGAGTGGTCCCTCTCCCCATCTGTCATCATGTCCTGGGATGGAGCAACAGGAAGAAGCAAGGGAGAGTCATGGAAGGGACCCAAGCCCATGCTTGCGGTCCTACTCAGCAGAGCACAGAGAGGTTCCTCCTGGAGCAGGGCTGGCTGAGTGTTTGCTGAACTTGTTTAAACTCTGTGAACAGTGCTTCACCAGCAGACTCCACAGAAACTTACATTTTTATGATGCCTATCCACCACATCTTTTCTGTTCTTCTGGGGTTTATTTTGGGGGAAATTCTGAGTGGATCCATTTACTGTAAATACTGAGCTTCTGGGTCACGTTGAAAAGGGAAGGGAGGAAGAATTAGAGACAAAGGGAAGAGTCAGCCTCAAGCAGGCACCAGTAAAGGCTGCTTGAAAGAATGGCATCAGTAGGTGAGAGGGAAACCCAGGATTTGTGAGGAAACGTCTGTGGGTGAATACATGGATTGCAGGCGATCAATTTGAGCAACATCAATGTCCTGACCAGGTCGTGCGGATCCATTCCTGACCCAAGGGGCTCCAATGTCCCCTCGTGCCCACACTTGGCAGACACAGATGGGGAAGGAGGAAGAGGGATAGGAATGGCCTTAAAGTCTCTGGATTTTAAAAAAAGGAGGGTATGAGTTCGGAAGGACCGGGAATCAACACCAGACCATGGCAGCTCAGACCTGAGCATCCCAATTAGCTAGGGTCTGAACTATAAGCTGTAATAGAGAGGCTCCCCAAGCACCAGCTTAAACGAACTAGCCATGTGCTTCTTTCTCACAAGAAGCCCACGGTAGGAGGTGGTTCTACTCAATAGTATGATTCAGGGACCGATGTTTGGAGAAAATCAAGGGTGTGCGGACCACTGCCCTCCATGATGTCTTCAGAAAGTCGTGGTAGCTTTGTGACCTCAGGTAGCTTGGACTGGTATGTCATCAGTCCCATTCTACCATCTTTTAGGGAGTTGTCCACTGCCTCATGCCCCACATCATATCTAACTTTCAGGAAGGGGACATGTAGGAAGAAGAAAAGAAGCACTTTACCTTTAAGGGACCTTGACAGGGAGTCCCACCCTCTGTTGTTATTAAGTGCTGCCTGGTCAGTGCCCACCCATAGTGACCTTATATACAACAGAACAACCCCTGTGACACCCACACAATTGCTCTGATGTTTGAACCCCGCATCAGATGTAGCCAATGTGTCGATCCATTTTGTCAAAGGCCTTCCTCTTGTCCAGTGCCCCACTATGTGTCAAAAGCTCATGAGAGGAAACCTCTCGCATCCTTGCCTCTGAGGAGCATTCTGGTTGCATGTCTTCTGAGACAGAATTGTTCGCCCTTTTGGCAGATTATGTGGTGTAATGTGTCATTTAATGTCTTGACTGCTGCTTCCATGGCACTGAAATACCGCAATTCCAACTTTCAGCTGCATATGAGGAGAATAAAAAGGCCATAGCTTGGGTCAGGTGTACCTCAGTCCAAAAAGTAGCACCCTTGCTTTCCATCACTTTAAAGAGGTCTCGTGCAGCAGATTTACACGATGCAATGTGTCAATTAATGTCTTGACTGCTGCCCCAAATCCTTGACAACGTTGTTTCTCCACTGATCATGATGTGACCCACTGGTCCAGTCGTAAGGATTTTGGTCTTTCCGGTGAGTTGTCATCCATACCGGAGACTGCGATTTTGATTTTCAACCACCTCTACTTCCCTTGGGGAGAACTGAGTCCAGTGATCACACCCAGCTGCCAGGGAGGCTTGAAAGTATAGTTTCCAGCCGGGGAAACAAAGGGTGGAAGATGAGAATCTATTACTAAAAGGGAGATGCAGATTCTGCCAGAGCCCAGATTAAGGAGCCTGTCTTTCATTGGTCCTGAGGTGTGGTCCTACTGGCTTGAGTTGCGATCTGCATGGTCGGCAGTTTGAAACCCCCAGCAGCTCTTCGGGAGAAGGACTAGTCTTTCAATGCCATCAGCAGCTTCAGTCTTGGAAACTCCCAGGGGGTTGCAAGGAGTCAGCATGGACTCCAGTGCCAGTGAGAGCCCTTCCCTGGTGGCCCAATGGTTAAGCACTCATGAAAAGGCTGGTGAACTCACTTGGAGGCTTTGAGGAAGGAAGACTGGCGATTTGCGTCCATAAAGGTGAATTTTCCCATGGGGTCAGTTCTGGCACAAAGCGACCGCAGAGGACATCTTAGAATTGTCCTGTCGAATCCCCAAGGTTGTGACTCATTGAGAGAACAAAATGCTCCATTGCCCTCCCAGACGATCCATTGATGCTTTCAAACTGTTGATCTTTCCATTCACAATCCAGCACTTCCCCGGGCCCCTCCAGGGCTCCTTTCCTCTAAGAAACCCTCTGGGGTACTTCAGCCTTGTCACGAGAAGTGTCCATGCATGGATAATCGCCGGACTCCACCTGAAGCTGCCACCGCCCTTCACACTAGAGAGCTGCGTGTTCTTGTTGCCACTGAAAGATGAGGTCAAGACAATGAAGAACGATGCCCTCCACACCCATGAACCCCAGGCCCCAGCTGTCGTCCCCCTTTGTTCCTCTTCATTGCATTCTCTTTCTCTCGCCCTACCTTCCACTAGATGCAGGGTGGACAGCCCATTCCCCACAGTTGGGTATCTCTGGCTTAGGCTCCACTATTCCCAGCCCACACTTCCAGATATCTGATTCCCACGTAAAGCACTTCACCATGTCTTGCAGTCGTGAAGAACAGAGGTGACTCATCAGCTCCCTGTGTGATCATCCTTCTCCCTACCAGATAGCCAGGAGATGCCTTACATGTAGCTAGTTTCAGAACCAACGGCACCTAATGAGGAATTCGCACCACAGATGGCACATTGGGCCTCAGCAGGACCACCTGGATGAGCCCTCTACGTACCACCGACCCTGGGCGCATCCTTCTCAGAGGTGCCCAAACTGGTTCTCAGTCTCAGACCTGAGGACTACGGGCTCGCCAACTTGTTTGGCTTTGCTTCATTTTAGAAAAACTTTTATGGAGGATTTGGTCTTTTAGAATCATTCCTGGCATGGCATTTAAGAGCCCGATGGGAATACCTTGCGGTTACAGGCGGTCCGCATGGGTAGGAGTTCAGAACAAGCAGCAGGCATGAAAGCCGGAGTGTAACTCCTGCCCTCTGCTCATAGAACACAAAGCCTCCACCGTAGAACACTGGGATTTCATCTGTGCGTTGTTTCTGTTTTCTGTGAAGGATGAAAAAGTCCTTAACTGGCAGTTGACGCGTCATTTAGACTAGTTTTGAAATGTACTCGCTCTGAGGTCGGCTTGGCACTGAGTAGCTGGTGTTGAGTCGCGTGGTGCTGACTCCGAACCCCAAACCCTTGATGCACTGCCACCAAGTGGATCCCTGCCCAAAGTGAAGCTTGGTTGTCCCTTAAATGTAAATGTGAGAGTGATTTTCAAGTTCTGGAAGCTGAGTGGTGGGGTGTGGGGGTTTCAAGTCTCATTCATGTGTTTAATACAAGAAGAATAAAGGGCCCCAGCACAATAGCTAATTACCATGAAGGGGTGTATTGCCATGTTGGGTGTATGCTTTCAAGCCAGGTGACACAAAGAGGGGAAGAAAATGATCTGAGATTCCTTCTCCCAGGTGCCTATGGAAACAACATTCATACGCGTCTCTAAACGGTTTTGACAGATACAACTTCCTTTCCCCTAAGGCAGCTCCTTTGTAAAAAGTGCCAGAGCCAGCCTTTCTGGGTGAATTAAAGGTGTAATGCATGCATGGAAGAGGAGGCGTGCTGGAGAAGGCAAGACTTAATAATAATATCCTTCTCTGTAGCAGCACCGACTTTGAAGATATCCAAAGCAGGGACATCCATGATTGGTATCAGTGGTTTGCCTCTGAAGAATCTAAACAAAGTAGCAATGCTTTGGAAGAAAGCCCCCAATTGTTGGGCTGTGTTATGAGGTGTCAACCCATAGCCTGTAGGTGGGGCCCCCACACTGGGTCATCGTGACCCCCATTAGTGCCAGGGTAGAACTTGTGTGCTACAGGATGTTCAAGGGCCGAACTTTCCGAAGTGAATCACCATGCCTTTCTTCTGAACTGGTGCACCGGGGTGAATTCCAGCATCTAAAGTTTGGTTAGCAGTTGAATGCTTTGACCTTTTCTATCAACCCTGTCTCCTCAAGAAGGAAGACCGATTATTAGGAAGAAATGAAGGAAGGAAGGAAGGAAGGAAGGGAGAGAAAGTTCCTATCCAAAATGATGGTGATAATCTTTTCCAAAATTAGTTTCTCCTCTACACAATCTTTGCATGAGCTAAAGATCAAGACAACTCTAATTTCTAGACATAGGCAAATTCCTGTCATCGCATCAGCCATTAAAACTCTTCATCTGTTCTATTTTCTCCAGAACACTGGGATGGAAGCACCAAGAATAGCAATTACATGCTGTAATGGGTAGAATTGCATCCCTTTAAAATGTGTGTCAAGTGGAGCAGGCCATGATACTCAGTATTATGCAATTTCCCTCCATTTTTAATGTGTGATCTGATATTATTATCTTATGTTCTGTATCTCACGATGTTGATTAGGCAGGACACAAAGTACAGAATTCGGTTGTACCTTGAGTTAGTTTCTTTCAAGATATAAAAGATATTAAATAAGAGAACAGAGTTCAAAAGGACCTACTATTACCTAGAAAGAAGAGCTGAGGCAGAGAGTGTCCTTTGGACCCGAGGTCCCTGTGCAGTGAACCTCCTAGAGCCAGAGGAAAATTGATGCCAAGACACATGGAGATCTGCCAGGAGCACCCAGCTCCCAGATGATGGATGGAGAAAAGAACCTTCCTCCAAAGCTGTAAGGCAACACACACACACACACACACACACACACACACACAGCCTTTATCTGGCGCTGACGCACTGACCTCAGACTTCCATTCTCCTAAGCTGTGGTGGAATACATTTCTTTCTGCTAAAGCCACCTCCTTGTGGTATTTCTGTTATAGCAGCAGTTGACAGGTAAGACATCACTCTGTGCAGGCATTCTAACAAACAACCCAGGAGCCCCATCTCCCGCCGTCGTACTCTGCCATACAATCTCCAGAGTGATATGTAGTTAATATGAACCCATCGCACAGAGGAGGAGTGTCTAGTACACTATGTGTGAGTTTGTGTGCCCAGGTGCATGGAGGCTGTCGCCTTTCCTCTCAAACCAGGCGGGTGCTCTCTCTGATGGCAGAGCCCTCACCAGAAACTCTACTGCCTCCACAAGAAACTTTCCCCAAGGGCTGAGCAGTGTCACTTGAGGAAAATGTGCCTGGCAATTATTAAACCCTCAACTCTTCATTGCCTTCGTTGGTCCTTATTTATCTAGCCAAGCAACAACAGACGGTCACATTCTATGTACCCTTTTCTCACAGTAGAACATACGTAGCTCCTTACCTGGCTACTGGCATCCATCATTCACTGATTGACAAATACAAATAGCTACACAAGTGACTGCCTCAATGAGTTCATTGATTTGCTTCATTTCCATTCCAACTCACAGAGACCCTATAGTGTACACTCCTGGACTCTTGAGGTATCCTAGACTCCCATTCTAGCAAAAGAGGCAGGCAGTAATTAATATGCATAACAGGGCCAGTTCTACTCTGTCTTGTGGGGTCTCTGTGATTTGGCATTGACCTGATGGCAGTGAGGTTTTGGGGAGTTTGGTGTATCTGATAATAGGAAATGCTAAGGATATAATGAAAGTAAGCATCGAACTCCCAAAGGGGTGTGGGGAGGGGTAGTGGAAACTTCGATGGGGAAGCATTGTCCTGGAGCAACATCCGCAGGAAGTGAAAAACTGAGCCGTGTATATGAGGGGATGAAGATACAGCAGAGACTCAAGTCCCGGGGTAGTAATGTAATGTGGAGCTGCAGAAAGTGTCAGGAGGCCTGTGGGGTTGGAGGGACTGAGTGAAGGTGAATGTGTTGTTGTGTTGTTAGGTGCCATCGAGCCGGCTTCCGGCCTAATGACAAGGTACACAATGTGTGGTTGGTGGATCGCAGCTCAGTGTTTCTGCACGAAGCCATCATTCCAGGAACATAGAAGAACACAACTAGATTATGTATGGTGTCATCGCTTAGACTACGAACTTGGCTTTCATGCTGAGTGATAGGGTTTTGATAGGGGAGTGATATGGCTGCAGTATGGTACCTGGGCCTCTCCTTTCTGCATTGAGGCTACCCCAGTGAGCAGGGATAAAAGGAGAAGGGAGGGACCAGTTAGGGGGCTAATGTAATCACCAGACAGGAGACAATGGGCCAGGATGGAGCCTGCCTCTCTCACTTGTTCCTTGCTTTCAGGTTGATAGGTGGTCCCTCATTCCAGAAAGAAAACTAAGCACCTCGGGGCACTTAATGGATCCTTTGGAGAGTAACATCTACTACCTTGCTTCTGAAGACAGTGTCACAGGAAAACAGCCCTTTCCATTTAAACAGAGTCAATCAATAAGAACTCTTTTTCATTTGCCTAGAATATGATGTTTATTAAAAGGGAAGGGCAGTGGACCGGCTGTGGTTGAGGCCATTATTTTAATAAAATGACACTGTGGCTATGTTGG
>NW_022106189.1:44114453-44121859 GCF_000313985.2 Echinops telfairi
TCATGTGCGTATGTGGTATTTGAAAATACCAGAACATACATGGATCAGGTGCACCTTAACCCTCAAAGTGACATCCTTGCTCTTTAACCATTTGAAGAGGTCTTGTGCACCAGATTGGCCCGATGCAATGTGCATGTTATTTGATTTCTTTATTGCTAAATTCTTGGGCATCATTTGTGGATCCAAGTAAAATGAGGTCCCTGATCACTTCAATATTTCCTCCACTTAGCATCATGCTGAACTGGACCAGTTGTGAGGATTTCTTTCCCTTTATGTCGGTAGGAATGCATACTGAAGGCTGCCGTCATCAGCAAGGGCTTCAAGTCCTTGCTCTCTGCAAGCACGGCTGTGTCATCTGCTTGTGGCAGGTCCTTACTGAGCCTCCCTCTGATCATGATGCTGCTTTCTACTTCATGTAGTTCAGGTTCCTGGACTATTTGCTCAGCATATAGAGGGAATTAAAGTGGCAGAAGGATACAACCCTGATACATCGCTCTTCTGATTTTAAGGCACACGGTATTCTGACTGCCTCTTGGTCTATGTACAAGTTCCACAGAGTACAATTAAGTGTTCTGGAATTCCTGTTCTTCCCAATGTTATCCTTGACTTGTTGTGCTCCACAGAATGGAATGCCTCTGCATAGTCAATAAAACATCTTTCTGATAGACTCTGTTTTCAGTCAAGATCCATGCGATGTCAGCAATGAGATCCCTTCTTCTGTGCCCTCTCCTGAATATGGCTTGAATTTCTGTCTGCCTTTGGTGTACTGCCATAGCCATTTAAAAATTATCTTCAGCAAAATTCTACTTGCATATTATATTATTGATAATGTCTTATAATTTCCACATTCTGCTGGGTCACTTTTCATTGGAATGGATAGGAATATGGATCTCTCTCAGTTCGTTGTCAGGTAGCTGGCTGCCTCCCCAATTTTTTAGCATAGACTAAAAGTACTTAGCGCATAGTATCAGTTTGTTCAAACATTTCAATTGGTGTTCTGCCATTCCAGGAGGCTTATATTTTGATAATGCCTTCAATGCAGCTTGCACCTCTTCCTTTATTCTCACTGGCTCTTGATCCTATGATATCTCTTGAAATGGTTTAATGTCAGCCAACTATTTTTGGTATAGCGGCTGTGCATTCTTTCCATCTCCTTTTGATCTGTCTGCTGTCATTGATTTTTGTCCACAGAAGCCTTTCCTGCTTCAACTCAAGGTGGTGTTTTCTCATCCAGTCGTTCAGCTCGAGATGTGCTTGAAATGTGTCTTCCATTTTGGATTTCTAACTTCAGGTCTTGGCACATCTCATTCTAATGCTTTAATTTGTCTTCTTGCACTGTGTTTTGCAATTTTCCTTATAGCTCTTTTACTTCATCATTTCTTCCACTCATTTTAGCTACTCTGTTCAAAAGTTAGTCTCTGTGTCTCTTCTGGCATCTACTTTAATAGTTTCTTTATTTCCTTACAGATCCTTCATCTTTGTTTGCTGTTTCCATATTCCAATCTCCTGTAATTATCAAATCATCTTTTAAAAATTCATTTTACTGGGGGCTCTTATAACATTCCATACATCAATTGTATCATGCATATTTGTACATATGTTGCCATCATCATTCCCAAAACATTTTCTATTTGAGCCCTTGGTATAAGCTCCTTGCAGGTTTGATCAATTTCAAATAGAAAAAGTTGATAGAGAATCTCTGATTGTTCTTTCACTTTCTTTAGTGATTGGGGCATACATTGAATAACGGTTGTATTAAGCGGTTTTCCTTATGGATGTAAAGTTATCTTATCACATATAAAATCATACTTCAAGATAGATATTGGTATGTTCTTTTGTAAGATAAATGCAAGATCATTATCTTGAATTTATGATTTCTGGTATAGTAAACCGTAGGGTTGCCAGATTCCAAATGGTCAACACCAGTCCATGCCAGCTCACGAATGCTTAGGATATTGATTGATCTTTATGGGTTCTATTTCATTTTTGATGGCTTCTAATTTTCCCAAGATTCATACTTCATACATTCTGTGTTACAATTACTAATGAAGTTTGGCAGCTGTTTGTTCTCATTTTAGTCACGCTCCATTAATAGGTGAAGATCCCCAAAGCTGCCCTCTATCCATGTCGTCAAGGTCAACCCCACTTTGAGGAGGAAGTTCTTCTTCAGTCTTATTTTGAGCCTTCCAAGGTGAGAGGCTCATCTTCAGGAACTATAAGAGGCGATGCTCCATTGCATGCCGTAAGGTTTTCACTGTCTAATACCGCATAAGTGGACCACCTAGTCCTTCTTCCCACTGAAACCTGTTCACCGTGGTTTGGCCCTATTGGTGTTTTAAATATCACTGACATCGCCATGACCATTGCAACAACACGCAAGCCATTCAGCAAGACTAACTGACAAATGAGTGGTGGCCTAACACGGAGTGCACAGTTATTAGGAGATAGTGGCAATTTAGTAGAACCATTTAGTCACATAGCTGTAAAGACTGCAAAGGCAAAGATTATGTACCCCAGCTGCCAACTCACAGGAAAGGGACCCAGAATCCCCCAGAGGATGTGCACAAGTACCAACAGCCAGCCAGCTCTACATCTAGAGCTTCTGATGCAATGACTTGAAGATGGGATCCAGGAATATGCATTGCTGCCAGGTTCTTAAGCAACGCTGTGAGACCTAGGAGCTCACATTGAGAACCCACTGATGAATGCTAATCCTATCATTTTCACAATGAGAAAATTAAAACTCAGAGAGAGAGTAATGTCATTTTTGTTAAATCCCCTGATTCAATTCCAACTCCTAGTGAGCTCACATACAGCAGGAATACATACATAGTAACGCTGTCAGTTTAGCTCCTGTACCTTCCTCTTTTTCACTGACCCTTTCCTTTATCGGTCAGTTTTGGTGATGTAGTGGATTGCACTTTGGGATGCTAGCCACAGGACCAGGTCAGCAGTTTGAAACCACCAGTCACTCCTATGTAAATATATGAGACTTTCTATGACTGTGAACAGTTAGTCTCTGAAACCCACGGGGCAGGTCTACCGTGCACTATAGCGTTGCTATGAGTCAGAATTGACTTGATGGCAGTGAATGAGTTGTCCTTTATCAAGCATGATGTCCTCCTCCAGGGACTAGCCCATCTTCTTAACAGACCCAAAGTACATGAGATGAAGTCTTACTATCCTTGCTTCTAAGGAGCATTATAGTTGTACTATCTCCATGCCCTCCTGGGGGAATCAGCTGCTAACTAGAAAAAGGATGAAGGCTCTTTTGGTAGCTACATACACTCCTGTGGACTTAAAAAGGGTCTTATGAGCAATGAAACTAGGAGTGTAATATGATTTGTGGACCTGTGGTGAAACTCGTCTATGCATTATTAAGGTGTTTTTTTTAATGTCAATCACCAATGGTGGCACTGTCCTCAGTCAGCTGTAGCCACAGCTGGTTAGTTCCACCCCTTTCAGAAAGAAACTCAATGCTCTTTCTTCTGGAAACCATCCATGGCTCAAGCTCAAAGGAGATGTCTTCTTCTATTTTCTCCTGGGTCACCACCAGTACTTTTTATCATGTAATCGATTGATGAAGTCAATCGATTGACTCAGTGTCTTTATGAACAGGGGCCAGCATTCCTTCTGGCTTAGGTAAATGGAACCTCACATGGCCCATGAGACTGAGTTTGTTTTGGGGACAACAAACGGCAGAGGTGGAAGAACCTCACACTTTGAAGTCATGCAGACCTGGTGGGAGCCGGGGCATTCTCTACTCCTGTCCCACAATGTCTCCTCAGGCTCAATTTGGTAAACTGTGAAATGGGGCGCTAATCTTGCGATCATACACCATTGTGCAAATGTTGTGAGATGATCAGATACTACCTGTGACGTCTTCCCATCTGCTCGGGTCCTGGAAGGAAAGTATTAAAAATGAAATGTCATCCATGTGCATTCAAGCTCACTCTGCCCTCGGGGGAGCTCATTAATCGGAGCTTGAGCCCCATTTTCCTAAAGCGTGACATCCAAAGCTCTTCTCCCAATTTCTGTTCACTCCTATGGCTTATTTCCTGAGGACCCACCTCTGCCTCTGGGCTCTATGTCTAAACAACTAGCTCTTTCTCATCCAGCTCAACCAGTTAGCAAAGTGTGGTCCCTATAGCAGGGTGTACAAGAAACACACACATATACACATACATGCACACTCACACATGTGTTTTCTCACATTCACACACACACAAACATATACGCACACAAATAAATGCACTCAGATACACGTACATACACTTTCACTTGAATGCACACATTCACATAAGCATTCAGATCCACGTACAGGCACATGCTCACACATCAACACACACACACACCACATGCTTACTCGCGTATACACAACCACACACAGGTACATGCACAGCATTTTTGCCAAGTTCGGCTTTACTTCGGGGCTGGACCCAGGAATATGCGCGTGATAGCATATCTCTAGTCTTCTCCGATTTCTGTTACTTGTATCTTCTTACCTCACTCGTCCCTCTCCTCCTAATTAGGCTTTCCTCAAGCAGAGATTGTCAACAACCTGTGTGTTTGACCTCCAAATGGCCGCATCCACATCCAGCCAGAGCCTCAGCAGGTCCACCTTCCTTAGAGGAGAAAACCAAAGACTCGCTGTCTTCGAGTCGATGCTGATGCCCAGGGCCCCTGTAGCACAGGGTAGAGCTGCCCCTATGCGTTTCCAAGATGGTAACCGTTTACAGGAGTATAAAGCCCTGTCTTTCTGTAGCATAGTGGCTGGTGGTTTCAAATTGCTGACCTTGCTGCCCCCCAGTCTAACTCTTAACCACCAGCCACCAGGGCTGAATATCAAACCAAACCGAACCCATTCTCAACTAATCGGGACCATATAGGACAGAGTAGAACTGGCCTATGGGGTTTCCAAGGCTACAATCATTAAGGAAGCAAAGTACCACCTGTTCCTTTCATGGAATGGTCGGTAGGATCAAACTATTTACCTCTTGTTTAGCAACCAATTGCTTTAGCTCCGGCACCATCATTGCTACAGTGACTGCCCTGGTCACAGTTGTGGTTACAATGGACGAGAAACCCACAGTCTTCCTTCGTTTCGTTTGGCCTGCCCCTTGTTGAGCTCTGATTTCCAGGTTGCTTTTATTATACTTTCCGGCAAAACCTCTTTAGAGTTTTGAAAAGCAAGGATGCTGCTTTGAGGACTAAGGGGTGCCTGACCCATGCCAGGGTATTTTCTTCCATTGCCTCAGGTGCATGTGAAAGTTGGACATTAAGAATGAGGGGGCATGGGGAGTGGAGACCCAAAGCTTATCTGTATAAAATTGGACATCCCTTCACAGAAGGGTCACAGGAAAAGACATTCGATTCCGGTGCAGTATAACACTGATGAAACATACAACCTTCCTCTAGTTCTTTAATGTTTCCAACCCACCCACCCCCACTATCTTGACCTCAATTCTACCTTACAAATCTGGCTAGACCAGAGCATATACACTGGTCCAGATAAGAGTTGGAAGCACAAGGAATCCAGGACAGATAAACCCCTCAGGACCAATAATGAGAGTAGCGATACCAGGAGGGTAAGAGGAAGGTGGGGGGAGAAAGGTGGAACCAATCACAATGATCTACATATAACCCCCTCCCAGGAAGAAAAACAACAGAAAAGTGCATGAAGGGAGACAGCGGTCGGTGTAAGACATGAAAAAAATATATAAAGTATCAAGGGTTCGTGAGGGAGGGGAAGGGCTGATACCCATGGCTCAAGTAGAAAGAAAATGTTTTGAAAATGATGATGGCAACATAGGTACAAATATGCTTGACACAATGGATGTACAGTATATACAGATTGTGATAAGAGCTGTACGAGCCCCCAATAAAATGATTTTTAAAAAAGAAAGAAAGTTGGACATTGAATAGGAAGGACATCATACATGGTAAAATGGAGGGGCAGAGCAAAAGAGGAAGGCCCTCAATGAGATGGATGGAGATAGCCGCTTCAACAATGGGTTTAAGCAGAAGGTCAAGTGTAAGGATGGCTCAGGACTGGGCTATATTTCCTTCTATAGAGCATAGGGTCTGGTCGTGATGCGTTCCTGGTAACTATTTATAAGGTCACTAGGGCTCAAGGGCACCTAACCTCTAGCAAGAGCAGTTTGGCTCTGTCCGACACGGGTCACTGTGAGTCAGAATTGAGTGAAGGACAGTGGTTAATTTGGGTTCTAGTCCTGAAATGGGCCCCTGTTAATCAGGACTTTTGAAAACTGAAGGAAGAACTCATCTCTTTGCTAACCATCTTCAGGAACCCAGGAACCCAACTAGTGGATGCTTATACAATCATAGAGGCTATTATGAGCTCTAGCTTAACTGTGAGCTATCCCTAAATTCATTGGAGTTTTGAGCACTTAAACTACAAAGTGACTCTTTCCCATGTTCCCCTGAGGCATCTAACTTTGCAGAGAGATGAAGACAACTCAAGGGGTTTCGATGTGTTTCTTTAAATGGTGATTCATTTCTTGGTAGAGAATCAAATCCTTGACAAAGACAAGAAGACAAAAAAAAAAGGTGGGGGCGGAGGAGGATGATTATTTCCTTACCACCTCTGGGCTGGTTAATTCCCAATTCATTTTCCAAAAAGCTACGTTTTTAAATGGTGCTCCTTTGAGAGTACACAGAATCAAGCATGATGGGGAGCAATATTAACAGGATCCTCCACGAGGATCAATCATGCAAAAGAAAAGAAAAACTAATGACACATCCCTCTAAAAGAGGACAGACTCTCTGAGTATGAGAACTAGACCTTGAAGACAAACGATTGTGTGTGAGAATTTGATCAAAAGCATAATTCCCAGTTAACTGCTTGGTTCTAACGTAAACGGTTGCTCTAGAGACGTGCGAAGTGTGGCTCTGCACAGTTCTCTTCTGTTCTTCAAGGGCTAATCATCTTCTCTGTGTCTGCGTGTCTCTCTAGTTAATGACTACAGAAAATGGCTTGGGAAAGTGTATTTAAAAAGGTAAGCCTCTTGAGATTGCTTTAAGTGTGAAGAACCTCGCGGTTGGTTGTATTTTTAGAAAATCGTGGTAACCCATAGGCCTGGAGGCGACATTTAGGGAAGTCACAGTGATCACACAGGTGTCAGAGTAGATAGGGTTTTCTGACGTCTGGTTTTCCAGGGGAGATCACCAGGTATTCTCTCCCAGGCAGCCCCAGGGGGATTCAAGCTGCCGCCCTTACCTTGTGGAAGGCTTATCCACAGAAGTCCAGAGACTTCTTCATGTCCATTGTTGTTATTAGACCTTGGTCTTATGAGTTCTCAAAGTGACGCATAGTGACCCTAGTTCCTATGCTTGAGCCCATTGTTGCCACCACTGTCAACCCATCTCCTTGAGGAATTCCCTCT
>NW_022106189.1:44122451-44131251 GCF_000313985.2 Echinops telfairi
GGAAAAAAAGAGCATATTCTTTCTGCCTGGTATCTTCTCAGGATCTGAACAGTGTATTCCTAGTGATAGTTTCCGAAAATCAACATAATCCAAAGGTCCTCTCTTCGCAATGTTTGCAGTGAGGGCCCAGCATCTTAGCATTTAAGTGTTTTCAGATTACATCCATTTAAACATCTGTGATTCATTATCGTAAATATCACAGTTGTGCAGGACCATATGCTTCAGCTTGCAGCATAGATGTGTGTGTGTGTGTGTGTGTGTGTGTGTAGCAGGAGAATTCTCAGCAACCTTAGACTTGCCGTGGGTCTGAGCAAAAAAAGAAAAGAAAAGAACATTTCCAGACACGTGGGGCCTTCTATAATCACAGTAATGCACTTAACACCTCACATAAGAATCCTTCAATTGCAAAAGTTGCCACTGTTGATGGAAAGCTCCAGTTTAAATTGGGCCACGTGCTTCCCATAGTAATAAGGCAGGTAGTGGGGGGGAGCACAAGTCTTCAGCCTGCACTGGCATTTGTTTCTTCAGAAAATGAGTAAGGGCCATCGTTGTGGAGAGGAGAAATCACAGGCAAATGGGATACCTTTAACAACTGAAGAGTCGCTCTTGGCAGGCAGCCCCTCCGCTCCCATGAGGCAGGAGCTACAGAAGGTGCCATATGGCATAAGGGATGCAATAAAACATATCCTGGCAACAGGAGGATGAATCGGCATGACCTATAGGGCTGATCATTTTCTTGCTTACATCGGAAAGCCTATAGATGCCTTCCAGAATTAATTGGGCTTCATGTATTATAAGCCAGATCATTGTATTTTAATTTCCTGATAAGGTCTTGTCAACTAGACAGAACCAATTTGTAATCACAGCTGGAGAACATCTCACCCTCTGCAATTAGGGAGGAGGTGGATGAATTAATTGGCTACAACCAAAAAGAGTCTGCTGATATTTTGTGATTGCTGGCTCTGGGCCAGTGCTGAGGAGATACAGAGGAGCCCCTTGGCCGCCAATGAGGACCTCATGGGAACCAAAGGAAAGTGACCTGGTCCCGTGCCGCTTCCCCCATCAGAGACAGACCAGATCATTGCTATCCATAGAGTTTTCACGCAGGCGGAGTTTTGGAAGTATAGTACCAGGGTTTCCCCGCTTGTCCATCTTATTCCAGAAGCATCCCTGAAGCCCATTCAGCGGAACACTGGCGTCTCCACTGGCATGCAGGTGGAGGCTCTGCATGAGGTGCATTAGCCAGGCATGGAACTGGGGTCTCCCGGAGGGGAGGCAAGAAAGAGTTCTACCACCCATGCGCTTTACAAAAGTGTAGGTCAGAGGAAAATGTCCAAGATGGAGATGTCGGCTTTCCATCTGTGTGCAGACTGATGGGGGTGTCCTGTTGTTAAGATTGTGCTACCTCTTGCCAGGGCCTGTGCATCGCCTCGAGAGAGGATGTCCGCTGTTGCCCCAGACAGTGAACTTGCACATCCCCAACATGATTTTGCTCTTTGGAAACATGTCTAGATCCTTCATTGTAATCCAAATGACGCCATCTCTGCCGAGAAGATGCCTCCTCATTATGAAGAGAGAAAAAGCGTATTCAGACATTGGCTCTAACCCTTCTGTGAAACTTAAGTCAACATTCTGAAGGTCAGGGATCAGACACCCTTGTTATTGGTGTGTGTGTGTGTGTGTGTGTGTGTGTGTGTGTGTGTGTGTTGGGTGAGGGGGCGCATTCTCCCACAATGATCCTGTTTTGACACAATTAAGAAAAGGGACATCCACTCTTCAAAATGGCAGTCTCCCTAGGATCACATGGCCCCATCCATGACATTGGTTATCCCATTCTCTCCTTGTTCTCTGGTTCCATTCTACTTCCTTCACTTCCCAGATGAAGTGAATTCCTTGAGTAATTCTACCATCTACTTTTGATCTGAAATCGTTGATTATGTTGAGATCTGTGTTACTGTTCCACTGGTAAACCTCTCTATTGTTTGGCTAAGGGGCCCAGATGGTACTGTCAGGGATGCTAACTGAAAAGTTAGCATTTCAAACCCACCAGTCACTCCACAGGAGAGAGATGAGGATGCCTGCTCTTGTAAAGATTTACAACTTCGGAAACCCCCTCTGGAGTCCAGACTCAGACTTGATGCCATGGCAGTGGATTAGTGTTGGACTAAAAAGTGATCCGAGCGGGTGAGTCCTCATGGCCAAGCTTTTATATCATGGACAACTCAGCCTCCCAGAGCCTCCTTTTCCATTATGTGAAATGGTAGTCACAACGATCCAGAGGACTGGAGTGAGAGGCTATCATTTATCCACTGTGTATTATGTTCCTGACATTGTGCTCAAAGCTTGATGATCTCTTCCTGCTCTCTCTGAGCCTGTCTTCCTCCTGCGGGTTTCAGTGTTTATGGATTGTTGTTTACTGAGTTGTGTGACAAACCAAAGGTCAAATACTCTCTCGTCTAGGAGAAGGAGCTCTGAGCCCTGTACTTGCTGTGACTATAAATGCAGCTGTTTCAATATTTAGACACCAGAGGACTGAGTCCATTATGATGATAATCCCCGGAGATTGATTTGCAGTATTTTGATTTTTATTGGTTTGTTAGTTTGTTTGTCTTAGGCCTTTTCATTTATCTCTAAATGTTGAGTTATTACCTCTGAAGCAATCCTACCTACCTTCATCCCCAAGTTATCTGCATGCCCATGAAACTTCAACAGCGTTCAGAGAATCTTTGAAAGAGATCAAGTGTGTTTTCCTGCTGAGGCATCTAGGGAAGGGGACTGTGAGATCCATGGTACCCACTTTGGCTAAATCGATATTGGTGATTGCTCTTTACAAGGGGATCTTTAAACTTTCATAGCCAATCTACCATTTTCACATAGAGTTTGTATAGTTTTGGGGGGGTTTCTAGATTAGTATGTTTATCTAAAAATAATAATTGGTATCTTCAAACATTTTAATGTTCATCTATCTTAGATTCATTATAATATCGTGATATAATATACTCAGTGTATTTTATATCATAACATAATAGCATGTTATATAATGTATTTTATAATATACATTTGTTTTAATATTACAATCCATACTATACACACACACACACGCACATACACTTACATTTTATGATGATTTAAGGCCAAACACCATCAAGAAGACCACATACAGTTTACTAATGCAGCATTGGGAAGTTATCGGGCACTTGTTTACTCAGTAATATTTGGGAAGCAAAGTGGTCATGGATCTTTTCAGAAAAGTGAGGCATACTTGCGGATCGCTCATTCCTCTCCTTGGATGTCTCTGGCAATGAAGAGCTGTCACGTGGCTTGACTATATTTCACCAATAGAAAGAACTTATTATGTTGGACAGGGCTCTGGTTGTTTTGATTTCAACCCTAGGATGTTTATTCAGCCTTTGACACAATTAAGAAATGGGGTATCCACCCTTTAAATGGCAGTCTCCATAGGGTCACATGGCCCCTTTGATAACCTAGAAACAGCCCACAGCAGACCACACCTTGCTCTCTGGAAACATGTCTAGATTCTTCATTGTAATCCAGATGAGGCCATCTCTGCTGAGAAGATGCCTCCTCATTATGAAGAGAGAAGAAGCGTATTCAGACAACACCTCTGTGCTGGCATTTGTCCTTACTGCCTATCATCTTCTACAGTCTGAGTGTACTCATGTTTTTTTTAATGGCTGCATGGAATAATATGTGGAGGTCCAGAACAATGGAATTTCCCAATGCAAAGGGCATCATCTAATAGTACAGTCCCTTGCATCTGGGTTCCACATGAAAGTATCAAAACAAACAAACAAAATCACTGCTGGGACACAGTGACTCTAGATTATTCCATCAAGAAGTAACTAGAGTTTTGAGACCACATCTTGAATTTGGGGGGCTTTTCCAGGATTTAAACAAAAACGAGGTTACACAAACAGCACTCTCTGCATCACCTCCCCTTGAAGCCTCGAGCTGCACAATTGTAGGCTCTCAGCCTGTCCCCCTAGGTGGCTTACATCCAGTTATTTCTGGAAGAATTCAGGGAACCACTCACACGAACTCACACACTCTTGTTCCATATACTCTCGTTCTGGCTTCTTCTGGATTAACATTCCTAGTTAACTCTTGAAGCCAGTGTTTGGAATGTCCTTGTGTTGGTCTGGGTGGATGAAGAATCAGATCCATAGAAACTCCTATATGTATAAAAAGAGGTTTATATACAAGAGCAGCTGATTGAGGAAACATCCCAGCCTAGTCCAGTCCAAGCCCATAAGTCCAAGATTAGCCCATATGTCTGATACCAAGTTATAAAGTCCTCTTCACACTCAGGAAGCACATGCAATGACACTGAATGTAGGACAGTCACAGGCCAGTGGGTGGGAAGTCTTGTGGATCCAGTGGCATTGTAAGCATCTCAGTGTTGGCAGGAGTCTCCACGTGGCTTCTCTGGCTCCATGGGTCTGGTGGCATCAGGGTAGGTCCACGTGGCTTCTCCAGCTCCTAGGGAGTAGTGCCATGTGTCTTGTCAGTAGAGCGTCTCCAAAGGAGTGAGCAGAGAGAGAGTCTCTCCTGCCTCCAAGGAGGAAGCCCAAGAATTCCCAGAATTCTCAGGAGAAGGCTATGTCCACAGAGTCCTCATTGGTTATGATCCAATTGGCAGACTAGACCCCACCCCTTCCTTCACAATCCTCTCAAATTGACACCAGATGATGTAACTACCACGATTCTTCTAAAGTCCATCTCCAGTGATCCCAAAGTCATGGAAGGTTCTGAAAGACTGCCCTCGCTTTTGTCTTCTCTGAACCAGTGCCGAGCTGTGTTTCACTCAGAGTTGGGCCAGGGGACCAAAATGACAGTGCTTGAGATATGACGTTGCCTCTCATTTGAGCTATTATATGTGCCTTCCTCTCTCCAGAAATTATAGATCCATGGGACTGGATTAGGAAATCAATACACTTCTCTCCAACTTCCTTGTGACTCTGCCCTCCTCTCTAGATGTCCATGTGGAAGCTGACGTCCATAAAGAGGTCTTCTTCCCACTTATGAGGGGGCTCCAAAAAGCTCACTGGAAAATTTCATTTTCTTTTCATTCCACTTTTCACTAACTTTTTGACACCCCTTTCATGCATGTGCTCATGACAGAGAGGTACTATGAATCACATTTATCAGTGCATGTTGTATGATCAGGCTCCGGGTCCCAATTTCAACTCATCCCAAACCCTGGGCCACATGACAACCTCAACTGTGAGACCAAAGAACATTAATGCTAGAGAAAAGTGAGTGTTTCCTCTCATTAGTCTATCTTAGAGCACTGATGGCACAGTGGGTTAAAGGTTGGGCTGATAACCAAAAGGTCAGTGGTTCAAACCCATCAACCATTTCATTAGAGATAGATGTCAACGGTCTACTTCCATAGAGATTTACAGTCTTGGAAACCCAATGGGGAAGTTCCACTCTGTCCTATAGAGTTTCCGTGAGTGGGAATCCACTAAACAGTAGTGTTTTTCTGAGTTAGAGATACTCAGAAGGAGGTGGGCATATGAGAAACCAAGGGCTACTAGTAAACCATGGCATGGACTGCCAGAAGGAAGCAATTTGTCGTGGAGGAAGTGCTCTGTAGACAGAAATGTTCTTTAGACGGGAGAATGCCAAGACTTCATCTTATGCAATTTGCATGTAGTATCTGAGGGACCAGTGCCCAGAGAAGGACATCAGACTTCGTAGGTCCAGGTACAGAGAAAAAGATGGATACCTTCAAGGAGAGAGGCTGACACTGTGGCTACAACTGCAGACTCAAACATAGCAATGGTTGGGAGGGTGGCATAGGACTGGGTGGTGTTTCTTTCTGTTGTACATGGGATTGCTCTGGGTTGGGACCAACAAGAGAGCATCTAACAATAACATGTTGGAGTTGGGGGCTCATAATCAGAAAGAACTGAGTGTACATCTGAAACTTGGTGATTCTCAGACTTGCTGAGTACAAAATTTTTGTTTTGCTGAACGAGTGACTTTCAAATTAACTCACTCAGATATTCACATGAGTTGGCGCCATCATTCTCCGTTTTGTTTAGGGAGTTTCAAATGTGCTTAGCTGCCAAGTTGCGATTCTGCTATTTATTCATTCAACAAACGGGATTGAGTGAGTATGGTGTCAGGAGCTAGGCTATATAAAGTAATTCCAATTTGAAACACAAATTCATGGTGTTGGTAGACCTCTATAAGATAAGCTATGCACAGCTTCCTATCAGAAAACAACCTGACATGTTGGAAAGCATCCATAGCAAGGGAGAAATGTTAAGACTGACAGAAAAGACTAGATTAGGAAGTGGCAGCTCTCAATGGTAAGCAGAGAAAATCCCCAGAAAGAATGTTCTGCCTTTTTCCAAAAGGAAATCCTTCAGGGTTTACATGGAGAAAACAGTTTTGTGCTGGAGATCACTTGACTGCATCATTCATTATGATAGCTTTGGCTGGCATGACAGACTTGAAGCTCTATTTCATCAAAGTTGAAATGGATACCTGAGATGGTATTAAGACGATTTCACGTTCCTTCAGCACTGATCAGATCTACTGACCCTGTGGAGGCAAAATCCACTCCTGGATGACTCAGCTGTGGTTGGAAAGGCTTCCAAAACCTTAAAGAGCTCTATGAATGTGCTGGCTGTTTTCCAGTGCAGGAGAGATAGTCGATGACATTCAGGAATCAAGAGCATCAACTGGACCAAGAACAGTGGATGTGCTTCCTGTATCACTCCAGGATCTGGCCCATTGTAGGTGGGGCCGGTCATAAAGTTTGATTGATGTGTGCTGAGTGATGAAGACATTCAAGGAAATCGAAATAAATGCTTCTGTTCCCTCACCCTGGGTAGGTCCCAAAAGGCTCAAAACCCAACCTCGTGAGTTCCCTAGAGGTAATCGATACCTCTGGAGGCCAGTGGAATGCTGAAGAGTGTGAAAAGCAGTTATGTGATGTGTTAGGTCCTGGGGAGGATTCACCTCATGTTTCTAAACAAAATGCTTCTCCATTTGTTGAGAAGCTCTCCATGCTCCAGCCGAGAACGTGCCTCGCCTCACTTATTCACATCCTACGTGCTAATGGTCATGGGCAACGAAAAAGGAAGCCCACATCGATGCATTTGAGTTACTGTATTGGTGAAGAATACTAATTTACCCTGGGCTACAGGAAGAATGAACCAGCCTGTCTTAGTAGAAATCTATAGGCAGAATGCTCTTTCAATTGAGG
This sequence comes from Echinops telfairi, assembly GCF_000313985.2. NCBI lineage: Eukaryota > Metazoa > Chordata > Mammalia > Afrosoricida > Tenrecidae > Echinops > Echinops telfairi. The sequence goes on from NW_022106189.1 coordinate 44,129,695, forward strand.
ATGGTGAAACTTTATTTTCACACACTCTGGCCGTGCTTCTAGGAGGTGTCAGTCCTGGAGATGGACATCATGCTGGTGAAGTAAAGGGTCAAAGAAAGAGAGAAGACCCTCAGTGGGCGGATTTGACACAGTGAATGCTGCAATGGGCTCGACCCTCACAAGGACTATGAAAATGAGCAACACTGGACAGGACTCAGTGATCCTCTGCATGGGGTCACGGTGAGTCACCACCAACTCCTTCGCAGCTAGCAACAATAGCAACGTGCTCATTGTGCAGTTGAGGTCAGTTTCAGTCAGAAAAATGTCCAAGGATATTTGGTTCACTTCACTCTGAAGGAGTACAAGCAAAGTATATGTGCCTGCCATGGGGCAATAACGAGTCGTGTCTTAATGCCATTCTGGACCCGGCTTGCACAGTCGTCCTCAAAATCCATTCCTAAATTTCAGGAGAGCTGCACACCCTCTGGTAACTTAAAATCTGCCAGGCTGAGTGTATTTGCACCCTCAAAATTGGCAAACTGTAAACCAGGACTTTTTCTTTTCTCTTTCTGCTACCAGCAAGCCATTGAAATGGTTTCCACTTCTGCATGTGGAAATAATTGGAAAACTATAATTAAAAAAAAATAATAATAACAACAATCTATTTCCAACTCAGAAAACCTCACTATAAAGGTGGAAGAGAAGGGAAACAATTTAATAAGAAGGCATCAAACCTGCACCTGATGTATTGCAGGGATCCCTTTATAAAGATCGCAAAGGCAGAGAGAAATGGGACCCTTCTGCAGCCAAGCAAAATGTAGCCCTCTTCCCACAGGTTTTCAGGACAGAAGACAGTTAGTCCTCAAATAACTTGACTTGACAGCACTCTTTTGTCACACATTGTTCATTCTATACTCACCTGGTAATTGGGACAGCCCCTTGTGTTTGTTTGCTAATTGCCTTGATCCAGTGAAATTATAAAACTCCTCAGAGCTCCATGACAGGTAGGTAATTTCAATTTTAAGTTAGATACCTTACCTTAAACTGCATTGGAGATAGGGATTCTGGGTCACTCCCTTCCTTGGGAGTGCATTTCAAAGAATGGCTCCAAGGTCCTTGAGAACATGGAAAACCCCATGGAGTACAGGGTTTTCAGAAGGCCAGAAGCTTACTTAGCCTTTTAAAATGAAGTTTGATATATTTAAATGAGTCAGAGAAAGAATTTACAAATGTAAGTTTTGTTTGTTTTTTGAGGCAAGTGCTCTAAGCTAAAGGGAGAGGGAGGAAGTTTCTATTCACAACAGGATATATATATACACACACACACACACACACATATATACATATACATGTATGTATATAAAAGAGAAATGGATCAACAGGTACGCATCACTTAACATCAACTACCGTATATACTTGAGTATAAGCCGGCCCAAATATCAGCCGAGGCACCTAATTTTACCACAAAAAGGGCATAAAAAATGTGCTGCCACCAGCCTGTGTGATCACGAGGTGTTGAAGGGATCAGGTAGCAGACACCAAAGAACAAAAATCATCATTGTGTGACCACCTTCCCTA
>NW_022106189.1:44131505-44136325 GCF_000313985.2 Echinops telfairi
GCCACCAGCCTGTGTGATCACGAGGTGTTGAAGGGATCAGGTAGCAGACACCAAAGAACAAAAATCATCATTGTGTGACCACCTTCCCTACACAATTGATGTATATATGGATTGTGATAAGAGTTGTATGAACCCCCAATAAAATTATTTTTTTTAATGTGCTGAAAATCTCGGCTTATACATTAGTATATGCGGTATGCACTTTCTGTCACGGGATGTTATGTAATTTGGATGTTCTGTGAACACAAAGGGAATCTGCTTCGGTTGTCATTATTCCCACTACTGTCATGGCTGGAACTGCTGGGGGAATCCTGGGAAATGGGTGGAGACAGTGGTGAAGGTTAAAAGTAGAGATTAACCACATACTCTCAGGGACTGTTCAACTTAGGAGTGGACCAATCTGTACTTCTTTAAGACTGTGCATCTTTAAGAAACCCCGGTGTTGCTGTGGCATAAGCATTGAACGGCTCAACAGGAGGATCACAAGTTCAAACCTACCAGCTGACCCTTTGGGAGAATGATAAAAGTGTCTGTTCTCACAAAGATCCACAGTCTCAGCAAACCTACAGAGCTCTGCCACTCTATCCTATGGGCTCGCTGTGAGTTGCGATCAAAGAGAAGGTGTTGGTGTTGGTTTGTTGTGTTGTGTTTTGACTTTGTACAGACCGCTGTATCCCCTTGAAGACCATTTACCATATAAAATGAGAGCGCGTGGTTCACAGATGTGCCCTGTCATTGAAGACTCCCACAAATTCCCCACACTCACCCACTCCCTGCTCCCGGAGCAGGACCCGTCCACATGTTGCAGACCCGCCTTGGTACCAGTGTGTTTTATTTCTTCCTGGGATCATCCAACGCCTTGATCCGCCCCCTTGTGCATGTCTCTGTGGTGAGCCACCTCTGTCATTTGGAGATGACTTCTTGGAAATCGGATTCAAAAGCAAGTAGAAAAGCAGCAAAAATCAAGGTCAGGCAGGAAGATTGGGCCCCTCAATTCACAAGCCAGGCTCCTCAGCGGAAGTTTGTCTTTTGCGTGACATTTGCATTAACCCCAGAGGACATTTTGAGTGGAAACACGCTGAAAGCATAATTGGAAAGCTGAGTGGGGTTTGCTGGCCTCATTTGCATTTCCCCCAGGTGGGGCATTCTAGCTTCCCTCCCAGTCCTCCTGGAGTGTTCAAAGGTTCTTTCAAAGAACAGTGGCACGCAAGTGATTCCAGTAACCCCCATGCACAGTGCATTATATATGTCTCAACATCTTTATTTCCATTCTAGAAGCTATCTTCAACGCCACAGTAATAAGCTAGGGGGCTCATTTGGAGGGGACAAACAGTCCTGCTAGCTCACTTCGCCCTTCCTACAGAGGTTTGGAATATTTATTCACAAGTTTAATTGTTTATTCGACTTTTTCCTTTCAATTACCCACACGATGTCATTCAGAGCTGCTTAGGGGGTTGTCGCTATAGAAACACACCTATTTTTGGAAAAAATAGACAGACATGCACTATTCAATTTCATCTCTAATGTGCTCTTTGAACCCTGTGCCCCGGAACATGCAGCCAGATCTCTGCTGAAAAGTTGGAGACTCGCTGACCTTTGAGTTGCTTCAGTAAAGTTAAGAATATGAAGGTGTGATGCGGGACAGATGGTGTCCGTGGTCCCTGTAGCGGGCAGTCTGTGGTGGGGTGATGCTTGCTGGAGGACATGCGCTTTCTCCAGAGAGAAGACAAAAAGGGGTATGTTGATAATGCACTCTGCATCTGTGCCAGGCCCTTCCTGTCCTTGTGGCCAGAGTAGCTAGCATGGGAGCGTGCCTGGAACAGGGAAGGGGAGTCCAGTCCACCATCTCTGGTGGAAGATGGGGCAACCATCGGTCTGAAGGTTTCCGTGGCTATCCGACTGTCGTGATTACCTCGGCCTGCTGTAATGGAAATACCACCAGCAGAAGGTTTTTGAGAAGAGGAATGCCTGGCCTCCAGGTTCTGGAGGCTGGAAGTTCGGGTCAGGGCGTCAGTCAGTCGTGCTGATTCTTTTCTCGTCAGTAGCGTCAGATGTCCGCCTGCTTTCGGTGACCCTCACATACATCTTCCTGGGGATGTTGTGTGCCTGTGTCTGCCCTCTGTAATTACTCTGGAGTGATTCACTAACATCACCTCCTGAACGCAACAAAGAAAATTCTAGTCCCATGTCGGCTGCACCCACAGGTACAGGGTTAGGATTCCAGCACCTGTTGTGGTTGGCTGCCACCCAACTGATCTGACTTGTAGGGATCCTATAGGAGAGAGCAGAACTCCCGTAGGGTTACCCAGACTGCCCTACCTTTCTCTCATGGACCGGCTCCTGGGTGCCAACCACCAACCTTTCAGTTTGCAGCCGAGTGCTTTAGCACTGCACCACCAGGCCTCCTTTAACACCCATGTGAGGGGGACACCATTCGACTCAGAATAGCAGGACAAGCTTTGTGCTGTCGTGGCTGCTGACTCTGCATTGATTTCACTGTATGCTAGAAACAATGACCTGGCATTCCGGCGGGTACCTTCACCAAAGTTACCTTCACACGCTTTTATGCCATTACACAAAATGACTCGAAAAGAAATGTATTAAGTAGACAGCCGATTGCACACGATGGCAGAATGGTGTGCCATCGGGTGGCACCGTCCAGATGGCAGTATCTGAAGGACCAAAGGAAGGAAGTCGTCCTCGCAGGCGCGTTGGCCGTGCTGATAGAGGGTGGGGTGTGGGCCCTGGAATCGGGCAGCCTTGAAGTGAGCAGTAGCTTGGGGCCGAGGTCAGCTAGGTACCTCTCAGGCACTCATTTCATCTTGCTAAGCAAGCCTCCGTTTCCAGAGGGAAGAAACAAGGCCCCACCACCTCCCAGAGACCACGTGGGGGCCCCATGAAGTCACAAATGTTCACCACTCAGCAGGGGATCTTGGTTTTGAGACCCCTTGGTTTCTTAGATTTGCGTGATGTGATCTGCATGCATTTCAAGATGGTTCGCCCGCCCCCCGCCCTTTTGTGGAGTCGCTTGCTCCAAGTGGAGTTCTGCCTTTCGGTTCCTCTGATGTCATATTCCCTCCCCAGCCTCGCAGGTGAGCTAGGTGGGGTGTTCTTTGTTAAGAACAGAGGAGAGAGCAGGACTCGGAAATGGGCAAGGCACAGTCAGAACCATCAGCCTCCTGCCTTAAGCCTGAGTGCAGACACCAGTAGTAACCAGGAACCATCACCATGGCAACAGCACAGAGCCCAGCGGACCTGAGCAGGGGTCCCTGACTAGAAAGAGGTGGAAGGACCCAGAAGGCAGGCAGAATGCCCGCTGGATGAATGTAGCAGGGAACGGTAGCTACCTGAATGCCAGAGTTCCGGGAATAACTTGCTGCCATTGAGTTGATTCCAGCTCCTAAGGAGCCTACAGCACAGAGGAGAACTGCCGCCGTGGGTCTCTGAGACTGCAGGTCTTTATGGGACCAGAAAATCTCATCTTTTTCCTACAGAGCAAGTGGTGATGTCACACTGCCAATCCTGTACTCCGCAGCCCAACCCATAATCCACCAGGGCTCCACTACAGGAATAAGGGTGCCACTAGTGCACACTCGGGCACAAGCCTTTCTCTACATCTGACACCACAGATGGCCTGATCTAGTCCTCGTCACCAGACCTGTAGTTCCTGTGAGCTTAGCCCTACTCCTTGCCCCTATTTCTCAGGTGAAGACATCGAGGCAGAAAGAGGCCAGGCTGTTTTCCCAATGTCACAGAGCATCTGAGTGTTATGAGGGCAAGAAAAGGGATTTTGATGCCTACCATTACAAAGGTCCTATCTGTGGGCTCAGAAGTAGCAGTTCCTTGCATGCTGAGCCCTTGCCTCCTCTCTGTGCTACGAATGACCAGGAAGTGCGGGGGTCTGGCATCTTGGCAAGCCCTGTGTTGTCCGAGGTCCTGGGTCTTGACCTGGTAGCAGATTCATCCTGGGAGCTTTCAAGGAATATGGGTGTCCTTAATGCAGACAGACCTGCACAGTTCTCTCAGGATTGTGGGATAGGGCAGGGACAGCCATTGCCCTGTCTTTAATGTTCCACAGAGAGTCCAACAGACAGCCTGTAGTAGAGACCCAGTAGCCCTGGTGGCACAGTGGGCTACGTGTTGTGCTACTAACCACAGGGTTTGAAATCACCAGCCTTTCCCTGGGACAAAGAGGGGCTTGCTAGCCCCGGAAATAGTCTCAGAAATCCACCGTTCTACTCCACCCTGTGGGGCCACTAGGAGTCAGAACTGACATGATGGCCATGAGTTTTGGGGAGAGTAGAAACCACCCACCCTTAGAAAACAAGCTCCTGAGTCGGTGAGTGGAATCTGAGCTAGACAAGCCCCCGGAGATGCGGTCCTAGGTGTTGCATTTGTTGGCCAAAGAATAGTCTCAATCAGTTTTCTCTCTCTTGGTGCTCTTACCTGGAACCCCCTGAGGGATCTTCGAGTGGTTCGAGGGTGTCCCAGTGTGTTTCCTGCCCTCTCCTCACTTGTTCAGCCAATCTTGGGAAGTGGACACGATCGAACTCGGGCTCTAGTGTCTGATGGTTGGGGACAGGCTATTGCCCTCCTCCTTTGTCTCAGTGACCTTGGGTGAGTTAGTACCTCTCTCTGAGATAATGAAGCCTACACGCGTGTGTTCTCACTGGAGAAATAGTACGCTTCAAGGGGGTGAAAATGGATCCTCGGGTGGGAGGAGAAAAAAGAACATGTCTATAATAAAGTGCAAAAATATACTGAATATCTCTGGTGCAAAGATTTCATGGGAGGGGTGTGTGTGTGTGTGTGTGTGTGTG
>NW_022106189.1:44136548-44144711 GCF_000313985.2 Echinops telfairi
CTCTGAGTTGGAATCGACTCCATGACAGTGAGTTTTTGGGTTATTTTGAAATGTTGAGGGGGGGCAACTAATACCCCATTGATGGGGTTATAGTGAGGATTAAATATGGTAACATCTTAAAACTGTACACACCTGAGCCTCACATGTGGCAAATGTTCCATCAACATCAGCCGTTATTGCTATTACTGTATTTGAATGTGATCATCATCACTGTAAGCTTTGTCTTTCCTGCTAGAGAGCTCAGTTTAGTTTCTCAGCTATTATTATGACTCTCACTCTACGCTAGGACCTCTGAGCTACTGGGATAGAAGCAAGCAGGCCTCCTCCAGAAGGTGCCCCAAGAGTGTTTCAAGAGCCCATAAATGGGAGTAGCCCAGGTGTCCATGGGCCGTGGATAAATGGACACGGTGTAGAGACCTGGTAGAATACTATGTAATCAGATGGGCAAGCAGCCACAGCTTGTAGCGACATGGATGAATCTCAAAACACAATATGGAGCAGAAGTCTCCGGACTCAACATGGCATCGGCTTACATGATATTTAAGTCAGGCAAGACTAGTCTTTGGTGTCAGTGGTCATTTCTGGGGTAGAGGGTAGGAATCCCATCTACAGAAGGACGTGAGGGCTGTCTAGTGGGTAAGAGTGGTGGAACATTGCTTGTGAGGGGTTGGGCTTCCTAAGTGCCGGGTATGTGGTATGCTGTAGTCGCAAATGCATCACTTTGTGCACTCTCAGAGTACACTTTTCCATCTCTTTGTTATGCCTCTGTGATAAGTTTACTGAAAACGAACATCTCCAAAAAAAAGCTAAGAAAGCAAACACAAAAAGCTAGTGGTACAATGGTATGTGTTGGGGCCTGGAAAGCAGCACGCACACAGGTGATGAAGCCTATGATGATGGACAAGTGAACCATGTCAGGAGTCATCAGGTCAGAGGGACCCTGACCAGCTGCCCTGCCACTGTGTGTGACAATGCCTGGGGCTCCTTGTCTTGTCTTGGCTTCTTTGTCTGTTTTTCCTACTCAAGGTCTAATGGTTCAGTGGCATGCACTTTGCTCAAATCTAGCCACAATGCCCGCATCGTCAATACCACCAAGCATCAACTTTGCAAAACTCTTTCTTTCTCTCTGTGCTTGTGTCTCTGTCTCTCTCTCACACACACAACACAACACATACACACACACACACACACACTCTGACTGGCTTTGTTGACATCTCTTCCTGCCCTTATCCAAACTACATGCTATAATGAAGAACCCCTGGATTGTCATCTTTGAGCTTAGGCTTGGTCCTCTGGATTTTTCCAAAGCTCCATATGAGATTCTGATCCATCCTAATCTTTGAGATGCACAGATGTGCACTGGAATTAACCAGAAACCCGATCTATCTGGACTTCTCTAAACACACACAAAAAGGGCCAAGGCTCTGGGGAAGTTCTCTGTGGAAGGGATTTCCTTATCTTCAGAGGATACCTTAGCTTCATTTTCGGCTTCTCCTTCCCCTTCCCTGGAGAGCTCAGCTATGCCTGTGACCCAAGCGCATCAAGTTAATTGTCTTTCCTGGAATCTATTTCTTTAACCACACCCTCATGCCTTGTGCCCACAGTTCCTTCCACTTTAGAATCTTCTTCCCCTCTGTGAGCCTTCTCATCTCATGCTCATCTCCAAGTCCCAGGCAAACATCCGCTCATCATGCTCCTAAACAGCCCTTGGTTCTCCCGTAACTACTCATACAGGATGGGAGCCAGGATAGGATCACGCTCTGCACACAGCACTGCCATATCTGACTGTTCATTTCACCGATGGTGCCCATGGCCCGGGCTGTCTCTTGTTCATCTCTGAATCCTCTATGCTTACTGCCTGCTTAGAACATGGGACGGAATGAGAGGGTCTGTCTTGATTGAGTTTTCCACATGAACAAGGCCATGACAGGAGAAGGGAGTTCCTAGGGAAAAGGGGGCAGTGTCCATGGCAGCAGTTCTCAACCTGTGGGTCACAACCCCTTTGGGGGTCGAATGACCTTTCACAGGGAGTGCCTGATTCATAACAGTAGCAAAATTACAGTGATGAAGTAGCAACGGAAATAATTTTATGGTTGGGGGGGGGTCACCACAACATGAGGAACTGTATTGAAGGGTCGTGGCATTAGGAAGGTTGAGAACCACTGGTCTGTGGGTTCCTCGGGTGGTGGTGGTCCACGTCAAGGCCTGGGCTGCTCACCCTACTCACACTCTCCCCACTCTGTTTGCAGTGACCTTCAGCGACTGCAAGGGGAATGACAAGCTGCGCTATGAGGTCTCAAGCCCGTACTTCAAGGTGAACACGGATGGTGCCCTGTTTGCCCTGAGGAATGTCACTGCTGTGGGCAGGACCCTGTTTGTCCATGCGAGGACACCTCATGCGGAAGACATGGCAGAACTCGTGATTGTCGGGGGCCAGGACATCCAGGACTCCTTGCAGGTAATGCAGCTGCTTGGGATAAGCTGGGTCCCAGCAGGACCACTGGGGTCTGCCTGTGGTATGTGGGAAATGGGTCTTTGGCTGCTTACATTGACCAGGTTTCTTTGGTTGTTGCAAAGTCCAGCTATTTACACTGAAAAAGGGGCAGTTGTAGGGGGTGGGTGGGACTGTATTAGCTCATGGTGCAAGAAAATATTTCAGAGGTGGTTCTGCCTGCAGAAAAAATTATGTATTGGCATCTGGGCCTTTATTTTGGTTGTTTTGTTTTTTAACTTTTTGTGTGTTGTGGGTGAATGTTCACAGAGAAAACTGGTTTTCCATTCAACCATTCATGCATGTTTTGCTGTATGACATTGGTTGTAATACCCTCCATATGACAGCACTCTTCTGGCTTCCTCCTTGTGTTTACTATTTTAAGTTGTCCTTTCCTAGCCCTCCTTGCCTTCTGAGCTTTATTGTGGGGCACATGCTGCTCTTTTGATCTCCTGTGGCTGATTTCTCCTCTGATCTCCTATGGTATAGCTCACCAGTCATTTGGTTGAAATCTAAACGATGGGGGTGAGTTCAGGTCCAGAATTCAGTTCTGAATCATGGGTCCATTCCCCCATGCTGGCTTCATTGTCCGACACCCACTCCTTGGCCTCCTGCACCCCAAGGCAGAGGCTCCACTCCAGGTCCTAGTCAAGTCTCCTGATACAGCTTCCCTTCCCCCAATACCTGCAAGAGCTTTACATCGAATCTCATTGGCTTTAACCAGTCAGGTGCCCAACTTTGCACCCAACAGCCTTCAGTGACCTGAGGCGCTTTGATTGGCTGAGTCACCTGCCTTTTCTGGAAGCCAGGGGAGTAAGTCAGTCCCAGCTAAAAATATGGACTGGGATTATCGAAGGTGAGTGACTCAAGGGAAATTGGGAAGGGGGGGTCGATACTGGAGGCCAACCTACAATGTCCTATTAGAGTTGTACTGCAGGCTAGCCCTTGCACACTGCACTGGGGCTCAGCTATGCGCTGGGACATACTTCTCTGGACAAACCCTTTATGAGCACCGCAAGCTGCCACCAGGCTTCCAGAGCATAGCAGCAAGACCCTTCTACCGAGGCTCTCAGAGCCAACACAGCCTCTTCATTAGAGTCAAGAACAGATGCCGTAAGACCAGGGCAGAATCCTCACAATAATCATGTGTGTCCCCAGCTTTGTGAACCAAACCACCTGCTGGTCTACTCTCTGCCTATTTTCCAAAGCCCATGGTCCTCACTGCCTGTCCCCTTTGCCACACTCCCCACAGCCCAGCTCCACTGGCTCATTGGCTGTGGGTGGTAGACTGAGCCTTGGCTCCACAGTTGGCAGCTGATTGCCCAATTGGCAAGATGAGCACTGCTTTCTTGCCAGTGCTATTGTAGGCCCTGCAGAGAATCATGGAACTTCTTTTTGACGTTTTGATTTTATTGAGGTATAATTAACATAGCCTACAATTCAATAGCCCCATCGTATCAAGAAAGACTGTGCAATCATCATCACAATCAACTTTGGAAACTTATCTTCCTTCTTGTTTGCATTGATGTTGACTCCCCATTTCATCTACCATCCCTTGCCAGACCCCCGGGCAATCATCAACTTCTCAATCTGCAGTCTAGGACAGCAAACAAGGGGTATGGGTGATCTCCACTCGGCCACCATGGGGGTAACAGATAGTGTTGTTCAACCTGCTTGAGTATAGTTTCCAAGGCTGTAGTTTTGGAAGCTACTCTCTCAGATCATTTATAGGTGGTATTGGGATAGAATCTATTTTCGATCCTTGGACTGAACCAATGTAACACTTCCTCTGCATATCAGAGAATTCCAGAAGCCAGGCGGATAGCAGGCTGAAAAGGAATCCACAGCAGATCAGAGATGTTGAGAAGGATGGAGGACATCCTTGTATCCCTACTAGTGTGGAGACACAGGGGCGGCACAAAGACAGACTTTTCTCTTGCTTAACCATGGTCAGCCCATTTCACAGCTTCCCACCAGCTCAGGAGATAAACGATAGGAAGGCCACAAAGCAACAAAATAGCTGGGATGTATAGACAGAGGATCTCTTAGAAACCAGGGAACAATATGGCAGGCCCTGGCAGGCACTTAAGGAAACCCTAGTGGGGTAGTACATTATGACTTGGGCTGAACAATCATACTTTCTGCTCCAGTGGAGACTTAGTCTCAGAAACCCACAGTGGCAGTTGTTCTCTGTCCTATAGGGTCACAATGAGTCAGCATGGACTGGATGGCAGTGAATGAGAGCTGAGTGACAAGGGCCTTTTGTGGGGGGGAGTGGATGTAGATAATGGGTGTTGTTCATTTGACTTATGAGCTGACTTCATATCCGGGGAAGATGGCATCATAGGCCTTCGCTTAATATAGAGCGGGAGGCATTCTGGGCTGTGCTTGGGACAGCTGCCTTCTTGAAGAGCTGGGAAAGCAAGAATGAAGGCATTAGGAGGTACTCAGCTGTGGTATTGTTCTACAAGTCTTGGGAAGACAGCTCCCCTCCCCAGGTGACACCGAGACAAGTAGTGGCTGGCTTTCGTCAGCTGTGCAGTCCCACGAAGGTTGGCAGCTGTGGTTTGTATCTTCGAGGATCCCTGGTGGTATAGTGGTTAAGAGTTAGACTGTGATTCGAATGGTCTTCAAAAGTACCAGCAGCTCCTCAGGGAAAAGACGGGGCTTTCTACTCCGATAAACAGTTACCAACTCAGAAACCCACGGGGTCGCTATGAGTCAGCGTGGACTTGAGGCAGTGAGAAAGCATGAGGAGGTTTCTTTGCACTCAGTCGACTGGACTCCAGCAGAACAGGGCCGAGGTTTGCAAACAGGCCTGATGAAGCTACCCAGATGTGTCCATTATAGAAAGAACACACGCAAGCACAGGCACAAACGCATGACAATAAAGAAGGTGCCAAAAGAAGATTCCCCTCGAGACAAACGCATTTCCAATTCGAAGTTCAATTGTGATTTTGAGGTCTTACTATGTGCAAACAAGGAGACCAACTATAAGACAGTGACATCGATGCATATGTGAGTCTGCTGAGCTCCCGGTTAGCTCTTAGATAACCAGGGGCGGAAAATGCACATTAGGATGGGTGAAAGACCAAGAAGGGAGGCAAAGATGATTGGTTCTCTGTGCCTTTAGAGAAGAGACAGGTTAGGGGATGCTGCTGTGGTGATAGCAGGTACACTAACATTGGACTTACGTGTACATAGCCCAGACTAAGTGTGAGGTGCTCATTGTGTCCATGGTACTGATGAATACATGATACTCACTGTGTACTTGGTCCTGACACTGTCTCAGGCCGTGTCTCTAGTGTGTTTCCTCTTCCCACCAACCTGATCGAGCAGCTGCTACTGCCTTGTGGTAGTTACATAATCTGTTGTCAATTTGAGAGTATTAAAAACGAAAGGGTGGCGTTTAACCTGTCAGTCAGGTCCCAGCTTCATGACCGCATTTGGAGGTGCTAAGGAGATAAATAGCTCACTGGAGGCAGGGCACTGGCACACTCCCTGTGAGACATTCTTGTTGACAAGCCACATGGAGATAGGCTGATGGTAGCCAGAGCCGTGGAGCTAGAGGAACCTTGTGGAGACCCACGACAGTGCAGAGATACTTCTACCACCACTAGATCCACAAGACATTCCACCCACCAGCCTGTGATCTTCCTGCATTTGGCGTCATTGCATGGCTACATGAGTCTAAAGAGGAATTTATGGACTAGTATTGACATATGGGGTAATATTGGACTTATGGACTTGATCTGGACTGGGCGAGGAAGTGTTCTCAAGACACAATTGCCCTTTGATATAAAACTCTTTCTTATACACATATGAGTGTCTATGAATTTTGTTTCTCTATCTACACAGACTAACACATGCCTCCATTTTACTGATGGGGAAACTGAAGCACAGGAAGACTGGGTGGCACAATGGACAAGGAGTGGCACAGAGGCGAGACTTGAACCCAGGCTTCTTTCCACTCTTCGTGATGCCTCTTCTTGCCTAAGGAGGAGGAATGAGCTGGGTCTTGAAGTCCATTACTAGTCTAGTCACCCCACAAGATGAGTCCCTTCTCAGCTGTGTGACCTTGGGAGAATTGCAGTATCTCTCTGAGCCTCTATGTAGGAGGGACTTTTTCATCTTTAAACAAGGATAGCCATCCTAAATCTTTAGGTCTTTCTGGGGATGGAATGAGCTCCCACATGTGGTCATCATCCTCAACACTGAGCTGACACTGCAGCAAGAAGCCCATGCAGGTTGTTCAACAAAGCTGTGGTCATGGTGGAGATGTTATTGGGCGGGGAATCTACTCAGCATTCTTGACTGAAGTGGAGAGAGAGCGGAGCTAATAGTGTCAATAGTGGGCACCACCATTTTTAAGAACATATTATCTTGGAAGGAGTTTTTCTCTCTGGTGCCATGTGTTAAGTGGTGGGCTGTTAAGTGGAAGAGTGGCTGGCTGAACCCACCAGCCCTGAATGAAAGAAAGGTGTGGAAACTATGGAAACCCTTTGGGATGGTTCTACTCTGTCCTATTGGGTCACTATGAGTCAGAAGCACCTCAAAAGCAGTGTGCTTATTTTGTTGAAATCTCTTCATGATCCCACATTTGCACTTCTGAGTCATTTTTCATCTTCACAGCCTCCCTGTGGGGTCGCTGATTTTACCTCCTCTCCTAAAGATATGCTCGGTAAAGTAATGAGGAAGCAAAAAAGTAGAAGGCCCTCCTCAATGAGATATAACGCAGTGACATGAGAACCGTTGTGAGGATGCTGCGAGACTGGGAGGCGTTTCCTTGTGTTCGACGTACGATCACAGAGAATCAGAACTGACTGGGCAGCACCTAACAATAACAAAATCGTGGGAACTTGGCCAAGATTCCCCTCAACCTAAAATTGACAGAAATGAGTTTGGGATTCTATTCTTTCTGTCCAAACTCCAATTCCCTTCCTGCCACTGTGCATGCAGTCCAGGATGCTGGCCACCTGGATGAGGGTGGCCACTGCCAATGAGTTGAAAGGTGAAGGTCAGTCCAAGTCAGTAGGAGCAGCAGTGGAGGAAAACAAGTGGCACATACGGTCCATCGGAAGAAAGTCATGAGTCAGTGTTGGAGTAGCAATGATTGCTGGGCGGGGAAAGGGTGGATTGATCCAATGGCAATAGCAGTAGACTTAACGCTTAATGATGACACAAGTCAAGACAATGTTTTCTCTGTACACAGAGTGGCCACCAGGAGTCGGGGCCTATCAAGCCACTCCTCCTTCCTTGAGTTGGCTCGTGAATCAGACTAGTCAAGTAAGGAGCAACTGAGGAAGGCATGCATCCCAATTGGTTGAGAGTGTTGCACTGGGGACTCCTAAAGGGTGTCTTGTAGAGATGCCCAGGAGACAGTGGGGAACTCAGGAATGGATCTGGGCTGGGTTCCACCACCGTAAAGACTTGGGGCAAGAAGAACACAGTGCTAAGAGGGCTGCTCACGGTGCTGTGCCTCCTGAAGGAGGCTTTGGTGTTAGATGCACTGAATTGGAATTTCTCCCTTGCCACATTCTCATTGTGTGACCTTGGTCTAATCATTGGATTTTGTGAACCTCAGTTTCATCATCTGTGAAAGGGGGATGAGCATAAGGCCTACATCATGGAGCTTTGCAATCAGGCATCTCCTGTCCAGGGACACGTATCAC
>NW_022106189.1:44144880-44150007 GCF_000313985.2 Echinops telfairi
ATAATCCAGGATAAAATGGAGACATCTTCTTTTGCCACCCCTTGGATGTCTTTCTAACCCATTTGGGGAAAGACTGCTCTAGGGGATGAATGTACTTTGAGTACGTTATCAGGAGAGACCAGCCCTGGCAACGGTCATCATGCTTGGTAAAATAAAGAGGGTCAGCAGGAAAGAGGAAGTCCCTGAATGGAATGGATTGACTCAGTGGCTGCAACAGTGGGCTCCAACATGATGCTTGTGGGGATGGCCCAGGACCAGGCCGTGTGTCCCTCTGTTGTCTTTAGGATCACAATGAATAGTTGCTGACTTGAAAGCACCAACATCAACAAGGAGGATAGAGGAAGAGTGGGAAGGTTTAGCACACTCTTTCCATCTGTGAGGAAGAATCCGAATTGGAAGCGGGAGGGCACAAGGGAAGACAAAGGCAAGAGAAGGTGTAATCGGAGGGAGGGGTTCGGCATGTGGACTAAGCCATGGAGGAGAGATTTCGCAGAGGCTCACTTCAGAGCTCTGTGCTTTGAAGAGGGAAGGAGTGTCTCCAGTGCAGGCTGACCCCATCACAGCCCAGTTTAACAGCAACTCCTAGAGTCCAGCTCTTCTTTAGTTGAAAGACGTGTCTCATTTGTAACCTGCTATCGCCAAATGTTTCACCTGGCAGCCCTACCCCCTGAATCCATGAAAACCCATCGTTAGGGGTTTATTTGCAGACTCTTGAGTTCTCTAGGCATTTTTAATGGGTTGCCCAGAATCCAGTACCTGCCTGGGTGTTATAAGATCACCTGAGATCTAAGTCTACAGAGGGAGAGTTTAATCTCAGTCTTTTGTCAGGCATGGAGGCATTGCTACGGAGAGTGGAGAGGTTAACATGCATGCAGGAAAAGATTCCCTAGCCTGCAAACGTGAGGATGAGCTTGACTCCACTAAAACGTTCCTGCACTGAATGTGATGAGTCCCCTCCTCGGCAATGAGAGGGACCAGGCTTCCTTCCTCAGTCTTGCATACGAGGTTTCAAAGGTTTACGTGGAAAACCTTCATGATTCACAACTCACACTGAAACGCCTTTACCTGCTGTGTAGATAGCACGAATCAAGCTCATTTTCCAGCCCAAAGAGTACCATTTGTTGCTGTTCTTGTTTTGGTTTCTGAGTTAAGAAGGCGTGCCTTTCATGACCGTGTACTATGGAAAGGAATTCAGACATCAATTAAAGACAGTGTTGAGGTAAGTCAGCTTGGGAAGCCAGCTCCTCAGGGGCTGGTAGGAATTCATCTTGACTTCCAGTTTGGGAAGGAAGGGACTGTACCTGCCACCTTCATTGAGAACTGTGGCAGCTGGTGCTCTGAGCAGTGGCAGAACCTGGATTCCTGAGGTCCTGGCAGAAAATGGAACCAAAACCCAAAGCGCCCCATGGCCAGTTTTCTCTTGAGAGTCACAGTTTGTTCTAAGTTGCCATCGAGTTTGGTTCTTTTTGATCGCAACTTTAAGGATAATGGAACAAAAGAGTACCCCCCCCCAGGCCATCTTGATGATTGGCATGACACCACTGCTGTGGCCATTGTTTCAATCCATCTCAATGAGGGTTTCCCTCCATTCCACACTTACTGCTCCAGCCTCAGGCCCACTGCACAGTCAGTGCTCAGCAACTGGCTTCGGAGTCCATGGATGAGTGGAGTGTTGCCCCTCTCTTTCCCCACTAGTTTCAACTCTTGTCCTTTCTTGAGTTGGCCAACAGCTTGCCTGCCTTCACCTCCACTGCTCCTTCTGTCTGGGGGGTGAAACCTCTATCACTCCCCACAGTGCTCTGGCCAGCTTGTGAAATGCTCTGAGGGCACACCAACATTTCCCTTCTGAAGGACAGCCTCTGGCTCACTGGCCAACACACATTTTGGTGCTTCAAATGTTAGACTTGTCTCTATATTTGACTTGCTAATTCCAAAAACGACACTATATTTCCCCTATCAGCTCTAGTTTGTGAGACACAGACATGTGCCAAATAGCACTCTTCACTCTGCTCGCCCATAAAAAAGGAAACAAAATCAGGATCTTGAAGCATGAAGGAAACATGTTAAAATTAAAAAGAAATTTACTCTATGGAAATCTATTTATTCTATACCGAAAGGTAAATTTCTGACACAAACTCTCCAGTCATTTGACCTACAATCAGCTCCTTTTTAAGACTCCTGAGAGAGATCTGTCAAGACAGCCCTCCTAAGATGCCAACAATAACAGTCTGCCATCCTGTGTGCATCCCATCTTCCTTCACCTTGCTCTTTGCTTACGTCACCAAGGTTCTCTGGAAAGCAGTGTAAGTGACCGTGCAGACAATGGACTTTAACACTCATGTTACAGCCCAGCCTGTTGCCATGGAAGAGCACACCCTCTACCAACGATGTGTAACTGTCTGCTTGTTACCAAGAAAGTTGTTCACAAGAACTAATGAAGATCAGGCACACGATTCTATTTCATTCATCGATGCTATCAAATGTGGCTCATTTGTAAGTTATCTAATCTGTGGACCATAGAGAATTCTTGCCTTTGGGTTTTCCATGGAAAATCCAGGTAACTTATGCAGAATGTATTCAAGGCACAAATTAGTCTTTATTCAAAGCCTTTACACATTGCTTCATCAGGGCTAGCTTTATATGTAGTGGTGGTAATATGATTTTATCTCGTGCTACCAAAGGTTCATGATTACATTTTGTCCTCCCACCTCCAGAAGCCAGTCTTTTCTTGCCCGATGTTTGTGTTTGGCGCTACAGTCCCAAAGGCATTAAAAAAATGGGAGACTTTGTGTAACCACTTAGTTGACCAGGAAGAAAATTAACCATCGTCAAGTCAGCACAAAGGACTCATTGATTTCCTTGACAATTTGTCTTTTCCAAGATTAAAGTGATGGCTTGTTACCCATCTTTCATTCTGGTGGAGTGACTGGGCCGTATTTAAAAGAACACATTTCAAACTATGTTTTGAATTGTCAATGAAAAGACGCTGATCACTCGGGCTATACTGTGAAAGACCAATTTTCTTCAGAAGGTTTCCAATGTCGTTACAGAATACTAACTTGTTGTCTTTGGTAAGGAATGGCAGCAAATCCTTTTCTCCCCTTCGATAAAATGTAATTTTGTTCCAGACTGAAGTACATATCTTTTCTTTTAGTCTGGAGGCAAGAAAAGACTCCTTGGAAATATTTATATCCCTGATCAGATCGCTCGATTCATTCTGGGCAAAATGTTCTCTGTGTGAAGTTGTTTGGAAATCACTGTCACCGCCCTGCTTTCTTTCCCTTGTGCGATATCAGGCTTGCAAGAGTCGTCCTCTGCGAGCTGTGGTCGTTCATGGAAAGGTGCAAGGGGCACAAGATCCGTGTGTGGAACGCTGTGTATTATGGGAGAGGAAGCAGATGCGTAGTTGTGAAACAAAGGTCATTATACACGCTAAAAACAGGTGGGTAATTTAAATATATAACAGTCACATTCAAATAAGAAAGCTTGTTGTGACATCCTGATTCTGCAGAGATCTTTTAAAGAGCAAACTAAAATTTTGTAAATTCAACCACATCTAAAAAACTAGAATGGAGGTGGTCTATCTATTGCAATTTTCTGAATCAGAACCCTCTATAGCCCCAGGAACAGGCACCAGGAAAAAACACTCTGTGATACCATATCTGGTTGGATGTTGTCCACATGTTCCTCATAGAACCCCGCCTGTCTCTCACCCATCATTGCATGAAAGCTGTCTCTGCACCTGCATTTTATCTATACTCCTCTCATTTCTGAGCCCTGGGCTCAGGGACTCAACTCCCACAGGGAGAACCCCACCCAGGGGCCAGACTGCCTGACCTGACCCTCAGTGCTGCATCTAAACATCTGCTTCCGTCTCCTCAGCTGTTGCTGTTCTTAGGCGCCATCGATTCATCTCCTTGAGGACCTTCCTCTCCTTTGCTGCCCCTCTACTTTTCCAAACATGATGTCCTTCTCCAGGGACCAGTCTCTCCTTACAGCATGTCCAAAGTAGGTGAGACACTATCCTTGCCTGTAAGGAGCGCTCTGGCCATATGTCTTCCAAGATAGATCAGTTTGTCCTTCTAGCAGTCCCTGGCACTTGCAATTTTTCTCTCCAGAACCACAATCCAAATGCATCAATTCTTCTTCAGTCTTTATATTCAGTGTCCAATTTCCATATGCATATGAGACAATGGAAAATACCTGGATTGGGTCTGGTTTATTTTAGTCCTCAAAGTGGCATCCTTGCTTTTCAGTAGTCTAAAGAGGTCTTCTGCAACAGATATTCACCTCATGCAACTTGTCTTTTGATTCTCGGCTGCAGTATTATGGGACAATAGTTGTCTAGGTCTCATGGAGAAACTGTGAAATCACAAGAACAGGAACCCCGATAGCATAGTGGTCATTGGGTTAGCATTGGGTTGCTAACTCTAAGGTCAGCAGTTCTAAACCACCAGCCTCTCCTCAGGAGACAAATGGGGCTTTCTACTCCTGTAAGGAGTTACGGACTTGGAAACTAGCAGGGGCAGTTCTACCCTGCCCTATAGGGTTCCTTTGAGTTGGGAGCACTCAATGGCAGTGAGGTGTTTTTGTTGTTGTTGTTGTTTGTATGCCTAACACTTGCACCCACACCCCACAGATGGCAGACGTTGTTAGCATGTCAGTTGTCCCTCTTCAGCATACCGTTAGAACCTATAGTTAAAGTTTATATAATAGAGTATATAATTTTACATAGTATCATATAAGCCTATAAGTAAAAGTTTACAGAGAACAGGCAGCTCAAGGTGCCCTAATCCATCACCAAAGCCCAACATACCCCAAATCCAAGATCTGTAGGGCCTTGAGGGTTCAGGTGAGTACAAATCATCACACCCCTGTTCCACAGATTCCCAATTCTTTTGAGGCCCCCATAAAAGAAAACATTCCCATTGACGTCGACTCATCAGCACCTCTCTCAGGCAGAGTAGGTTTCCCATAGGTTTTCCAAGCCTGTGATCTTTATGGAAGCAGACGCCAGTCTGCTCTCCTATGGAACAGGAGTCTGGAGCTCCAACCTTCGCTTAGCAGCCCAGCACATAACTACTGCACCAACACAGCTCCCCTCTGTGCCACGCTGCCCGGTCTCCA
>NW_022106189.1:44150966-44152781 GCF_000313985.2 Echinops telfairi
CGTCTTTGGGAGCAAAAATTAATATAAGACACTGTCTTATTTTCAGGGAAACAGGGTATATATACAGACAAAGTCACTATGAGTTAGAAATGCCTCAGTGGGGGTGGGTTTAATTGTTTTTAATCCAATTTGAAGATCGAGATGGAAGCTATTCCATAAAAAAATAAAGTAAAAACGGCAACCAGAGAACAGAATGACAAGAGAAAGAGTTGTCTCTTGTTTGTTTGTTTGATAGAATTATTGAATACGTCATCAGTCACCTTGAAGACAGCAGCCATATTGCTAGCCACCTTGTGCCTGGGCCCTTGAGCGTCACTGTGTTGTTGCTAGGTGCTGTGCAGTCATTTCTCTCCCAGGGGCCCTCTGGATGACAGCATGGTCCTGCACCATGCTCACAGTCTTTGTGATGTTTGAGCCCATTGCTGCAGTTACAACTTTTTTTTTAATGCTTGTAATATTTATTTATTCACTTCATAGAACTCGTTAGACTTTTGATGAAGTGCTACATTTGTATTCCTATGCATTTGTTACTTCAGTAAACAAACATATAGTGTAAAGAGAGAACGTGCCAAGCAGAAGATGCATGCTACCATTCATTTCAGCTTTTTTTTTAAGAAATCAAATAATTTATTGCATTGGCCAAATCTGTGCAGAAGACATTTTAGAGGTTTTATTTTATTATTATTATTATTTTAAAAATCATTTTATTTGGGGCTCTTACAGCTATTATAACATTCCATACATCAATTTTATCAAGTATATTTGTACATATGGTGCCATCATCATTTCTAAAACATTTTCTTTCTATTTGAGCCCTTGATATCAGCTCCTCATTTTCCCTCTCCTTCTCCCACCCTCCCTCCTTCATGAAACCTTGATAAATTATAGATTATTATTTTCATATCTTACATCATCCTCTGTCATCCATCACCCACTTTTCTGTTGTTTGTCCTTTTGGGATGGTTAATATGTTGATCCTTGTGATTGATTCTCCTTTTCACCCCCCATCTACCCCTTATCTTCCTGGTATCTCTATTCTCATTGTTGGCCCTGAGGGGTTTATCTATCCTGGATTCCCTGTGTTTCGTGGGCTCTTATCTGTAGCAGTGTGTATGTTCTGGTCTAATCCAATTTGTAAGGTAGAATTGAGGTCGTGATAGTGGGGGAGGGGGAGCATTAAAGAACTAGAGGAAAGTTGTGTGTTTCATCAGTGCTATATTGCACCCTGACTGGCTCATCTCTTCCTTGTGACCCTTCTGTGAGGGGATGTCCAATTGTCTATAGATGGGCTTTGGGTCTCCACCCCACACCCCCCATCCCATTCACATTGGGTATGATTTTGTTCTGGGTCTTAGATACCTGATCCCATCAACACTTGATGATCACACAGGCTGGTATGCTTCTTCCATGTGGGCTTTGTTGCTTCTGAGCTAGATGTCCGCTTGCTTACCTTCAAGCCTTTAAGACCCCAGATGCTTTATCTTTTGATAGCCAGGCACCATCAGCTTTCTTCACCACATTTACTTATGCACCCATTTTGTCTTCAGCAATCATGTCGGGCAGGTGCAGCTCCTCTTTTTATCCCCTCCCTCCTCTGCCCTCTTGCATCCTTGATCAATTATATATTGTTATTATTTATTCTATAACTTACATTGTCCCTTTTCTCCCTTCACCCACATTTCTGTTATTGGTCCCCTTCATGGACCGGGGGGAGGGTACGTTATATGTCCAACCTTGTGGTGGGCAGTCACAACTTTAAGTCCACTACTTTCCAGAATTTCAGGATATCATTGCCACCTTCCACAAGGGAAACCT
>NW_022106189.1:44153803-44191746 GCF_000313985.2 Echinops telfairi
ACAGAGCTGGAAAATGATGGTGCAGATTCAGGAATTGGGCCTAGAATAGAACATTCGGCTGTTACATTTTGACACATGCCTAAAATGTTATGTTTATGATTCCTCGCTCCAGGATGCTATTTAAATATAGATGAAAAAGACAGCCTTCCATTCATTAATTTAAGTAGATAACAGATTGCTTTGTGGCTCATAATTTATGAAGATTGTATTATAGAGACTAATTTTAATGAAATACTTAGAGGAGGGGAAATAAAATAACTGATCCCACACAAAGTCCAGATAATGAAAAGAGGCTGCTTTTTTGACCGTGAAAGTACTAGCTTTCACGTTCCAGACCAACATGGTCCAAAGAACTAGGATGTGAGTCATAGGCTTTATGTTTTATATTTTCTACTAGGTGTATTAAAAAGGAAAGAGAAGCTTAATTCACTGCCCTTGAGTCAATTCCAACTCCTAGTGATCCTAAAGGACAGAGTAGAACTGCCTCTGTGAGTTACTGAGACTGTATATCTTCAGGAGAGTAGAAAGTCTCATGTTTCTTCTGAGGGATAGCTGGTGATTTCGAACTGCTAACCTTGGGGTTAGAAGCCCAGAGTGTAACCCACCGCACCACCAGGTCTCCTTAAAGAAAGAGGTGAGATTAATTTGAATAATGCATTTAATCTAATATATCTGAGATTTTATCAAGTAATCAGTGGAAATATTGAAGAATTTTTGCATTCTTTTATTGATGCTGGATTTTAAATCTGACATGTATTTGATACTTGAACAAATTTCAATTTAGACTAGCCATATTCCAGATGTTTGATATTCAAAGAGGTCTAAGTACTAGTAATTGGACAGAGAAACTCTGGGATTCTCATGGACACTTGTATATTTCTAAAGAAGGCTGGAAAGAGCCACTTGCTGGGTACTAGCCACACGGTGAGGAAGCTCCTGGATAAGATGAACCGACACAGTGACTGCAGCGAAGGGCTGAGCAGGACACCCGTTGAGGGGGATGACATAGGACCTGGCTGTGTTCTGTTCTGCTGTACATAGAGTGACTATGCGTCAGAACCCACTGGATGGCACCTAACAACCCCCACATGTTGGGTGCAGTGGGAATTCAATGGTAGGGTTATTGCCTTCACTGTACAAGAGCCAGGCATGATTCCTGCCCAACGCATGTCATGTGAAACCACAACCCGTCTACCAATGAGGGCTTCATATTGCTATGATGCTAAACAGGTGTCAGCAGAGCTTCCAGACTAAGAAACACTAGGAAAACAAAGTCTGGAAAACTGCTTCGGAAGACTGCTCCATGGGAATCACTAGTGCACTTGATCTGATTCACACCCTATCCTGGGACTGGCCTGGGACCAGGCAGCATCTTCTTCTGTTGTGCACAGAATGATCGCAAGTCCATGTCCAACTCCATGCAGCCAACAAGCACACTGACATGCTCTCGCCTCCATCCTGTTCCCTGACCAGCCTGTGTGGCATCGGTAATATCACTCCTGTTCGATAGGCAGGCAAGGCACCCAGGAAAGAAAGGCTGCAGGACAACCACTGCCCTCAGTCAACCGTCAGTGGCGGATGAAGGAGTTACACCTAAGCCTACCGATGTTTCGCGGTCACTGTTACTTTGCTGAGACCAACGTTTACAGCAGAGCCAGTGCCTTCTGCGTCTCTAGGACAGACTGTGAAATGACATGGGAAACATAAACGTGGTTAAAAGTAAAATCCCAGGGTTGAGCAGAACTCCTGGAGAATCTCTAAGTAGGTGGACAAGCCTTGTTGTCGTGGCAGGTTTTAAAAGTGTTCCTCATGGATAGAGCCTTTGGAAACAGAACCTCTGGAAAAGCACACAGTTTCCAAACGACACATCTCTTTCTGCCAGGGGCCTTATCTCAGAGCCTAGCTGAAATACAGCTGAAAAAAAACTGCCTCCCTTGTATATAGAAAAATTACCATTCCGCATTTTATTTTCCTGTGCATTAATTGTTTGAATCTTCACAGCACTGCCCTGAAGCAGATGGTATTGTTTCTCTTTTATATGAAGGAGGCGGGTCTGAAGACATAGAGCTGATCACATGGTAGCCCAGGATTCAAACCCACATGGTTTTGTAAGCCCAGGATCCTATCTGCAGCCAGCATCTCACAGCTGCCCAGAACTCTTCAGACAAATGGAATATAGCAGGATCAGAGGCCAGTTGCCATCTTAGGCCTGTGATCAATGAGAACATCTTCCTAAGACTCTCTCATAACCACCCCTCAACCCCCAACCTTCAACCCCAGCATAGTGAGTTACAGGTTGGGCTGCTAACTGCAAGGTCAGTGGTTCAAGCCCACTAGTGGGAGAAAGAGGAGGCTGTCTGTTCCCATAAATTTGTGTGTTGTCAGAAATATTCAGAAGCAGATCTACTTGGTCCTATTGGTCTGATACAGGCGAGAATCCCCTCCATGGCAGTGGGCTTGGTTCTTCTCTTGATCTCGAAGAGCATGTCAATGAGCCCTGGTTGTGCAGTACATAAGCACTTAGCAGCTAACTGACAAGTCAAGAGTTCAACCCCACCAGTTGCTCCTCAACAGAAAGATGAGGATGCCTATCCTTTACAGATAAAGTGTCTGGGAAACGTTAAAGAGCCATTCTGTTCTGTCCTATTGGATCACACTGGGTGGGAATCGATGAGGTGGCCCTGGGTTAAGATCGTGTGATGGGGAGGTCATCGTGGGCATTGCTGCTCATCATAGCTGCTCTTACTGGAGACTTTGAGGCTGATGAGAGTTGTTCTGCAAGACTTTGACCCTTAATCAAAACACACACCAATCATGAGCGAACCCAGTCTGCAGTGCAGGCGACCCATTCCCTCCATTAGGTTCTCTAGTCAATGACCACTGGTGAGGTAGCCCCGCAAAAGAGAGAGAGAGAGGTGTCATGTATTCAGTCCTTCTCCACCCAATGATAGGCCAGTCACATTGCATACTCTTCACTCAAATACGAACAGCAGAAATCTCTTTATTTGGAGCAAAGTTGACAAAGAAGAACATCCTGGCCCCCAGCCAATGGCCTCGTCCATTCTACCCACATGGGGCCAGTGCCTTTGACCTGTGGTCGTTGGAGCCTGAGAATGACCTGTGACCAATGTCAGGGTGGCAGCTCCTCTTGAGCCACACCTCTGGTACTGCTCCACTCAACTCAATGTGTCCATCCTAGAGGGCAAGCGAGTCACAAGTGGTCACATGGACAGTCAGTACACACTTTGAACCTGTGACTAGGGCCTGATCTCATTACTACTTATTTATTTATTGTTCCTCCTGTTGAAAGAACTCAAACCTCCTTCTCTGTGGTCCATACCTGCTAAGGTGCTACATTAAACCACAATTAAGTCTCTGCATCCCAAAAGGGATGCTAAGTTGTTTACTGAACTACCTCTTGTGTCTGAGAGCAAGTATGTGTGTGCATGTTGATCAAAACATAAGACAGCTGCTTAAAAAACTTTTTAGTAGGAAGCAGATTTTGATAAACCTTGCTCTTCTGTGATCATGCAAAAAAAAAATCAATCCCCCAAATTTTAAAAATATCATTAAGAACCCATACGCATTTTCCTTTTTTAATTTAATTGTGAATTAGGTGAAGATTTCCAGATGAAATCGGTCTCCCATTCAGGCACATTTTCTTTCATGTCATGGACTGTAATCCCCACAATGGAACATCGCTTATGCCACTTCCTCCCTCTGTCTTTTGTTTCTGTGCCTCCTCTTTCCACGCTCCTTCCTGTCTTTTGGACTTTGTCCTTGGGGACATGCCACCCTTTTGATCTCCAGTGGCTGATTATTCTAAGAAACGAGTGTCTCTCTATTGTTATTGTTCACCTTTTAGACCTGCCTGTTGATTGGCTGAAAATTGAGTCAAGTACCAGGGATGACTACAGTTCCAAGCACGCATGAAGGGTAATCGAGTGCCATCGTCTTGGGGGTTGCACCAGTCTCTGTCTGACCATCTGCATCTTCATCATTGGACACATTAATGAGCCTAGGCTAGGTGAGAAATCTGTCCAAATGCTAACCAAAATGGTGCCTGGAAGCACTTGACAATCCCCAGCCTCTAAAGACCGCAGAATATAGCCAGTCAGGGAGGTTGTTAGCAAAGGAAGAAACTTCTCCAGGGAACTGAGTAACTACAGATACCCCAGGATACTTCAAGACCAAAGACCAGAACATCTTGAGATCATTTTTCAGGCAACAACTCTGAAATCTCCTCCTGGAGCCAGAGGCAGCCTTCTGCTGTAAGTCTTCAGCTTATTTCTTGGATCGCATGGATCCAGACCTTCCTCTCCAGCATCATTACAGTACAGAAGGAGAGATTGCAGCTTCTGCCCCAGAGCCCCTGGACCCATCCACTCACCAGAGAAAATTCATCCTGAGATCCAAGAGGGGCTTCGCCTTTCCCTAAGTTCTACCTAATCATTTTTCCTGCCCCCCTCTCCCCGCTATCGTGGAAGCAAGATGTTCTCTTCCAGGTTTGATTATTTTGAAGAAAATTCTTTCTTTCTTTTTTGGGGGGCAAAACGTGTGCATTGTCTACCAAACTTTTTATTATGTCAGGCAAATTGGGCTCCTGTTGACAGAGACTTTTTACAGCTTCTTCCCTTTGAAGATAAGAAATGATAAGCAATGATAGTGCTCCAGGAGACCCAGGTATCAGTCTGAATCACTATAAGTAGGCCCTTTTTTCCCTAAAGGCTGCCCTCCACTCATTCTCTTCACATCAGACCCCTAGGCATGCTGCAGTTCTTTTCTTCCAGCCTCTGCTGGGAGACTTAGACAGCTAATCAGGATGCATTATCTGCCTCCTCACATTGTCCATTCTCATAAACCCTGGTTAGCACCGATAATTGAGGCTCAACTGCTTTTTTATTCTAAGTCCCTTATTCAATTTGGCTCTTGTTAGCAAAGCCTCGCCCCTAAGAGCATGGCCATCAGTCTTATTTGGCTTATTTTCCCATGATTTCCTCTTTCATTCAGGCCTTTGGATAATATTTTCTTGAAAGAAAAAAGAAAAGCAAGCAAGTGAGCCAGAGAGCCCAGAAACTGACTCAAAGAAGTGAAAGGAAATTGTTTCCCTCTCTGTTTTTCTCCACACTCTGCATACAGTCTTATAATACAGTACTGGTGGTGTATTTGGTCAGAGTGATCTGCGCTCCGTAAATGTAGGGATTCAACCTGACTTGTTCACTGCTGTAAATCCTCCTCTTTGCACAGCACCAGGCACTGAACAAATACTTCTTCAATGACTGTACAAATGCCATAGATAGAACTAATATTGATGTTAAGAATGCGGAACACAGCCAATATTTATTTAGTTCAAACTCTATGCCAGGCAATATTCTAAGTGGTTATCTTATGTCGAACCATTTCATCTTTACAGCCATTTGACAAAAAAAAGAACCATTTGCTTCATTTTACCATGAGTTTGTGTCCACTATTCTCAAATGCTTGGCAACTCCATGTGCAATACAAGAAAGCACGCCCTAGACCTGCATCATCCTCAGAGTTGCCGGCATGATCCAGTCCTCTGTTGAATAAGTAAGAGAATGTGAAGCCACCCAACTGAAGTTGTCTCCATTTCTTTCTTCCATATCTCCACCTTACTCCTTCTCCTCCTCTTCGAGGAAAACTAAGTCTACCTACTCTTGATTGATTTACTCTCAAACTCGTTCCTTCCTGCCTCTGCTTTCTTCCCAAGCACTTCCCTTCCTCACCGTACAGCTCAGGTATTCGCTCCTCTTCTCCAAAATCATCATTGCCTCTGTGTTCAGATGTGCTCAGATCTTCCTGCAGAGCTATTTCACCCTGCGAGCATGTCCCATCTCGCAGAAGGTCGCCCATGTCCTCACTGACCCTCCTTCTCCAGAAACGGGCTCTTCATCATGATGGGCCCCAAACAGGAGAGTCGGGACAGTGTTGTGTTGGGATTCACAAGGTTTTCGTGGGCTATTTTTTGGGGGAAGTGGACTGCCAGGTCTTTCTCCTTAGTCTGTTTCAGGCTAGAAGCTCGGCTGAAGCCCATCTGCCATGCGTGACCCTGATGCTATTGAAATACCAACAGCATCGCTTCCAGCATCACAGCATCGCGCAAGTCACCACAGTCTAACAAGCTGAGAGAGGGTGGTGATATCACCATGTTCTGTTGTTGTTAATTGCTCTCTGTACATTGGCTCTGGCTCATGTACAACAGAACAAGGTGTTGCCTGGTTCTGTGGCTTCATCACAATCGCTGGTGTGCCCGGGCCATTGTTTTAGCCAATGTTTAATTAAGTCCCTCTAACCTTCTAGTAATATATTAGACAATATATTAATTTTACAGACATAACTATGGTTTAGTAGGGAGTACATTTTGAAGCCAGACTTTTGATGCCAGCAGTTCTCAACCTGTGAATCGCCACCCCTTTGGGGGTCAAGTGACCCTTTCACTGGGGTCACCTAATACATTCTGAACATCAGATAGTTACATGATGATTCATAACAGTAGCAAAATTATAGTTATGAAGTAGCAATGAAAGTAATTTTATGGTTGGGGGTCACCACCACATGTGGAACTGTATTAAAGGGTCGCGGCATGAGGAAGGCTGAGAACCATTGGTCTATGCAGACTCTTCAAGAGTGCCTTAGACAAAATATCTTTTGGGGTGGGCAAAGTAAAGAAGTATAAAATGAATATTAGTAAGGGGACAAATAACAAAAATGTTTGCGAAGGGAGACAATGGACAGTGTAAGATAAGAAATAATAATAATAATATATAATTGATCAAGGAGTCATGAAGGTGGGAGGGTGGGGGAGGGAGGGGCAAAAAGAAGAGTGTATACCAAGGACTCAAGTAGATAATGTTTTGGAAATGATGATGGCAACATATGTACAGATATGCTTGATGCAATTGATGTATGGAATGTTATAAAATCTGTAAGAGCCCCAATAGAAATGATTTTTTTAATAAAATAAAAGACAAGGTAGTCTTGGAGAAATATCCCACTGGCCTTCCATATCTCTTCATAGAACATACACCTACTCTCACCCCACCTCTCTAATGGGCTGCAGTGCGAATGGCCGGGCCTCTCTTCAGTGGCACATTCATAGGTATCAGGAGTTAGGGCTTGAGCATCACAAATAAGTGAAATGAATATTCATAAGTAGGGTGCATGCAGATCGGTTGAACAGCCATACGGAATCAAAAACCCCACTCATTGCCAAGGAGTTGATTCTGACTTAGAGCGACCTTAAAGGACAGGGTAGAACTGCCTGTGGGTTTCTGAGACTGGCGTTTCTTTTTAAAATCATTTTACTGGGGGCTCTTACAGCTCTCATCACAATCCCTACATACATCCCTTGTGTCAAGCATAATGGTACATATGTTGCTATCATCCTTTACTAAACTTTTTCTTTCTACTTAAGCCCTTGGTATCAGCTCATTTTCCTCGTCCCCCACCACCCCCTTCATGAACCCTTGATAAGTTATAAATTATTGGTTTTTTCATGTCTTACACTGACCACTGTCTCCCTTCACCCACTTTTCTGTTGTTCATCCCCCTGGGAGGGCGTTATATGTAGATCATTGTGATCAGTATCCCCTTTTCTCCTCCCACCTTCCCCTTACCTTCCTGATATCACTACTCTCATAATTGGTCCTGAGGGGTTTATCTGTCCTGGATTCCCTGTGTTTCGAGCTCTTATCTGTACTAGTGTATATGCTCTGGTCTAACCAGATTTGTAAGGTAGAATTGGGGTCATGATAGTGGGGTGGGGGAGGAAACATTAAAAAACTAGAGGAAAGTTGTATTTATAGAGGTCTAAATCCAGCATGTACATATGTAGATATATTTATATATAATGATACAGAAATAGATCTATGTACATATATTTATATGTGAACTATTAAAGGTAGCAGACAGACATTGGGCCTCTACTCACGTATTCCCTGAACGCAAGAACACTTTGTTCTAATAATGCAGTATTCTGTGATGCTCACCTTCCCAACACGATCGCTGAAGACAAAATGGGTGCATGAGAAAATGTGGTGAAGAAATCTGATGGTGCCTGGCTATCAAAAGATATAGTATCTGGGGTCTTAAAGGCTTGAACATAAACAAGCAGCCAACTAGCTGCAAAGCAACAAAGCCCACATGAAAGAAGCACACCAACCTGTGTGATCAAGAGGTGTAGATGGGATCGGGTATCAAGCATCTAAGACACAGAACAAAAACATCATGTCATTGTGAATGAGGTGGGACATGAGGTGGAGACCCAAAGCCCATCTGTAGACAGTTGAACATCCCTTTTACAAAAGGGTGGCAAGGAAGAGACAATCCAGTCAGGGTGCAATATAGCACCAAAGAAACATACAACTTTCCTCAAGACTGGCATTTTTAACAGAAGTCAAAAGCCTCTTTCTCCTGCTGAGCACCTGGTAGTTTTGAACTGCTGCCGTTATAGTTAGCAGCCCAATGCATAACCCACTATGCTCACAGGGCTCCTGCTGAATATAAAGGGCTCAGAAAACAATCTAATTCTAGAATCTAACTCATTGGTTTTTATCCCAGTGATGGGGATGAGAATATGAAGATGTGTTTACTTATCAACCATGTAGTTTTCTCAGCCTTGGGAACCTAATTAGTTGATGGACTTGAGATTCTGAAGGGTTGACTTATCTATAAAGATGAACTGAAATCCACAAGGGAAGACTCAGTAGGGATATCTATTAATTCCCATTTACAGCAAAACACCATCAGGGCAACAGGATGGGGGAGACTTGAAAACCGGAGTTGGTTGATGAGGCATCCACTGCTGTGGAACTGGGCCAATTCCCTCGCAACAGGCCCCTGCCCTTACTGCTACTCTGTAATTAGTCATCACTAATTTATTGCCAATCACCTTGAGCCCTACTCTAAGAATCTTTTTCATTTACCTTAAGCAATGAACCCTACCCATTGCCTACCGTTTTCTGAAACGGGCTTTGTGTTTCCCTTTAAGGGAAAGTTAATACCACCCAACGAGAATTGTCTCCATTTCTTCTTTCCATCTCTTCCCCCTTACTCCTTCTCCTCTTACAGAAAACCCAGTTCTACCAACGCTTTTTTTGACATACACTCTTGAGTCCATTCCTTCCTGCCTCTATTTTTATTAAGCACTCCCCCTTCCTCACCCTGCATCTCAGGTATTCTTTCTTCTCCAAAACATCTTCCCTGCCTTCAGAGATGCTCAAATCTTCCCGCAGAGCACTCCTTTCTTCACCACAATCCTTGAGAAAAGATCCTTCACCCAACCTCCCGGCTTGATCACAGTCACGTCTTAATCTTTCTGACGGGTTCCTCTCTCTACTGTGGTGGCGGTCCCACGATGCTGCGTTGCTGGAAACAGCGCTGCTGGGGTTTTCAAGGCCATAGTAAACTGCATCGCAAGGACGCTGAACAGTTTCTCATTCCCGGTCCCAACATGTTCTCATTGCCAATCCTGCTTGAATTCTCTGAAGCATTTGGCAATTTTGAGATGCCCCAAGACAAGAGCAAAGTCTCTACCTACTCTCATTGGGCATGCTGCTTGGGATTCTGCCTTTGATTCTGCTCTGCTGTTTTATACGCCTCTCAAAAATGCCCGCACTAGCTGTTGTCCAGGATGTCTCCAAGCCTTCTTATCTGACTTGAGTGTTACACCTCCCAGCAGGACACACCTCCCCCTTGCTACCTATCTAATGGACATCTCAAGTTCAATGAATGTGAGTGTCTCGAACAGGTGTCCTTCTAAATACCCTAACCTAACCCACACATGCTCTCTCCTTCCTGCTCACCACCTTAGATTTGTCTGTGATGCCTTCGAGGGGCCAAATGACATTTCTTGTCCTCTCCCATATGGCTCTTATTCTGTCCATTTCAGCAGTGTCTTAGGAGTGGACTTTCTATCCTATGAAATCCTTCCCTGTCGTGCAATGCTCGTGCCCATTACTGCCAAGCTGATTTCCCAAAGGACATTTGGTAAGACCCTCTGCCTGTCCAGTCTCCCAGTGGCTCCCACATTACCGAGCGATATTCACATGGACCTGAAACTATTCTACCCCAAGCCGCTCACCATTGTGTATATGATCCTCCAACTAAAGCAAGGTAGTCTGTCTCCACATTTGCTGTAAATGTCCTGGTTTCTTCCACATCTCTTTCTCACGGAGGCTGTAATTGGATGGATACATGGCTCTGGAATCAAGACCAGATCAGGGCCATTGGCTTATAATTGTATGATGTCTATTTTCCACCAACTAAATGCTCTATTGCCAGTCAGTCAGTGGTTCTCAACCTTCCTAATGCTGCAACCCTGTAACGCAGTGCCTCGTGTTGTGTTGACCCCCCAACCATAAAGTTATTTTACTTGCTACTTCATAACTGTCATTTTTCTACTGTTATTCATCGGGCGACCCCTGTGAAAGGGTTGTTTGACCCCCAAAGGGGTTGCAACCCACAGGTTGAGAACCGCTGCAGTAAGTCAGTCTGTTGCTACAGATTTCTCTTTTTCGTTCTTTGCGATTTGTAATTAATCATGGTGCAGAAAAGTGACAGAAGCATGCTACACTTGAATGTGTGTGACTCTCCTCGTTGGTAATGATTGGCATGGGGATGTTTGGGATGCACTGTGAACACGGGTTGGCACATGGAGCTCAATCTCTCAGCAATTCGACACTTACCGACTCAACAGCCAGATCTGACCACCCCCACAGGCAGCTCCCATGATAGCTTACAGTACCTATCTCCTTATTCACCACCTCATTCATAGAAACAATTACATAAAATAAAGCATCTGAGTTCAGCTGTTATCTAGAAAAACAAAACCTGTGACGCTTTGCAAGACAGCCTTTGTATCGGGAAGGCATCCTAGCCCAGTTCTGCTCTAGTCCATGGGTCCTGCGCTAACCCAAGCCCCCTTCAGACTCACACAGCTGCAGGCCTATCAAACAGAAAGGGAGATTTAATAAACCGGAAGTGGAAGTGGGAAGCAGGGAGATCACAGGCCAGTGGGTGCAGAGCAGCGTGTATCTAAGGTTGATTGGAATATGCTAAGGCGCCCACATCTCCAATAGTTGGCAGCCCACGTGGGGGCACCCCTCGAGGTGAACACAGAATCCAAGCAAGCAGGAGAGAGGGGGCGGGGGTGTTGTCAGTGTCTCTCATATTAAAAGGCCACACCTTTATCATCAGGCTGTGACCCGCTTGATAGGTTGAATTCCCCCCTACACTTTCATCTAGGTTCAAGTTGGTATAAAATCCAACTACCACAACATCCATCGACCTTAAGTCAATTCTGACTGATGGCCATGATCCCCAGTGTTTCAGAGTAGAATGCATGCTTCCTAGTCGATTCAATGGTGGTGACCTTTCAACAATCTGTCACCAGACCTTTTTGCTGACACTCGTTTGGTCTGGGTGGATTGCAACCCCTCCCACATTTCAGTTAGTATCTTTCAATCAGTAGCTGAGGGCTTACTCTTTCATACCTGCAGTGCTCACATGACATGCATAAGGGTGAAGTACTAATACTGTCTAAGCAGAACCAAGAGCACACACTGGTGTGTCCTAAAGGGAGCAGCCCTCTCTGTTAGTCTTGCTTTCTATGCTTGATTTATGATGGCGACCGCTCCATTGGTCAACCGTCTATTTATATATTTGTCCTACTGCTCTCTTGTCACATGGGAGCGGGAGTCATTCAGATATGTAAGAGAAGGCAAACAGGCTAGATAAATTAAAAGCATGAATAATTTATGGAGAGATAATTCAAGCAGCTAACTATATCTCACATTCTGCTTACTTCATGAATGATCCATATGCCAAGTCCGTACGAGTTAGTGTTTATTTCTAGAAACCTTTACTGAAATGAGCAAGAAGTAGTAAATGCCTCATTATCCTTCCAGAGTACCTAATGATACATTATTCCCTGTTATAAAACCTCAAGGTTTTTGAATGCATTGTTATAAATCCAAACTGTCAACGTTCCTTGGGCGAGAGAAAGCATAGCATCCTATAGAAATAAGATGTAAGATGAACAATTCAGCTTCATAGATTCCCATCTCTCCCTGAATTCTGCCATATGTAGTGGAAAACGGCCAGCCATATTTCTTATTGAAAATATGCTACTAAGACCCATAAAACATTTAAGGACCTCGAGGAAAGCCAAAATGGAATTTCTGGGAATGAAACCTTGACTAAGGGAGATCTAAGAGAGAGATTGTCATCAGCAGTGATTAATAACATAGAGATTTGATAATTTAGGGTAGTGAACTGGTTCAATAGGTTGGGCGGAAGTATAAAGATACAGCCTGGTGTTTGTTCCTGTATTGGAAGTCCCAGAGAGAGTCCATATGGAGATGCAGTAAACAGCTCAGTCATTGAGTCACCTTTCATTAGATCAAATCCTAGTTTTGGGATTTACCAACCTTCAGAACAAAGCACCTTTCTGAGATTTGACGTCTCCTATCTCAAATGGGGACACTGATAGTACTTGCCTGCTGGAATTAATGCTTAGGCTGAATGAAATTATGCCTGTGAGAGTTCTGGGGAAGTACCTGTACATAGAGAATAGAGAATGAAACACACACACACACCCCCAAACAAAAAACCCTACCTATAGTGACTGTAGGACAGAGCAGAACTGCCCCATAGGGTTTCTGGGACTGTAAATGTGTATAGGAGCAGATAAGCTCATCTGGTGGGTTTGCACTGCTAACCTTTTGCTTAGCAGCTGGATGCTTAACACACAATGCTACCAGTACACGATCTACTAAAGAGGGAATTTCCATGGACTATCTTTGTCATGATAAGGTGCTCATAGTTCAAATGTCCAGAAGTGTGAGTGTCAGGGATGCAGGGTAATTGAAGAGTTAAATAGACATTACATACTTGATATAGGTGTCACAAGGATCCAGTTGTTCTTAATTTACCCATCAATCAATAGATAGACAGAAGATTCTCATGTTTCCACAGAGCCTTTTTCCTTTTGTTATCAGGCCCCAGACTCAAATCAGGGCACTCAATGTGGATTTAAAAAAATTTTTTCACAACGAAGTGATTTACTAAGTACTTATGGGAGGATTGCATGGAAACCCGAATAAGCCATATTTAAAATAAAAGCAAAGATTGTTAAGCTAGAGGTCAAAACAATGGATGCATGGTATGTAAATTAGATGGCCCTTCAATGTAAGGGTACAGAGCAATTGGAATGGAAAGGATTTAAGGAAATGTGTCATGCAAATACGGACCCAAAGCCAGCTGCTGCAGCTCAGCCATATTCAGAAGATGTGGACCTCAGGGAAGAAATATTACTACCTATGATGAGGAATTGCCACTATTGCAAAACCATAGAGCAGGAAGATACAACAATCCTAAATTTAGATGTCTATCCTATGCATATTTTTTTTAAATCTAGTACATAGAGCAGAGCTAAGATTAGACACAGAATCACCCACAGTCATTGCTGGGAAAGGTCAACACTCCTCACTCGGTAGCTGATAAAAGAATACGCTGCAATGTTAACAATCCTGTGGAACATTTTGGCAGCATGTGTAAAACATCGCACCTAAAACTTAGAACTACACAGTAGTTTCCGTCCACATGGACTATTCACCACCATAACATATTCAGGGTCATAACGTCTATCTCAACAGAGTTCAAAAGATCAAAACAATTCAAGACATGTCTTCTGACCATTGTACATTTAAAACAAACACTAAAGCTCAAAATACAACTGAAGTCTCCTCGAGTCTTTGTAAAGTATGCAACATATTTAGAAACTTTATAAGGAAGATAATAAATAATAATTAAAAGTATAAAAAGATCTGAAATGTACTCAGTGAACATATGACATAGCCGAACCGGTGGGATGCAGATCAAGTGGAGGAAAACACTACCACTCCAAGAATGTCGAATAAAGCAAATAATGAATAGAAAAATAGAATTCAGTGACATAGAAGCTGGATACACAGTTGAAAAAAGTCAACAAAATCAAATTAGCAAACACCTAGGATAGGTGATCAAGGAAAAAAAATAATTAAGAGAAATAGTAGTATCGATAGGAGAAATATAATTGAGGCCTCAATCTGTTTTTGCTTCCATCAAGAATTGCAGTCTCGAAAACCCACAAGGACAGTTCCACTCCGCCCTGTAGGGTCACTATGGGTTACAACGGACTCTATGGCAATGAGCTGGTTTTGTTCTCTCTCTCTCTCTCTCTCTCTCTCCTTGGTTTTGTGAGAGGATGGAGCCCTGGCAGTGCAATTGGTCAGGAGTTGGACTACAAAACCCAAAGTCAGTGGTTCAAACCTATGAATTGCTTCCTGGGTAAACCATGAGGCCGTCTGTTTCCATTAAACATTTCACTCTCAGAACCTACAGAAGCAGTTCTCCTTGTCCAGCGAAGTTACTATGAGTCTCGGTGGGCTTGTGAGAGGTTCCCCAGACTCCATGAAGATTTGTTCCCCCCATTTCCACTGCTCATGGTGCAACAACTAGGCTTCAGTTCACTTATCAAATAAAGAGGCCTGACTGAGTGGTCGACTGAGTGGGGATTTCCCAGTGTGCCACTGGCCAAAATCTTCTCATTTGTCCCTCCCTGGTCACTGGTTGTCTCTGTGTCCCAACATGTGGATGAGAAGCAATTCATTTCTCTTTTCCCCCATGTCTGTGTGTTCCCTGTGACCTCACCGGTGACAGGGGCGTTGCTTATTCCGACAAGTGTCCTTGTCAGAATTCCAATTGTGGCCTTGAAGGACGGCATGGGATGTCAGGGGAACAGGAATGATTGTCTTCTCCGGAGCACACGGATGGGGGAGGAGAAGACACGAGTGACGTTTGCATGACAATGGTGTGGATGACGCCTGCAGAAATGGACTTGGCCACACACTGAAAGGAAAGGAGAAAATCATCACGGAACAAATAGAGAGCTTGAGAAGCCGGCCTCTGGGATGGTCCTGAAAACAAATACGCAGTGAGAGAAAGGATTACCGACCGCCCAGCAACAGAGTCTGGCAATGAGATGAGCTTTCTTTCCCCCACACCTTGGATGTAGCAAACCTCTGCAAGGGGGTTTTCTTTCTTCCTATTTCCTTTTGCCCTGCCAGATGGGTACCTCTTGCTAGGTCATCATTGCACTCATCGTTCAGAAATGTGTGTGTTGACCAGTGATGGGTGGAGCCTTAGTCGGGTGCCCACTCTATCTGGGAGTTGCCCTTGAGAAGCAGAAAAGGTGCATTCATTCCCCCCCTCCCCCCCCAGTGCGCCCAAGATTTCTAAGACACCTGCAGAATATCTTCAGAAAAGTTGCGGGTGAGGTCTTTCATCCAAAGACTGCACCAGGAAAGGGAGGGCCTTGTCTTCAGGGCCTTTCACTCGTGTTTAGAGCAAGTTCCTCCAGGTATCCCAGGAGTGCCTGTGCAGAATGCCTTGCCGGAGCGTAAGTGTGGATGAGGCTGTCAGGCTGAGACGTGAGGCTGAGTTCACAGAGAACTGTCTGGCACAGTTTTGGCTGGCGGCCTGGGCAGGGGACGGAGCCTGGGGGTCCTCAGAATGATCCAACACTTCAGCAGTGGAGAATTAGAGGAGAATTGCTATTTTTTTCAAATCAGAGTTGTCTATGATAAACTCAATCTTCTCCACCTCCACAATTCAAAGGCATCGGGGCTTCCGTGCCTCTCTGGTCTCCCTTATTCCCTCATCAGCTTTTGTGAGCATCGGAGATCATGAAAAAGAGCATGGCTTGGGTCCGGGGCACCTTAGTCCTCCAGGTGACTACTTTGCTCGTTAACATTTTAAAGAAGTCTTTTTTCAATAGATTTCCCCAGTGCAGCCTAGGGTTTGATTTCTTGTCATGGATATTGATTTGGATCTACATACAATGAAATTCTTGACAATTTATTTTATTTTATTTTTCTCAGTTAACATGATGTTACTTATTGGTCCACCTGTGCGGAGCTCTGTTTTCTTTATGTTGAGGCGAAATTCATTCTCAAAGCTATAGTCTTAGACCTTTTTTATTCAGTGCTTCGGGTCCTCTTAGCTTTCAGCCAGCAAGGTTGTATCCTCTGCCTACCACAAGTTGTTGATGAAATGCGCCTTCCTTTCCTCCCGATGACACATCCTTCACCGTCCAGCTTCTTGGATTATTACTCAGCATCCAGAGCAAAGAGAAGGATGGTGAAAGGATTCACCTGATGCACACCTGTCCTCTAGAAGAGATAGGCCAGAATCTGCTTCTTAGATAGCTGCTGGTGTACATTCAAGCAACCAGGCTAGATACATGCTAAGTGTTCAATGACCCACAGTGGCTCAGGGACATGTATTAGATGGCACCGATTTAGTAAAGAAGTCAGGGATGTCAGGTGTGAGCCTGACGAACCCCACTGTCATGTTGATAACGCTCGATGAGAGAAGGAACTACAAGAAAGAAGAACCAGGCAGAAATCAAGCAAAGATTTGATGAAGTGCGTGTGGCCAGTTACATCCAAAGCCAGTGGGAAGATGGAGAAGATGGGGCAGGGAATGACTGCCCCGTTGCTGCTGCCAGCTGCAGGAGACCAAGGAAACCTGGGGTGATGCCAATGGCTCCTAGGCTTGGCTGCTGGCAGGAAGGTTGGAGGTTGAGTCCACGCACAATTGCCTCGGAAGGAAGACCTGGAGATCTGCCTATGGAAAATCATCCCTTGTGTGCTAGGCTGTGTTGTCTAGAGAAACAAAACCAGTGTCACTCCTATATGTAAAAAAAAATAATTTTATACCATGAAGTCCTTTTATATTTAAGAAGGTATCCCAGCCCAGTTCAACCACTCAAGTCCCTGGGTCTGATGCTAGCTGGAAACCTTGTCAGACTCACTTAGAGGCAGACCAGTGATGAAGAAAGGTGAAGCAGAAGCAAGGGGTGGGGATAATCAACTGGTGGGGGCAGAGCCTCTTGGATCCAAGGAGCGTGGGAACCTGACAAGACACTGACAGCTCCCAGGATCAGCAGCCAAATGGTCCCACCCCTGGATACAGAATCCAAGTAATAAGGAAGAGAAAGAGAAGGGAGATCAAAATCCTCACCCCAAGGAGACCACACCCCAAGGAGCCATCACCCCAAGGAGCCATCACCAGTATCACCTGGTGGGTAGGTTGGAACGCCATCCCTCCTTCCACAGAGGGACCATCAAGTTGAGAGAAAAATCTAACCACCGAACCTTGTAAACCTTGAGGCGTACAGAGGCCTCTGGCACCCATGTGGCTGCCGTGAGTCAGGGTCAACACCAACTGTCCTGTTGTGTTTTAGAAGAAATAGTGTCATCCCTTGAGTTTGCTTCTGGTGCATGCTGGTCCTCCCTCTATTCCCCTGTCCTGGGTTTAGGCAGCAGAGGTGGAAAGGAAAGGATGCTCACGGCAGCAAAACCAGTTTGGAAGTCTTCCAACCACCAAAGTCCATTCAGCCATGCCACACCAAAAAAAAAAAAAAAAAGCACTTCAAAAAAATCCCCTTGCTGTCTAGTCAATCAAAACTCCTAGCAACCCCATAAAAACCCAAAACCAAATCATTGCCACTGCGTTGATTCCTACTGACAGCCTCTCTATAGGACAGGCTAGAACTGCCCTGTCGGTTTCCCAGACTGTATCTCATTATGGCCTCATCTTTCTTCCACAGAACAACTGCTGGTTTCGAACTACTGATTTGTGGTTAACAGCCCAAAATGTAACCACTATGCTACCAGGGCTAAGGGTAAAACAGGCGTTTCCATGACTGTGAATCTCTGTGGAAACAGACTGCCTCATATTTCTCTCGTAAAGTAGCTGGTGGTTTTGAACCCCCAACCTTTGAGTTTGGAGCCCAATGCTTACACCATTGCAAACAGCATGGCATATAAAAATAAGAACCCAGATTATCTCCGGCAGAAAGAGCTGCACTTTGGATGTGGTCCAGGTATAAACAGCTCCCTT
Source organism: Echinops telfairi (assembly GCF_000313985.2). NCBI lineage: Eukaryota > Metazoa > Chordata > Mammalia > Afrosoricida > Tenrecidae > Echinops > Echinops telfairi. The sequence goes on from NW_022106189.1 coordinate 44,171,771, forward strand.
AACTCCTGTGGGTTAGTGTAAATTTTGCCTCCTGTAAAATGCCTTAAGTACAAGAGCTGTCAAATCAACTACTCTTGGGTGACATCGTGGTGTGATATATTAACATGAGGTAAGACAGTGACAGCTGAAAGGTTTCTTTAAAACCAGATATGAACTTTGAATTTGGTGCATGTTGATGGCTTATAAAGCCCACTGGTTTTATCTCAGCTTCACAGTGGTATTGAGTGTTTTGCACTAAAGGCGGAAGCTGCACCAGGTGTCCGGAGACATCCCAATTAGTTTGAGAGAGGTTCTGAAAGGTGCAACTTTCAATTTTAAAACTTGGGCAGGTTCTGGGCAAGCCATCCTGGGCTGCCTGGGACAGAAGGGCTTCTCGGTAAATGGTGACAAGTTGGCCTTCTGGTGGTGTTAACCCAAAGAGGAGACCCGCCTTTTAGGGCTGGTGCCCATAAAGCCAGCTCAGGACAGGGATTATAAAAGCTGAATGCCAATTCATTAATTTGCAAAGAGAAATGATTGTGACAAGAACCGGAAAATGCCAAGTCCATGTGATCAGCAATTTTCCTCCCTAGATGAAGCCAATCTATTAATTCAAAAAGAGGAATGACAGTCCCAGGCATAGAGATTCATAAAGTCCAAATGATCAGCAAATTCTTTCGCAGCATGAAGTCAGTCTATTAATTTACTAAGAGAAATTATTGTCCCAGGGACCAGAATACCCACAGTCCACATGCTCAGCACATTTCCTGCTTCTGCCTCCACTTTCCTGACATGCCAGCTCATCATCAGAAGAATGCTTAGTGAGTGTTTGAAGGCATCAGGCTAAGGAGCCTGATCCTGTACCTTCACCAATGGGTTTACACTGCCTTTATCACCCCAATGTATGGGCCTTGCTACAGTTGCCCCCACAAGCTCTCTTGCCTTCTAGATATCCATTACTGACTCCAGGTCTGGCTCTTTCTTTAAGTGTGTTAAAGTATTTTAATAGGCATCTTAGCATCACTTACGTAAGTGTAGTTGATCTTTGCACCACCTGTTTATTCTCCTTTATTTGGGGCATGTAATCAGGAAAGACCAGTCCCTGGAGAGGGCCACCATGCTTGGTCCAGTGAAAAAGAGGGAGATCATCAATGAAATGAATTGGGACAGTGTTTTCAACAATGGGCCCCATATAGCAATGGTTATGAGGATGGTATAGGACTGGGAAGTTTGTCCTTTGGTTGTACACAGAGTTACTGTGAGTCAGGACTGACTGAGCATCTAACAACAGCATGTTTGTTCTCCATCAACCTCCTTCAATAACCTTGGTTAGTATTGTAGAGGGGTTGTGTAAGTCAATGTTTTAGGTAATAGGCTTAGAGATAAACCTATTGCCTGCTACTATTGATTGAGTCAGTAAAAATGCTTAACACATTTGTGAGCTAATTGAAAAATGGGCAGCTCAGGTATATCCTGAGTTGCCCAATCATTGACTTTGGAAAAACCATCTATAATAACCCTGAGCAGAACAATTGTACTGTGACACCCATAAGGTTTCCATGAATTGGAAGTCCTCAATAACAGCTGGCCATGAATTGGAAGTACTCAGTAAAACTGACTTGCCTTTATGTTGGTTTACTCCCATTGAGAACTTGAGTGAGCTACTGTACTTTCTTTGAGTCTCAGTTTACACATGCATAAAACAGGACTCTTCAAAACTCATTTCTCTCGGGGATTAAACAAGAGCAAACATGTAAAGCACATTTGCTTTACTAACATAGCATTTGATTCAAAATAGATACTTACTAAATTAAAGCCAATCCAAATGCAAGCGCATCGATATCAACTTGAGTTCAACTCATGGGAACCCTATAGAACAGAGTAAAATTGCTACATTGAATTCCCAAAGATGTAAACCTTTACAGAAGCAATTCCCCCACATACACATCTTTCACCACTGTGCAGCTGGTGGATTCAGACCACCAAATGTTTGTTAACTCCTCAGTGTTTAACCACTGCACCACCAGGGACCTTCATAGAAAATAATAATATAACTGATATCATTTTCTGTTAAACTTTAAGGGACTGAATGAGCTACAGCCTTGATGAACTGAGATGAATGACAGAATAGCTAATATTAATGCTTAAAGGCAATACTCTATTTTAATGTTATTGATTTGTGGTAGGCTAGAGAACCATGGCTGAGTATCATAAATAGGTTAGGAAACTACGGGTATAAGGACAAGATAAAGAAAGGAGCTTTGGTGGTTCCTCTTCTTTCTCCTTGGCCAATCCTACCCAACCTTCTTTGGTCATTTCTTCCCTTTCTAATATGCTTTCTAAATATTGGAGTGCCTCAATTCTCAGACAACCCCTTCCTTCCATTCTACCGATTGCTGAGATCCAAAGTATTGAAGGAGGACCCAGCGTAAGAATTCACAGCCTGGGCACTCCAACTGTTGTTCGAGTGTCCAGGTCTTCAAGACCGTTGTCCGTTAACTTCTGAAATCACCCAAGCCGCTCTGTGAGCTCAGATACCACTACCATTTGCTCTTGTTATTAGGTACCCCCGAGGGAACTCTGCTGGCACAATAGTTACGAGCTGGGCTACTAACAGTAAGGTTAGCAGTTCAAGACCTCCAGCCACTCCATGGTAGAAAGATGACACTTTAGAGCAGTGGCTCTCAACCTTCCTCGTGCCGCGACCCTTTAATACAGTTCCTCAGGTTGTGGTGACCCCCCAACCATAACATTATTTTTGTTGCTACTTCATGACTGTAATTTTGCTACTGTTAGGAATTGGGGGACCCCTGTGAAAGGGTCTTTTGACCCCCAAAGGCATCACTACCCACAGGTTGAAAGCCACCGCTTTAGACTGGCTTAACGAGTTACAGTTTGGGAAACCCACAGGAGCAGTTCTACCCTGTCTGGCAGGAAGACTGAATCAAAATCGACTCGGCGGCACAGAGTTTGGTTTGAATCAGTTCTGAATCATAGAGACCCGTGTACAACAGAACAAAATCCAGCGAGTTGCACACCATTCTCACAGTCATTGCTCTGTCTGGACCCATTGTTGCAGCCACGGTGCCAGTCTTCTGCATCAGTGACTCTCTACCAAACATGATGTCCAAGTGCGTGAGAGGAAGTCTCCTCATCTTCACTTTGAAGGAGCAACCTGGCTGTACTGCCTTGAAAATAGATTTAGTGGATCCAAGGCAGTCTCAGTATAGTTAGTACTTTTTTGTGCCAACAACATGGTTCAAATGCATTAATTCTTCAGTTTCTCTTATTAATTGTCCAACGTTGCATGCAATTGAGGTGATGGAAAATACTACAGCTTGAGTTGGTGTGTCTTAGCCTTCATTTTAGAAATGATAAAACTGTGCTTTATCAAAATGTCTGCCTGATCCAAGATAGAGAGCTGAGCATACAGATCAAAGAGAGGAGTCTGTGTCCAGCTCTTAAAGGATGAATGCTAATACCCAGTGGGGGAAAAGTCTAGATTTTGAGAGTGCCAGATGTTATTGTATCATGGTATAAACATTATCTCTGCCTCTAATGAAACGTAAGAAATTGGCAGAAACACTTCCATGCCCATTTTCCAGACAAAGAACTAAGGTAATAGGACTACCACTAACTGGCTCTAGGACATATAGCTCTTACAAGGAAAGAATGTAAGGGGTTATTCAGATGCGGTGTCTTCTGACAGAACTCTCATGAGGAGTGCACTACCCTCTCACACACGAGGTGGCCTTTGGAATCTAGAAAACGTAGATTGAGCAAACCAAGGATGAGAAGCAGGTGAGGAGTTGAATTCTCATATTCATTGTAACATTGTTTTAGGAACAACTCTTTTTAAGATACAAGTGGCTTCTTCTCGGACATTCTACTCAAGTACTCCCTCAATGCAAGAATACTTTCTTCCATTAAATTGGCATTCTATAATGCTCACCTTCCCGACACAACCACTGAAGACAAAGTGGGTGAATAAGCAAATGTGGTGCAGAAAGCTGATGGTGCCCGGCTATCAAAAGGTATAGCGTCTGGGGTCTTAAAGGCTTGAAGGTAAACAAGCAGCCATCTAGCTCAGAAGCAACAAAGCCCACATGGAAGAAGCACACCAGTCTATGCAACCACGAGGTGTCGAAGGGATCAGGTATAAGGCATCATCAGAACAAAAATATCTTACCATAGTGAATGAGGGGGGGAGTGCAGAGTGGAGACCCAAAGCCCATTTGTAGGCCACTGGAGATCACCTTGCAGAGGGGTCTCGGGGAGGATATGAGCCAGTCAGGGTGTGATGTAGCAACAATAAAAATACAACTTTCCTCTAGTCCCTAAATACTTCCTCCTCCCCTCACTATCATGATCCGAATTCTACCTTGCAAGTCTGGCTAGACCAGAGGATGTACACTGGTACAGATAGGAACTGGAAACACAGGGAATCCAGGGTGGATGATCCCCTCAGGACCAGTGGTGTAAGTGGTGATACTGGGAGCATAGAGGCTGGGTGGGTTGGAAAGAGGGAACCGATGACAAGGGTCTACATGTGATCTCCTCCCTGGAGGATGGACGACAGAAAAGTGGGTGAAGGGAGAAATGGGACAGGGGAAGATATAGCAAAATAATAATTTATAAAATATCAAGGGCTCATGAGGGAGGGGCGAGCAGGGAGGGAGGGGAAAAATGAGGACCTGATGCCAGGGGTTTAAGCAAATGTTTTGAGACTGATGAGGACAATGAATGTACAAATGTGCTATACACAATGGATGGATGTATGGATTGTGATAAGAATTGTATGAGCCCCTAATAAAACGATTAAAAAAAAAAGTGGCTTCTTCTGAACGTGCTACTGTCCATCTCAAGGATCACAAATGGGCCTTTGCCATCACTCACCTACGCTGGCCTTCCTTTGAGCTGAAGGCCTTTATTTTAATGTGTGCATCACTCCATAAGCAAGGTGATTGGGATGGGGGGCATGAAGTGCTTTACATCTTTATAGCTTTCCTGTTTCAAGACTGTGGCAGCTCGCTGAATGCCAGGGACCTACTTACCACTTAATTCACCCTTGTTCCTCCATTCCTTTCCATTGCCTGACTTTCCAAAGTACATGTAGCGGTGGCACCATGACAAAGGAGCCCTGGTGGCCTGCTGGGTTAGGGGTTGGTTTCAGTTCAGGAAGCATCCACAGATCTGTGGGAGAAAGATGAGGCTTTTTGCTTCATGGAGCTTTTCATTCTTGGAAACCCACAGGGGTAGTCCCACCCTGTCATACAGGGTCCCTGTGAGTTGGCATTGACGCTATGGCAGTGAGTTTGGGTTTTGTGATTTTTTTACATCATGACACGTGATCACCACCCACTGGTAAGGTTGTCTTCATTGCAAGGGTCTGTAAGGTTTGGAATCAGGTGGGACTTCCCATGCTCTGTCGGGCAGTATCTGGGTACCCAAATATAAGGAGCATCACCTGCTTCAATTTAAAATAGATACTAAGGTTCCCAGATGTGTGTTCTTAAATTACCCTGAAAGACACCAAATAAAATTATTTTAGAATTACATGTCTGCTTGAATTATTTGAGCTAATGTGCTTCTTCCATTAGAGGGGCAGCCGGGAGTCTCACTCTCATTCCAATGGAGTTACTTGTACTTCTTAAGAGTGTGAACAAATGGCCATGAGTCACGTATGAACTCTGATGCTGGAGGTGTGATTCAGATTTCTGATTAATAAATGCATCTTATAAATATGATAACATGGTTTTGTCGACATCATTTATTTATTTTTATGAAACACTTGTAAAGTGGAAGTTCTTACAGTCCAGGTATTATTTACACACAGGAGTACATTAAATCTACATTAACAAGGTCCTAGTGTCAGCAGAGTGGTTGTCTTAGACAATAGGCTTTGACTTGGACTGGATGAGGTTGTGTTACAGTAACAAGCAGCCTCAATATCAATGGCTTACATCGTGGGGAAGTTACTGTGACTCATCCTTCATGCTCAGTATGGTTAGAACAAAGCTCTCCTCCATGCCACCATGTCACAACACCATCATCTAATTGTAAGGCATCTGGGTTCTCAAAGCAAGAGAACATTCTGGGCTCTTGCACTCAGTACCTTTATGATCATCTGTTTTTTAATCTGAGAAACTGTCAGATGAAATGATTGGTACCTCACAGGGGCTCCTCTCCATCTGAAATGGCAGATCCAGGATTCAAACCTTGGAAGAATGGCTTTCGAATCTGTGTTCTTCACTATGAGGCTGGCTGCTGGTCAGAACCACTCTGACTGCTTCCTGCAGCCCCACTGACCTATTTCCTATTCCTGGCAAAGGGCTGTGTCCATTCTTGTTGCTATTAGTTGCTATTGACTTGGCTTTAACTCATGGCAACCTTACTCAGTACCATCGAGTCAATGCCAACGTATAGTCATCATATAAGACAGGATAGAACTGTCCCTATGGGTTTCCATGACTGTAACTGTTCACGGGAGTAGAAAGCTCCATCTCTCTTCCTCAGACTGGCTGGGTTTTGAACTTCTGAGCTTGAGCATAGCAACCCAACGTGCAACCCACTACGCAACCATGGAAACCTTATGTCTAATAGAATTTGATTTCTTGTGTCTTTGTCATCTTCGTGGTCACTGATAAGTCTGACTGCAATTCTGCTGTGATCTATAGGTTTTAAATGACTAATGACCAGAGGTAGGTTACCAATCCTCTTATTCCAGCCTTAGTCTGGGCTCTGTTCCTCATAGCGACAAGCCATCATCTTTCAGACGAAAACAACAATCTCAAAGAACTGTTGACTCCTGCTCTCTCTTTACGCAAGTCGCCCATTGTGGTGGTTACCAGGATGCAGAGAAGGAGAGAAAAGGAAATTAAGGGGTGTGGGTAGGGGGGAGGACCAGTGGAACTTGAACAATTCTTAGAGATTTTTCAGGGCTATTTTACACTTTTTCCAAGGAGCTTGGGTTTTCTACATAGATTTATTTTTCTTAACCTAAAATATCACACTAGCTGTTCTGGAATCCTCTTGCTTCTTGGCATGCTTTTAAAGATACTCTGCTCTTGCAACAACACATCTCACTTTGTTCAGCTTCTGGAAAACTGTAAGATAATTAACTATCATTCTAAATCATATTTTTGGAAATGCATGTGGTCTCTATTCGTACAAGTAAACATTTTGACATGAACCGTTATAGCTTGGATACTGACAATTGAGGGAGTTAAATAGGTTGACCGTTGGGATCCCTCCCTACCATAAACAACAGCAAATCCATGGATTTAGCTGAAATTGTAATGAAAAGTATTGAACTTTCCCTCTTTCACCCATTGTTCTTAAAGAATGTTGTGCCATGGTTGAGACCACCGTTGTAGCCACTCTATCAGTCCCTCTGGTTGTGGGGTTGTGCGTCTTCCCATTTTGTCTCTGACCTCCCACTTTACCAAATACGACGATCTTCCCCAGGGGCTGGTCCTTCCTGATAACGTATTGAAAGTACACGAGACAATCTCACCACCCTCACTTCCAAGCAGCACTGTGGCTGTACTTCTACCAGACAGATTGGTTCATTCTTCTGGCAGTCAGTGGAATACTCAATATTTTCCAACAATTCCTTAATTCAAATGCATTTATTTTTCTTATAGTCATTATTTATTTCCTAGCTTATACGTGCATATAAAGCAGGAGAAAAAACCCTGGCTTGAGTCAGGTATACCTTTGTGGCAGTTATATAATCTCCTGTCAACTTGCGAAGGGGTGGAGTCTAGCCTGTCAATCAGGTCGCAACTTGACAACCTCATGTGGAGGTGCCGCAGAGATAAACAGCTCACTGGAGGCCAGAGCACTCACACTGTCTGCTTCATCTTCCTGCTGACAACACACATGGAGTTACACTGGAGTCCTGGAGCTGGAGGAGCCGCATGGAGACCCAACCAGCACTGAGATGCTTACACTGCCACTGGATCCACAAGACTCCACTCACTGGCCTGTGATCTTTCTGCATTCGGTGTCATTGCATGTGTTGTGTGAGACTGAAGAGGAATTTATAGACTGGTATCAGATATTTGGGCTAATATCAGACTTATGGACTTTATCTTGACTGGGTTGAAATGTTTCTCAATATACAAAAACCCTTTTATATACAGCTCCTTCTTATACACATATGAGTGTCTATGAATTTGTTTCTCTAGTCAACCCGGACCTCTAAGTGACATTTTGCTTTTGAACACTTTAAAGAGGTCTTTTGGCAGCAGATCTGTGCAATACGGTAAATAATTTGATTTCTGCTTCCAGGGGCATTGATTGTGGATCCAAGTAAAAATAACATCTTGACAATTTCAATCTTTTCTCAGTTAATCACAAGGTTGCTTATTGGTAGGTAGAATTGGAGGGTTTCTGTTGAAATGCCATCCATGTCTTTTATCGCCATCAGTAAGTTCTCCAAATCCTCCTTGCTTTCAGCAATCAAGGCTGCATCTTCTGCATACCATTGTTGTTAACGAGTTTCTCTCCGATTCTGATGCCAAGGTCTTCATGAATTCAGCTTCTCAGATTATAGTGAAGGATACAACCCTGACATTTAACCTTTTCTGACTTTAAGTAATGCCGTTTCCCTTGTTATGTTTGAATAACTGTCTCCTGGCCTGTGTACACATTCGGAAGGCGCACAATTAAGCCTTCAGGAATTCCCAGTCTTCCCAATGTTACCTATGATACGTACTGATCCACACAGTTGCGTGACTTGGCTTAGTCAATAAAACTGGTTAAACTTATTCCTGGCATTCTCGCCGGTCAGCCAAGATCCAGCTGACATCAGCCGTGATTCTATATTCCCTTCTGAGTTGGCCTTGAATGCCTGTCAATTCACTGCTGCAAGTATTTTAAAAATTATCTTCAGCAAAATTTCACTTGCATGTGATATTAATGATTTTGTTTGATTACCTTTGCATTCTGTCTGTTTTCCTCTCTTTGGAATGCTAAAAAGATTAGGTTAACCTGTAGTGATTTTATTTCACAACATGCTTGGAAATGAGAGTTTCAGTGTTGACACTTTTTTATGATCTGTAGTTTCCATTCTTTTTAATATCCTTGGTGCAGTATTGAGAGTGGGGGAAAAGCTATCTTGGTCATAAAAGCTGTTTTGGAAGCACACATTTTTTGAGAAAAGCAGACATTTCTTATCCACCTTCTCAAAAGATACTCTTTCTAGTAACTTGGCTCAGGATGGAAATGTTGGTAGAAGTGGATGAGGGTGAGCCTCCCAGGAAGATGATTGGCCTTCAATTACTTTGGAGAGAATGAGCTATTTATACTGATCCCTGAAAGATTATAGACTGGGGACCTTGGAAAGGCCTTGGAAATCAAAATAAAATAAAACCTCAGCTTAATGGAGTGCTTGCCTTGGGCTATGGCATGTAAATTAGGTTGAGATTGCCACAGTAATAAACACCCCCAATATCAATGGCTTTAGCAATGAAAGCTTATATCTTGAGCACGCTACACAGCCAGTGGTGAGATGGGCATTCTGCTCCATGTCATTATGCCACGCCGTGCAATGGCACCGCCAGGTTATCAGGGTTCCTTGTGGCAGAACGAGAGCTCCTTCAGGCAGACAGTGCTCCTAACTACACTCCCTGGCCTAAGAGGGGTACATGCCAGTTCTTACTGAGATCCATTGACCATAAATAACAGCATAGTCCTGCCCAACTTCAGAAACTCCAGGAAGGGGCATTCCCACAGGCCTAGGAGAGAGAAGAGTGACTATGCGTAAGTACTAGCTGGCTCTATCTTAAATAGACAGTGTGGACGCTATAAATCAAAGCAACATCTGACTCACAGCAGCCCTATAAGACAGAGTAGAACTACCCCGTAGGGTTTAGTGGCCTGTACATCTTTATAGAAGTGCACCATTACGTCATTCTCTCTTGGAGTGACTGGTAGGTTAGATCAGCTGATTTTGGGGTTAGCACCTGAGTTCTAACCACTAAACCATCAGGGCCCTTTAAGGTTCATAGAAACAACGTGTTATTTAACTGTCACACAGCAGTGGGTGCTGTCCTGTTGCCCGTGTCTCACATCAGGGAACTGTGAGCTAAGACAATGATATCATTTGCCTAATGATGCTCACCCACCTCATGGATTGAATTGTATCCCTCAAAGTGTACCTGGGTGTCCTAACCTATGGTTTCTGTGAGTGTGGAGGTGGGATTTTTGAGGACACTAACAATTACGTTCACCCGAGGTGGTACTAGAGAAGGGCAGTCCTCATCCTTGTAAAGGAGAAGAGTCGCAGAAGCAGGGGCAAAGCACAGAGGGACAATGGGCTCCTGACGACCGAGGCAGATAGTGGAGTGATGCATCTATCAGTCACCAAGCAAAGCCAAGAATCGCTGACATAGAGCAGATTCCCCTTCAGAACCTGCCATAGGAATCAGCCTGCCTGACATCCTCCATTCAGCGCCAATCTCCAGACCGCTAACAGAATATATTTCTACCATTGGAAGCCACTCACTTTGTGTCACTTTGTCATAGCTGTCCCAAGAAGCTAATATACCCAACTACTTATCAAGCAAAAAATAGGAAGAGTCTCAAGGAGATGAACTGACGTAGTGGTTCCAGCAATGGACTCACACCTAAAACCAAAGATAACTTAATGCTGAGCAGTGATTCGTTCTGTTGTATCTGCTGCGGGTCAGCACTGACGTGGCGGCACCTAACAGGGACAGCATGTGAACTGTGGTGCTGGTGAAGAATATTGAAAATAAAGTACTGTGGACAGCTGAAAGAACAGACACATCTGTATCAGAGGGAATGCAGTCAGAATACTCCTTCGGGGCAAGGATGGCTAGATTTTGTCTCACGTACTTTGGACATGTTGTCAGGAGAGACCGATCCCTGCAGAAGGACGTCATGCTCGGGGAAGAAGCAAGGCAGGGAAAAAGAGGAAGGTCCTCCACAAGATGGATTGACACAGTGGCTGCCACCGCGGGCTCTAACATAAGAACTCTCTTGAGGATGGTGCCGGATCAAGCACCGGCTCGCGCTGTCATACATAGAATCACCGTGAGTTGGAAACCAACTTGGTGACATGAACAGCAAACACAACAACACCTGTCAAGGGTCAAGGAGCCCCAGGGGTGCAAATGGTGACATGTAAATTAGGAGCCACTGAGTCAGTTGTGATGTGTAGCAACCCTATGCACAACAGAATGAAACACCACACCCCCCTCACAGTGGTTCCTCTGCCTGATCCCGTTGTTACAGCCACGTGTCAATCCCGCTCATTGCTGGGCTTGCTCCCCTCCACTGCCCCTCCATCTTACCAAGCATGATGTCCTTCTGCATAGGCTGGTCTCCCCAGACAAGATTCCCGAAGTATGGAAGAAGTCTTGCCCTCCCTGTCTCTAAGGAGAAGTCTGACTATACTTCTTCCAAGACAGCTAGGTGTGCCCTTTCCGTATACCGCAGCACATGTAATATTCTTCTCCACACCACAATTCAAATGCATAGATTCCTCTTCAGTCTGCCTTATCAATGTCCGGTTCTCACATGCATATGAGACCATGGCTTGGGGAAGCTTCCCCTTAGTCCTCAAAGTCACATCATTGTCTTCAATACTCTAAAGAGGTCCTGTGTCAGCTGCTAACCAAACGATTGGCAAGTGTGACCCTACTGGTGGCTCCACCAGAGAGCAAAGTGGTGTAAAGCTCAGACTAGAGAACTTGGGAGGCAGCTCTACTCTGTCGTGTGGGGTGATCATGAGAGGAAAGCAACTCAACAGCACTCACCAGCAACCACTAAGGGTCGGAGCCAAGCTGTGAATCCTGCTATCAAGTGTAGCCGCTAGGTGTGCGCAGAACTCCGTCCAGCCCAGGTGAGCGCACCGAGAGCTGTGTGCAGGGGAAGGACAGAGCCTCCACCGCCTTTGCCAACCCTGCAGCACACCTGTGTCGGCGAGTCAGGGGGCTCATTTACCTCAGAGAACCACAGACACATTCCTTAAGCCATAATTTATGAAGCAGGCACGCAAGCACAAGGAAGGTGGAGGGACCAGTCACTGTGGCCAGTTATCAACACAGAAGAGTGGTTTTCATTGAGACAGGAATGTTTGAGAAAGACGTAACCAGGTTGGAAGACATTTTTTTAAAATTATAGCTCAGGTCTACTCACAGTCATCAAGCCAATTCCAACTCATAGCAACCGATCAGGTGGACTTGAGCTGCCCAGGGGGTTCTGCAGCTCTATGGGAGCAGACGGCCCAGCAGCATCTTTCTCTTGAAGAGTGGCTGGTAGGTTTGAACCACTGACCTTGTGGTTAGCAGCCCAACACTCTGAGTGTGGAATCACTGGGGAGCTCTTTTCTCCTACATGGGTCCCTATAGAATCTTTGACAGAGGATAGCATGCGCAAGAGAATGCCGAAGTAATGCATATATCTTATATAGGACAGATCGAATATAGGCGGCCACCAATTGTCTGTCATTTTGTCGTACTGCGGTGGCTTGTGTGCTGCTGTGCTGCTGGAAGCTGTGTCCCTGGTATTTCATGTGCCAGCAGGGTCACCAGAGTGAACATGTTTCAGCGGAGCTTCCAGACTAAGACAGACTCTGAGGAGGAATCATTTGGAGGGTTAGCCACTGAGAACCTTCTGCGTAGCATCGACAACATTGTCAGAGACGGACGGCCTCATAAGGAGAAGCAGAACATCGTCAGAATCAGGACAATTGCGAGGAGGATGCAGGGCTGGACATTGTTGTGCTCTGTTGTACATGGGGTTGCTCCCGAGCACCTAACAACAACAACAATTTAGGCTGTTTTTAGAAGCCTTAAAAGAGCCCTGGTGGCATAGAATAATGGTTATGTGTGGGGCTGCATGTCACAAGACCAGCAGTTCAAAACCAGCAGTGGCTCTGCAGGAGAGAGCTGAGGCTAGATGCTCCCATCTAGAATTATAGTCTCAGAAACAACACAAGCAGTTCGGTCCTGTCCCATCAGATCACTATGAGTAGGACTCAACTCCATGATAGGGAGGGAGGGAGGGAGGGAGGGAGGTTAGTTAGGAGCTTTCAGGGAGGAGCTCCAGTAGAGCAGTGAGTTACTAATTTGGCTGCTAACCGCAAAGGCTACAATTCACATCTGCCAGCAGAGCTGCTCCTGGGCAGAAAAATAAGACACCTGCTCTTGTAAGGTCTTGCAACTCAGGAACCCACAGGGGCAGTTCTACTCAGTTGTGTAGGGTCTCTATGAGTCAGAATTGACTCAGTGGCAGCGAATGAGAGAGTGAGTGAGTAGGAGCCCTGTGGCGTTGAGGATTATACATTGACCTGTTCACCACAAGACCATTAGCATTGAAGGGCAAACACACCAGGTACTCAGAGGTCAAAAGCTGTAGCAGTCTGCTCCCATAACAATGACAGCCTTAGACACACCCCACCCTTTGGGGATGTTCTACCCTTGCCTGTGCGTGGCAGACTGGATGGCTACAGGGTTTAATCTTTAGGGAAAGGATTACCAAGTCTTTGTCCCTCATCATCCCTGTGTGGGTCCATACTGCTCACCCGTGGTTGGCCTCTGAGCACGTAATCACTGATGACAACCCCTGAGCTCTTTATGCTTAGTATGGAGGTGAAATTCAGCCAATCAGAGGTGAACCTCTTTGCTTCCTTCCAGCCACTTTTTGCCTGCTTAACCTTGTGGCAAAGCTTCCAGTGACTTGAGCTGCAAGACCCAGTCTGAGCCTTAGCTGAGTTTGTCTTGCAGCATAAGCATCGGTGCTATAGTCTCCGAGCATCTCCGCCGAGGTGGGTCTCATTAGTTTGCCTCACACAGGAATTCCCGGTGCAGATTACATTTGCTGTGCCCCGCGAGGCCACCGGCAACACCGCGTGCACATCAAATTACACAGGGATGCCTGAAAGATGATTACAAGAAAACAGCCTATTCGGAATTTTCTGTATCTTCCAGGGAGGACAAGTCCATCTTCCTCTGTGAGGCCCTCTCATTTTCTTTGTGATCAGACGTCCCTGTGCTTCTGGGAGAGGTGACAGAAGCAAGCGGGAGCTGCTGCTGATAGAGGGGCTGGGTGAGAAGCCAGGCCCACTGAAGTGATTGGATCCTAAAATATTCACGGGCAGAACTCGCTGCCTATGTCCCCTCCATGTCCGCCGGAGAGCCGGACTTTCCCTGCACGTGGCAGCATGCTGAAAGGGGGGAGACATGGTAAAAGGGTGTGAGTGTCAGGGACCAGCGCTACAGGGCTGGGAGCTGGTAAAGGGCGGAGCCAGGGCAAAGATGCCCTGGTTTCCAATATGGTGCTCACATCCTGCCTGAGGAACAAGGACAAGACAGAGCGAGGAGAGCCCAGGAGACCCAGATGGACATCAAACTCACCCACGATAGCCTGCCCAGGTGTTTTTGTTTTCTTAATTCCCACTGGCCCCCATTGCTCTGGAGCACAATTTTGAAAAGATTCCAAGAAGAAAACCAAGAAAGTGAAGCTTCCCAAATGCTCCCTAGGAAGTCAGGGAAAGACTAGAATAGTCAGCCTGTCTCCTAAGCCTCCAGCGTACTTTCTTCCCTGTGACCCTCCATGGGCGCTGAGTCCACATCGGCTCTGTGGCAATGAGCGCCGTGCTTTGTTTTATTCTGTTTTTCTCAGCATTGTTCTAATTTTCAGTATGAACTGTCCTGAGCATCCCACTTAACATGTCTCTCTCAACACTCTATAGGGTTGAAGCTATTAGAGTATTTTTTTTCTTTTCTTTTCCCAACTATTTAAACTTTATTTTCAAAACATCCCTCATTCGCCTATCTTGAAAAGGAATAGATATTTTGGTATGCATCTTGTTGGTTGGCCCTGATTGCATACCACATAGTTTGATGCGTTATGCTTTCATTATTTAATTTGAAGTGATTTCTTATTTACCTAGTGATTGATCTCTCCTCTGACCCATGGATTATTTATGGATGTGTTATTAATTTTCAAAGATGTGGAGGTTTTCTATCTGCCTTATTGTCACTGATTTTCCACTGAGTTTTATTGTGACTAGAGAGACCGTATATTTTGGGCATCCGTGAGAGTTTACGTGTACTGGAATGTGCTTATCCTATGCTATGTTGAGCTATCTCGGTGAATGTATCATGTGTTCTGGAGAGTAATGTTCCACGGTTCTAGGAATAAATATTAATTCGGAGAAAGTTAGTGGACAGTGCAGTCCTGTTGCTCGATATCCCTGTCGATTTTCTATGCAGCTTCTGTCCGTTTATTTGGAAACTTCACTTCAACATTGCCTAATTTTCCTGACAGTTGAGCCAGGTTTTTTTTTTTTTCTATTTAGGAAGCCCTTGTGGCACTGTCCAGTAAGTGTCGGGCTGCTAACTTCGAGGTCAGTGGTTCAAACCTACAAGACTGATCCTCAGAGAAAGTCGAGGCTCTCTGCTCTTAGGAAGATTGACAGACTCAGAAACGCCAGAAGGGTCTCTGTGAGCCAGAATCAACTTGATGGCAGTGGGTTTGGGGTTGGTAATTAGGTGCATACGTATGACTGCATCTTTCTTCTGTATTGATCTTTTCATCATCATGAAATGTCTCTTTTTCTCCCTGGTAATAAAGAGTCTGGTGTTGTAGTAAATATTGAAAGCGCTTCTCTGCTAACCGAAAGGGGGTTGATCCAAACGTCCCAGCTGTTCTGCGGTCTAAAGATCAGGCAGTCTGCTTCCATAAAGATGTATCCCTCGCACTGCCATCGAGTCAATGCAGGCTCATAGCGATCCTGTAAGACAGGGTAGAACTGCCCTAGGGGCAGTTACAAGACCGGACCTCTTTCCAGGAGTAGAAAGCCCTGTCTTTCCCCCTCTTAGCAGCTGGTGGTCTCAAACTGCTGACCTTGAGGATCTCAGCCCACTGCGTTGGCACCACCCCAGACCCTTGGCAATCTGATGGGACAGGTCTGCTCTTTCCTACAGGGTCGCCATGAGTTGCAATTTACTTGATGAGGGTGGATTTAGCTTTTGACCCTCCCTGATAAGGAACTTCATCTTGAAATGTGCTTAGTCTGTTCCCAGAAAGATGTGTAGCCTTGGGAACCCTATGGGGCAGGTCCACTCTGTGCCGGGGCCTCTGTGAGTCAAGGTTTACTCCATAGCAGTGAGTTTGGACTTTGGGGGGGATTTGGTTTTAGACGGTCAACTTGAAGCTACCTCAATTAAAATGATCCAATATGAAGAAATTAAAAGGAAAGGAAAAAATATGAACAGAGCTTTTGGGGGTACCTGTGGAGTATGAATAATTTTTATCCTGAGTCTGGGATAAGAAAATGTTGGGTGTGTCTTTTGTCTAGTCTGATAATCTCTTCCTTTTCATTGGAGCATTTAGTACATTAATACTTAATATGACTATGGATTTGATTTAGTGTTAACATTTTACTATTTGGTTTTAATTTATCCTTTCTTGGCCTTTGTCCTCCTTCACTCTCTTTCTGTCTTATTTGGCATTATTTGAATTTTCTAAGATTTTAAATTTACCTATTTCTGTTTAGCTATGCATGTTCTATTTTATTTCAGTGGTTACTTTAGGATTTATAATATACATCTATAATTTTTTACAAGATTAACACTGTACCACATGCCATAAATTGTAGAAAACTTACAACCATCCAGACTCATCCACCACCATCACCCATGATGTTATAATTCTCATCTGTATAATTTTTATTGTCTCTATTATATATCCTGCAATATAATGTCATAAATTTCACTTTAAAGCGTCATATATATTTCATACATGCTGATAAAAACAAAAGACAAAAACCAGTGTTTTATATTTACTTAGATAGTTTCCATTTTCATAGCTCTGTATTCCTGCCTAAAGGTTCAAACTTCCATCTGGCATCCTTCTCCAGCTTAAAGAGCATACATTAGTGCATTAAAAATAAATGGATAATGCAGATCCACTGACAAATGAGTTTTCTTAATTTTCTTTTATCTGAAAAAGGATTATTTGGGGTTATTTTTAGCCCTTATTCTGATTCTTATCTTATTTTTATGGTGAATTAGGTAAAGGTTTTACTCTGGGTGTTTTATCTTGTTTGGGACATCCATGTCTTGGTTTACTTACACTATGTCTGCTGAGGTGTCAGCAGTCATTTATACTGCCGTTCCCTGTGAACAGAGTGTGTGCTGGGCCCTGTGTGTGCACAGTGTGTGGTATGTGTGATGTGTGCAGTCTATGTATGTGGTGTGTACGTGCAGCATGCTAGTGTATGTGTGCAGTGTGGATGGTGTGTGCAGTTCGAGTGTCTAGTGTGAAATGTGGGTGCATGTGTGCAGTTTGTATGCATATGATGTGCATGCAGTGTGTGTTGTATGTTGATCATGTGTGTAGCATGCGCAGTGTATATGTGGAGTGTGTCCTGTGTGTGTCTGGCTGCTAGCAAGCTTTTCTCTTTATCTTGGGTTTTCAGCAATTCACTAAGATGTTCCTGAATGCGGTTCTCTTTATATGTATTTTGCCTGGTACGGGGAGCTTTAGAATCTATAAACGTGTCCATATATGAGATATATTTAATCATTATTTCTCTAAATGTGTTTTTACTTTAGTCACAGGACAAAAATTACCCACGTCAGACATTTTGATATTGTCCCATGGGTCTCTGAAAAGCAATGACAATGCGTGTCTCCCATTCTTCCTCCCACCGCCCCTCCCATCCTTCCTCCCACCGCCCCTCCCATTCTTCCTCCCACCGCCCCTCTCATCCTCCTTCTCTCTTCCTTTTTCCTCTATTGGTTTGTTTTCAGTTGACTGAATGTATTCTTCCATCTTCATGGTGGTAAGACCAACCAATGGATATTTTATATTTTAGGCCTAGAACTTCCATTTTATTTGATTTTATTGTCCCTATTTATGTGGTGATATTTCCTCGCATTTCATCACCATAAGTGTCTTTTCCGTTATGTCTTAGACCATAGTTGTAATAGCTGCTGTGAAACCATTGACTGCTAATTCCAACATCTGTGTGGCCTTGGGGCTTTGTCTCTATTCATTTTCTTTCCTTTTGAGAAGGGATCCTATTTTCCCAGTATTTTTCTTTCTCATGCCAAGTAAGGCTTGGATTGTATCCTGAACATTATAAATTACATGTCATAGACAGATCATGTTCTGTTTCTCAAAGAACGTCTTGTTTCCTTTTTTTTTTTTTTTTTTTAACTTTGGGTGGACTTAAACTTGTATGGTGCCCTTGCCCTGCAGTGAATGTGGTTCATAGTAATGTGTGAAGTCCAACCGTGTGTATATGTGGTCAGAGTTTTGGGTGGAGCTGTACACAGAATTTGGGACTCTTCCTTTCTGAGTCTCCTCTCTTGGTTTTCCCCATTTCCAATACCGATGATCATCATGAGTTCTGCCCTTGCTTGGCTATGCCCCCAAGACTGGATTTCTCATCAGTATTTCAGTTGACTTCCCCAAATGACTAGCCCGAACCTCAAACTGAAGTTCAGAAAACTGGGAGATCACTCAGCACCGTTTTCTTCTTCCAACGGTTTACCCCTCTAGGTTGTTGTTTATTATACATTGTCAGGAAGATAATCTGGAATCTCCAGGGTTTGTTGGCTGTTCCTAATAGGGATCCCCCTGTGTAAATGAATGTATGGATTGTGATAAGAGCTGTAAGAGCCCCCAGTAAAAGTCTGGGGGTGGGGGTTGGGAATGAATGTACTACCCCATCCAGCACCTTTCTTACAATTGTTATCTTGGAATTCACTGTTTTGGCCACGGTGTCAGTCCGTCTCCTCCAGGGTCTTCCTCTGTTTACTGAACATGTTGTCTTTTCCAGAGACTGGGATCTCCCGACAACAAAAACAAGTACATGAGACAAGGTTGCACTGTCTTGGCTGTGCTTCTTCCAAGTTAGATTGGTTTGTCTTGCTGGCCGTGCAGGGTACTTCCCATGTTCCTGTCCCACATCGTATCTGTGCACGCAACGCCAGGAGTGGCTGCACTCTCGTTTTCAGTGGCTTCAGAGTAGTGCACCGAAAGGATACACCACCAGCTATTCTCCTTGCTCATTTGATTATTTGCAGAATTTGATGTTGTGAATAATCATAGCTGGTTCTGACCCCAAATCAATTTCGTTCTACTACACATGGTATCTGCAACCAATGCAAAGGAGAAAATCCTCTTACCTAAAGTTTGCTTCTCTGTAAAATGGGATACTATCATCTATGAATGTGATTTCATGAGATTTAAATGAGAGAAGGTAAACAGTAACGTAAGGAAACAAATCATGTGAACCCCCCATCAGGACACGGGTGCATAAATTTGAGTTGGACGATAGTTTGATCTCTTTTGAGGTACTTGTTACCACCGCCACAGCTGGTGACTCTTGCTCTGACTGGTTGAGTGTTAATTACATGCATGCTAACACATATATTTTTTTTTCTATTTTTATTTCAAACCTCATGGGTTTTCCTGATGAAGCGCTTGATCCCTCGGAGCCTATTCATTAATTTGTGTGTGTGTTTTTCTTTTTCTTTGGTCATGAAGTTGTTTCCTAGAACATGATTTTAATGACTTCAGAGCATTCTAACAAAATGAGACTCGTTCCATCAAAAAGTTTCCAACTCATAGTGACTGTCCTCTCCCCAGCCCAAGAGTGTCCGTGCAGATTATCATGCTTTATAAAGTGATCGCTGATTGACTTTTCTGAAATAGATCACCAAATTCTCTCAATGATCCCCTGGTAGCCTCAAAGCTCCAACTTTTCGGTCCCAAACCCAGTGTGTCAGCCATGTGGAGTCCAGCCGTGTATGCATGGCCAGGGTACAGCCGAGGAAGAGTTTTGGGTGGAGTTTGTACACAGATGTTGTTCTTGTTGTTGTTTTGGAGAGAGGGGGCATCACACAGGGATTCTCAGATAAACAAAGAGAAATTGCCTTTTATTATACCCTCTCCCTGGGTGATCCATGTCTAAGTGGGTGGTGCTGGTGTGTGTGGGGGGGGGG
>NW_022106189.1:44192696-44196852 GCF_000313985.2 Echinops telfairi
CAGAATCTAAGACTCAGAAGTTAAGTAGCCAACCAGTAATGCACCAAACAGATCTCTTGAACTGCGAAAAGCATAGAGGTTGCCTTATGTTCTGCGTGGCCTTGCTTGGTAACAAGCAGATTGCACAAAGTGTAAAAGGAGCAATGAATGGGCTTTATTGTAGTCCACTGGGTATATTATTCAGGAGCCCTGGTAGTGTGGGGGGTTACACAGTGGGCTGCTAACCTCAGGGTCAGCAGTTCAAAACCAGCAGCTGCTCCAAGAGAGAAAGATGTGGCTTTCTGCTCTGGGAAACAGTGCCGGTCTCGGGAACCCACAGGGGTGGTTCTAATCTGTGCTGTCAGGTTGCTATGGATCAGAATTGGCATGACGGCAGTGAGTGCACGAGAAACCTAGTATCGAAGGAGCGAAATGGGAACAGGGGTAGAAAGGTAGTGGATTATTTTTTAAGTTCCTGTAAGTAAAAAAGGAACCCTGGTGGCGTAATGGGGTAGGAGTTGGGCTGCTAACCATAAGCTCAACAGTTCAAAACTGCAGGCCACTCCAAGGGAGAAAGATGAGACTGTATACTCCCACAAAGACTTCCAGTCTCAGAAACCCACAGGCACATCTATTCTGACCTATTGAGTTGGCATCGACTCCATAGCAGTGGCGGGTTTTGTTTGTTTTTGTTTTCCCTGTTGTTTTGTTTTGCTATTGTTTTGTCGGTTTGGGAAGTAAAGAAAACTCCCTAGTGACTCAGTGGGTTAAGTGTTTGGGCTGCTAACTGAGCAAAAGGCCAGATGCATCAGCTGCTCTGAAAGAAAAAGGTGGGCCTCGGGCTGGAATGGATCTGAGGACATTGAGTGGGTGTCAATAAAGAGTGTGGCCCAGTGAGGGGCAGGGAAAGTGAGGAAGACCCTTCAGGGTTAGATTTACACAACTGTCTCAACAGTGGGCTCAGGCTCATTGGTGAAGTTAGAGCTAACACAGGGGTGGGCAAGGCTTCGTTCTGTTGTACGTGAGACCACCAAGCATCAGAGCCCGCTGAGGGCAACCAGAAAACAAACAAGCAATGGGAGTCCTGGTGTCACAGGGGTTAAGTGCTCAGTGGCATAAAGGTTGGCAATCTGAGCCCATTAACGGCACCTTGAGAGGAGAGAGACCTGGTGGTCTGCTCCCTAGAGATCGCAAACCCAAACCCACAGCTGTGGAGTGGATCTCCACTCACCTGACCCTGTGTAGACACCGTAGAACTGCTCCTTTGGGTTTCTAGTCTTTTTATGTAACAGACAGCCCCCTCTTTCTCTTGTGGAGTGGCTGATGGGTTTAATTGCTGACCTTATGATTAGCTCTCCAATGAATCACTAATCTACGAACTTACTCCGGGGCTTAAGCTCATACAGATGAACTCAAACCCAAACCCAGCTCACTGCTGTCAATTAGATTCTGCCCCATAGCAGCCCTCTAGGCCAGAGTAGAGCTGCCCCTGTGAGTTTCTGAGACTGTGACTCTTACGCATGGGAGAAGAAAGCCTCTTCTTTCTCCCTTGGCAAGACTGGTGGTTTCCAAGTGCTGACCTTGCAGTTAGCTGCCCAACATGCAACCACCATGCGATCAGGGCTCTTGTGCTTCTTGTTCAGTTATCCTTATGACCCAATGCCACCACTTATCATCTGTCAGCTTGTCATATTGTGGTAGCTTGTGTGTTGCTGTGAAAGTGGAAGCTATGCAACAGTACGTCAAGTAACAGCAAGATTACCCGTGCTAGACACGTTTCCGTGGCGCTTCCAGACTAAGTCAGACAACGAAGAAGGGCCTGATCTTTTCCTTTGGGAATATTGTTTAATGTGGAGTTGAAAAAATGACCCCTTCATGTCAACTGTCACTCAAAATATGACTGAGAAAGAGCTGGTGGTTTCAAATTGTTGGCCTTGTGGTTAGCAGCCCAACGCATACCCAGTTACTCTGCCAGGCTCACCTCATGAAGACCTCAGCCTGAAGACCCCGACAGGCCAGCTCCCCCTTGTCACTAGGGGCCTCTCTGAGCAGAACTGGGCTGGAGGACCCTCACAACAACCACGGTTAGTCAAGGGTCCTGTTTGGGGTTACAGTCTTCCTTTCACATTACGAAATTAGACGAAAGCCAAGCTCCTCATTGAGAATTTGCTGAGCACCTACTATGGGTCAGCTCCGGTAGGCAATCCAGGAGGCACCCGAGTGAGTGCACCAGGCAAGGTCTCCCTTTTCTTGACCCACTGGGACAGAGAGAAGACGGGCGCTGAACAAGGCCATACACATGTGCCGGGACATATAGCTAGCCCTTCCTACACAGGCCACGGATCACATTTTTAGAGTTTAGAGAAAATGTGTGTGCGCCGCCTTCCTTCTTCAGGTAATACGGGAGCTGAAAGCTTCTCGGGTCAGAAGGAGCTTCCTAAGCCAGGGAAATGGGCTACAGCCCAAAAGATGAAGTTTTCATTCTAAGATTAGAATACATAAGGAAGTACAAAATCAGGAGCTTGGGTATTAGAAGAGATGGCTGGAGGGGTAACACACACACACACACATACACACACACACACACACACACCCCAGAACGTGTGCCTCGGCCAGAGGCCAATGTTAATTATCCAAAAAAAAAGAAGAAATGTAATGCTGCTGCTTGAAAAGCAACAATGAATTCACACATTTGTGTTACAAGACATGCAAAGGGATTAAAAAAATGTTTTCCATCTATTCCCAGATGGTGTATTTGAATGGTGTCATTCCTTTCAACAGTTCAACAGAATTTTCAGGGCAGGGGGAGATGGTTTCGGTTTTTTTTTTCTTTTGGTTTTTTGATGAACGTTTAGGAGCAATTAACTTGATCCCAACTAGCAATGATTCAGAAATATCACAGTGGCTCATATGCTTTTACCCTTTCTTCCTTCACTATCTACATGGTAATTGGATATTCATAAGGGCACACACACACACACACAATGGACACAATGTGTCAACAAGCAGCAGGGGCAAACAGTTTGAAACACAGGATCTCTCTGGAGCCTCAAATCTTTAGGAGGAAAGCCTTCCCAAAAGATACTGTATGTCATTACCATGAGTGTTCTGCCTGTGTTAGTGAGCTATTAGGACAATGTACGTAACCCCATCCCCCAAAAGGTAAACCAGGCAGCTGTGGAATGAGAAAGAGAGGGTACTAAACTTGAACTCACTGCCTTCACGTCCTAGACACCCAGTGGCCCTCCTGCAGGACCGAGTAGAATTGCTCCATACGGTTTCCAAGGCTGTCCATCTTCACAGAGGCCCACGGGCCCATCTTTCTCCTGTGGGACAGGTGATGGGTTCAAGTCTTAGCCCATGTCTCCCACAAGGCTTGTTCTCATAAGGATAAAAAAAAAGAAACCTCAAAACTCAACTGTCACCAAGTCCATTCCGACAAATCATGACCCAGAGGACAGAGTAGAACTGACCCACTTGTTGACTTTAAATATTACAGGAGCCAACTGCCTCACCTTTTTCACTAGGAGTGGGTAATGGGTTTGAACCACTGCCCTTGCGGCTAGCAGCTCAATGCGTAACTTGGGTGAGGTACCCCCAAGGCCATGACAAGTTTAAATTCTGTCCTGCCTTTTCCCTCTTTAGATCCCTCATAGGATTATTTTATGGAATCTTTGATCAAAACATTCAGTAGTGGTAGCCGGGCACCATCTAGTTCTCCCATCTCATGGCACAGGAGGCAGTTGTTCAAGGAAGCAATCATCCACCAACTCCAGTTTCTCCTCCTCTTCCTTCTTTGCTCCAGGTAAATACACGAGCAGTTAGGGTATCTTGAGTGTTGTTTTGCAAGCTTTGCAATGAGCTGTGAGGTAGACCAGAACCTCTGGGAATGTTAGTAGGCCGATTAACTGGGCTGCCCATGAAGCCAGGCCCCGCACCAAGGAACTAAATTCCATCAAGTGTTTGATATCATGTAAGTCACTTCAGAAGCTAGCGTTTTTGTTTTGTCACTTTTTATAAAATGTCCACAGCACAACTTCTGTGAATTCATCTTTTTACAGGTGCACAACTTAAAATCCTACCTGTAGTCAATGTGAAGTTTTCATCACTTGTCACCACTAATGAACTCTTGTCGCTACACGCTGGCCTTTCCTTTCTGTGCATATATGTGAGGTCA
>NW_022106189.1:44197217-44201890 GCF_000313985.2 Echinops telfairi
AGCTGACTGTTGGAAGAGGCTGTCCACAAATTCAAATGTGACAAAAATCAATTTTCAGATGTAAATTCAGGTGCCAGAGGTGGCATTTTTCACACCCGATAAATTGCCTGTCTCTGGTTTTCAACTAATGATCACACAAGCAAAATACTGGAACCAATTTATTTCATTATTGACTGGGAGATATTTACATGACTGGGGAAAATTTAGCCATGAGGTAATGGGAGAGGTCAACTGTGATTTTGAAAAAGTCTGTTTAGAGGTGAAAACCCAGGAATCTCCGTTTGCCTCCTTTATGTAGCTGAATAAGTGTGCAAGAACCTTTGCAGAGAGTGCATTGCCTTCCTTCAAAGGAGAGAGGTCTTTTGACTTTCGAGACAATGGAAAAATGGAAACATTTATTCCACATATATTGAACGTGTATCAGGTAGGAATGCATTTGGCTGCAAGTAACCAAAGGCCAGTTCAGGAAAGAAATGCAGCTAAAATGCTCATTATAAGCAAGGATAGTGAGGCTTTGTTATCATAAGGGGCCAGTCCCTGCAGAAGGACAGAACCCTTGGTAAAGTAGGGTCATCGAATAAGAGGAAGACTCCTATGAGACGACTTGAAATGGTGGCTTCAACAATGGGCTTAAGTATAGCAAGGATTGCGAGGATGGCACAGCACCAGAAAGGGATGTGTTCTGCTGCACATGGAATCCCTAGTAGCTGGAACCAACTTAGTGGCACCTAACAACAACAACAACAACAACAACTAAATAATAGCTTTAATATGTACACTTTTGTTCCTGCTTAACCAGAAAGCTTCAATGTCCATCATCATTCAGCTGCCCAGCAGAGCTATCAGACACAGGTTTCACCCCAGCATCGTCCGGTCACTGGCTCTTCCCTCAGGCTTGTGCCCTCCTTGTGGTAATATAGCTACTTCTACAGCCACCATGTCAGCAGGGCACGGACGAGGGAGAGAGAGTGCACCAGCCACATTGGCCTTCTCCTCTCTCAGGAAACTTCCTCTGCAACCACCGCAAACCCCACACTTGCCCCTGCCTGCCAGGGGAGCTGGAAAAGCCAGCGTAAGGCTACTCTACGGATGCCCCAAACAAAACTTAAATTCTACATCCACAGGGAGAGGAGAAATAAAAACGACAACCAGCCAAGTGACTATATGTTTCAATGACTCCATTGTATACGAATGGGTAATTGAATACTCATCACTGCTGCCGAGTTAATTCTGACTCATAGCGATCCTATATCTAGAGTGCAACTGCTTCCTGAGCTGTATCTCATTCTGGAAGCAGCTAACCTCATCTTTCTCCTCAGGTGTGGCTGGTGGGTTCAAAGTGGTGACTTTGTGGTTAACAACCCCATCGCCCATTATGCCAATGGGGGCCCTCTATCAAATATACAAAGAGGCTTCAAAAGGTTCATGGAACAATCAATTAAAATGAAAAGTGAATGAAATTTTCCCACAACATTTTTTAAATCAAATAATCATTTTATTGGGGGCTCATACAACTCATCACAATCTGTACATATGTCATTTATGTCCAGCACATTAATACATATGTTGACTTCATCATTCTTACAACACCCACTTTCCACTTGAGCCCTTGGTGTCAGCTCATTTTTTCCCCCCCTCCCCGCTCCCTCCTCCCTCCGAACCCCTGATAATTTATAATTTATTATAATTTTTTCATATCTTACCCCATCCAACGTCTCCCTCACCCACTTCTCTGCTGTCCGTCCCCCAGGGAGGAGGCCACATGTAGACCTTGTCCTCTGTTCCCCCTTTCTCCCTCTCCTTCCCTCCACCCTCCCGCCATCGCCACTCTCTCCACTGGTCCTGGGGGGTTCATCTGTCCTGGGTTCACTGTATTTCCAGTTCCTATCTGTGCCAATGCACCTCCCCCGGTCCAGCCGGATATGTAAGGTAGAATTGGGATCATGGTAGTGGGGTGGAGGAAGCATTTAGCAACTAGAGGAAAATTGCATATTTCATCGTTACTACACTGCACTCCCATCCCAAAACATTTTTAAAGGACCCTGGCATATATTTTGGAAGCACTGGCTTCCTTGTGCTGCCGACACACCTTCTCAGAGCTGGTAACTTGGTAGCTCCCTGGACGGTTCTCCATGATACCCAGCGATTTTGCTAATTAAATTCTGGGAGTCCTTTGTTGTTGCTTTTTCATTTACTTATTCTTAGAACATCGTCGATTGCTCAGGGAATGCCGAGTGACACTGTACAATGCTGAGATGTCCCCAGTCCACGGCCACTGTCAGGAGTGTTCAATGTGTTTGTCTTAACACATCGAAGCCTCTCCCATCAGGTACTGTCACTAAGAGCCAACCAAGGTGGCAGGGCCTTTTCATGTATCCCAGAGGTGACCCCTTCAGATGATGGCTCAAATGTAAAATGAGAAATGAAATCCTAAACCCAGACACCAGATGTCAGGTGCTTTCCAATCCACAGGAAATTGAAGGCAATGTTGAGAGAGGAGTTTTGTCAGACAGTGTTGACACAATCAACACAGCTCTCTCTGCAAACTCAGACAACCCTTAACCCTAAGCAATAGAGGGTTAGTGGTTGAGAGCTACCAGACCTGGGTCTAAGCCTCAGCCCTGCTGCTTACAACCTGCGTGATCCTGAGCAAGACCCTCTGAGATTTGCTCTTCTCATCTGTGCAATGGGCATGGCTCCTAACCTCTGTGGCTCCACAGACGACACCATAAGATCATGGTTACAGAAAGGGTTTGGGTTTTTTGATCCTTTATTAAAAGTAGAGCCATTGGCATCCCTGTCTTTGTAAAGTCCAAATTGAAGATCCCTTTCCCTGAGGTCTTTTGCTAATTTAGCATCTAACTTCTGAAGTAAGGAAGGGGTAGGGTCCTATAGTTTGAGTGATGGTGCCATTTGGACCATACTTGGAACATAGGTTTTAGGTCTTTGCCTCACAGATATTCTTTGCTCCAAGAAAGAAGCACCCACCACCAGACATGGACTTTGTTTACAGTAGTGCTGTTAAGAACGGTGTACATGAAATAAAACAAGGCATAGTTAAACTCCACACATTAAAGAAGGAAAGCTGGCTGGGAATCAAATATTGCTGGACAACACACACACACACACACACATACAATGTCTGATTAAAATCAGACTTGGTAGGAAATATGAAAAGAAAGTTCCATGGCAATGGCAAATATCTGACAGAGGACATTTTATTATTGACTAAAAATCAATGCACAGATCAAACTTCATGTCAGAATTATAGAACAGCAACATTGCCTGGGCAGGTTCGTGCCAAGAAAGGGAACTCATGAGTCAGAAGTTGTCATGGGCACAATTTAATTTGGCAAAACCCAATTAATGAATGAAATGGTTGGCATAAAACTCAGACACAATACAATTAGTGCTGATGAAAATAATTTCAGCCAAGGAAAATGGAACTTTAATTTTTAAAAAAAAATTGTTTAACTGTGCTGCATAGAAAACTGATCAATGGTTTAATTTGACTTAATTGAGTTGGCTTTGAGAAGTGGTTCTCAGTGGAAAGTGTTGAGACAACCCCGAGTGATTTAAATTATATTGAAATGTATATTGAGAAGGAAAAAAAGACGTGCAGGAACAAAATAATTGGATAGGAATATTCTGTGCTCCTTATAAGTAGAATGCCTAACATGGTGCGCACAAAGTAACAGGCTCATCTTACTCTTTATTGTCACTTTTAGGGTTTCATTGAATTTTTAAACCGACACACCTTTTTAAACATTTGAGTCTGTTTATTAACTGAATGTTATCGAGCCTGAAACACGCACTGGCACAGCCATGCTTGTTTACAGCATGGGGGACTTGAAGACTACAGACTGCACTCGAGTATGGATCACACCTTAATGGACAGAAAGCAAAAATCCTCACCACTGCACCAGGAAGCAGTATCATGACAAGCAGTATCATGACATTTTTGGAAATTGTTAGGGCTTTCATTTCACTGGGATCCACAAGCAATGTCCATTGGCGCAGTAGCCAAGAAATCAAACAACATATACTATTGGACAAACCTGCTTCAAAAGACCACTTACGGTGTTAACATGCAAATATATCACGTGACAGACTAAAGTCCACCTGACATAAACTGTGGTCTTTTCCAACCACTTCATTACTTGTGAAAGTTGGGAATGAGTGAGGAAGACCCAGGAAGCACTGGCGTCTTTGATTTATCGTGTTGGCAGAACAATGTTGACTGTGCCATGAACTTGCAGAAGAAAATGAACAAATCTGTCTTGGAAGCATTGCAGCCAAAATGCTCCTTCGTCTCTTACTCTTCAGGCATCTTCTAGGGGGACCAGTCCTGGGAGATGGACATCATGCTTTGTAAAGCAGAGGCTCCATGAGAAAGAAAAAGACCTTCAGTGACCTGGATGGACACAGGGGCTTCGCCCATGACCTTGAACACAGATAGCAGCCCTTGTGACAATGGCTCGGGACTCGGCAGTATTTCCTTCTGTTGTACACAAGACTGCTATGAATTGGAATGAGTTCTAGAGCAATTAACAACAATATTGAATATAAAATCCGTGCTAAGGGCGGTATATGGTGGAATGGCTAGCTAAAGGGTTTCATTAATTGTTAGTGGAGCAGAAGGCAGAGGAGGCCTGGCCACCACCTTTTATGAA
>NW_022106189.1:44202950-44253408 GCF_000313985.2 Echinops telfairi
TAGAGTTCTAACTATCTATCTATCTATCTATCTATCTATCTATCTATCTATCTATCTATCTATCTATCATATTCAATATAGCAGCAGTCTGTGTGGAGGTTGTTACTATTATTATATTCACCTCTACTTTACAGATATGTGAACAGAGGCTTATAGGTGATAAATAAGAGAGCCAAGGCTCAATCCTGGCTCACTAGTGCCATATCTTAGGTCCTAAGATTTTAGTCCTTCATGGATTTTACTTTGTTATCCTGTTTCAAATTATATCATGGATGTCATAACCATATAGGACAGCCATTACATAGGAAACTCTATGGCTGTTAAGTACTTTTCTATTCTCTTGAAGCCCTGGTGATGCAATGGACCATGCATTGGGCTGCTAACTGCCACATCAGCAGTTCAAATCCACTAGACCCTCCTCTGAAGAAAGATGAGGCTTTCTGATACCATAAAAATTTACAGCCTCAGAAACCCACAGAGGGCAGTTCACGTCTGTCCTATAGGGTCACTGTGAGTCTGAATCAACACGATGACAGTGAGCGTTGTGTTTGTTTTGTGTTTTGGCTTCTATTCTCTAATACAAAGCAGTGAAACAGGAGTTGTAGGGATTGCAATTACACCTAGCCACTCACTTTTGCTCACCACATGTGACCCTACACTGCCATTGAGTGGATGCTGAGTCCTAGTGAGCCTCTTGGGTTTCCAGGTGTACACACCTAGACCACCTTTTTATAATGGAGCAGCCGATGAGCTTGAACTATACCCCCTGTGGTTGGCTACCCAACTTGTAACCCACAAAACCACAAGGCCTCCTCAGTGTCACCAGATTGTTGTCATTAGTTTTTACTGAGTTGGGTCCAACTCATGGTGACCCCGTGTACAAGAGAACAAGACACTTCCCTGCCCTTCCGCATTCTCACAGTTGTTGTGCTTCAGTCCGAGTTACACCCACTGTGTCAATCCACCTCATTGTGTATTTTGCCTTTGCCTTTTCACTGGCCCTCAACCTGGCCATGATGCCCCTTTCCAAGTATTGGGCGTTTCTAATAAATGTCTGCAGTAAGTGAGACCATGCTTTGCCATCTCCATTTCTAAGAAACGTCCTGGCTTCCCTCCAAAATGTGTCCATTCTTCTGGCAGTCCATGGTACATTCAGTATTTCTCACCCAAACCATATTCCAACACCCCAATTATTCTCCTGTCTTTTCTACTCATTGTCCAGATTTAACATGCAGATGAAGCCATTGAAAATACCATGACTCGGGTCAGGAACTCCTTAGTCTTCAAAGTGACATATTTGCTCTTTAACATTTCCAAGTGGTCTTGTGCTACACATTTCCCCAATGCAATATGATCATTTGATTCCTTAACTGCTGCTTCTATGAGCTTCAATTGTAGATAAAAATTAAACCCAAATAAAATGAAGTCCCTGACAATGTCAGCATTTTCTCCATTTATCAAAATGTTGATATTGGTCCAGTTGTGAGGATTTTTATTACCTTGAGTTTCAATCCGTACTGATGGTTACAGTTTTCCATCTTTATTGGCAAGTGCCTCAAGTCCTCTTTGCTTCCATCAAACAAGGTTATATCGTCTGCATATCACAGGTTATTAATGAGATTTTACCCGACCCTGATTTGAAGTTCTTCTTCATTTAGTCCAACTTCTCAGATGATTTGTTTAGCATGCAGATTGACTAGGGATGGTGAAAGGATACAACTCGGACACGTATTTTAAAGGGATGGTGAAAGGATACAACGCTGACCTTTCTTATTTTAAAGCAAGCAGGATTCCTGCATTTTTGGTTTATGGAACTTGGTTTATGACAAGTTCCACATGAGCACACCTTCCTGTTCTGGAATTTCCAATTCCTCACATTATTATCCATAATTTGTTATGGTCCACATAGGCCTTTGCATAGTCAATAAAGCATAAGTAAACATCTTTCTGGTATTCTCTGCTTTGAGCCAAGATCTAACTTACATCAGCAGTGATCCACATCTTCTGAATCCAGCTTGAGATTCCAGTCACTCCCTGTCAATATACTACTGCTGTCATGTTTTAATTATCTTCAGGAACAATTCCCTTTCATGTGGCAGTAATGATATTGCTTGATAATTTCTGCATCTGGCTGTATCATCTTTCTTGGAATGCACACAAATACGTATCTCTTCCAGTCAGGTGACCAGGTAGCTGTCTTTCAAGGTTCTTGGCATGAACCAGTGGGTGCTTTCAGGGCTGCATTGGTTTATTAAGACATTTCAGTCTATTTTTTGGTCCATTTCTGGCGCCTTGTTTTTGCAATTTCCTTCAAGGAGCCCTAGAGGTGCAGTGGGTTAGATGTTGCTTGATAATTGATTCCAAGTTCTTCTTCATGTAGTCTAATTTCAAAGTCAGCAGTTCAAAACCACCAACTGCTCTGCTGAAGAATGACAAGGCTGTCCACCCCTGTACAGACTTACAGTTTCAGAGACCCATAAGGGCAGTTCCACCCTTTCTGTATGCAACTATGCAATGGAATCAGCTCAATGACGGGGAGTTTGCTTTTGGCCAGTGCAGCTTGAATGTCTTCCTTCAACTCCATTGGCTCTTGATCATAGGCTAGCTCTTGAACATGTTGATAGTCAAAACATTCTTTGGTGTTCAGTGACTGTGTATTCCTTCCCTTTTCTCTTGATGTCGTCTTGCATCGTTTCAATATTTTGCCCATGGAATCATTCACTATTGCAACGCTAGGCTTGATTTTTCCCCCCTCAGTTCATTCTGCTTGAGATATGCTGAATGTGTACTCCCTTTGGGTTTTAGAAGTCCATATCTTTGCACATTTTATTATAATTACTTGTTTTCTCAAGATGATTTTAATTTTTTTTTGTTCCGCTCCTTTACTTCATCATTTCCTCCATTTGTTTTTGTTATTCTATGTTCAAGAGAAAATTCAGAGTTTCTTCTGACATTTATTTGGCTATTTCTTTGATCCCTCTCTTTTTAAAGATCTTTTCTTTCTTCATGTATGATATTCTTTATATTATACCATAGCTCATCTGTTCTATGATCATAAACGTTCAATGTGTCAAATCTATTCTTGAGATAGTCTCTAAATTAAGCAGGGATAAACACAAGGTTATATTTTGACTCTGTTTTGATTTTTCTTCATTTTCAACCTGAACTTGATGTTTTTATTTTATATCAGTTTAGTTTCTTCATTAAGTCTATATTTCCAACTATTGATCCTTCCTCTTTCTTCCCAACATTTGCATTTCAATCACTAGTAAATACCAATATGTCATGATTGCGTGTGTGATTAATTTCAGACTGAAGAATTTGGTAGAATTCTTCAATTTCTACATTACTTGCTTTGATGGTTGGTGCATTAATTTGAATAATAGCCATATTAACTTAATTTCATTAGACATATTGATATTATCCTATCAAAGCATTATGCTTCAGATAGATCTTGAAATACTCTAGGTGACAAGTGAATAGGACACCGTTCCTCTTGAATTTGGCATCATTGTCTGATTGAAACGGCCAGCGTCAGGCCACTTCAGCTCACTCATGTTCACAATACCTATGCTATGCTTTCCATTTCAATTTTTGTGCTCCCCATTTGTCTAGATCTATGCTTGGTACATTTCACATTTAGGTTATTTTTGTAGCTGGTTCTATCATTTTGAGTGTTTCCTATCAGCAAATGAATTTCCCAAAGTGTTTCTCTATGCACATCATTAAGGTGGACTCTCCTTTGAGGGGGCAGCTCTTCCCCAGTCAGGCTTTGAGCGCCTTCCAACCTGTTGGGTTCACCTTCCAGCACCGTCTCAGACAAGGTTCCATTCGTATTCATAAGATTACATTGGCTCATTTTTCAGAAGCGGAGCACACCCTTTTCTTAGTCTGGAAGCGCCACTGAAGTCTGTTCCCCACAGGTGACCCTGCTGGTAGTTAAATAGTGGTGACAATACTGCTAGCATCATCGCGACATGCAGGCCCCCATGGTCTGACAGATGAGTTAGGAGGACAGATGCGTGAGGAGAGTGACCGCACTGAGGGAAGATGGAGGAAGAGCATGACCACACGTGGTGCCAAGTATCGTAGCTCCAACAGATCGTTGCTCCCTTCTGTGTAGGTTGGAGTTCAAGGTCTAATAGGAGATTGCCCATAGGTGACATTTTTAATTTCTAGAATCTGATGTAGACTGGCGATACCGTGGGTTATAGGGGGATGCCTTGTTTTCATGTGCTCTTTCTCAGGACGCCATTCTGGGGACTCGAGCTAGGAGATGGGATCAAGGTAAACACACTCACAGAGTCAAAACTCGACAGGACTCTTCTAGACTCCTACTTCTTGGGTAAATTTTTTTCACAAGACCTCTTAAACTGTTGAAAAGCAAGAAGATTCCTTTGAGGACTAAGGTGCACCTGACCCAAACCTTGATATTTTTAATTGCCTGTGAAATTGGGACATTGAATAAGGAAGACCGAGGAAGAATCAGTATGTTTGAATTACAATGCTGCCAACGAATATAGAAAGTACCATAAACTGCCAAAATGACAAACAAATCTGTCTTGGGCCAAGTATATCCAGAATGTTCCTTAGAGACAAGGATGGCAAGACTTCGTCTCATGTACTTTGGACATGTTTTCAGGAGAGACTAGTCCTTGGAGAAGGACATAATGCTTGCTAAAATAGTTGAGGGGGTGCAGTGGGGGGCATCGGGAAAGAGGAAGGCCCTCGACGGAGGGGGTTGGCACAGTGGCTGCCAACAGTGGCTCGGGCACAAGAACAATTGTGAGATGGGCCTGACTGGGCAGCGTCTCACTCTGTCATGAAGCAAACGGACCCAAGGGCACCTAACAGCAGCAGGCGTCTCACACTTTCGTGTGCATAGAAATTGCCTGTGGGTCTGCTCAACAAGAAGGTTCTGATCCAGTGATTCTGGAGTGGGGCTTGAGTCTCTGAATTTCTAACCAGCTTCCAGTTGCTACAGGAAGCCGGGCTGTGGACAGTTGGGCTCACTCTCAGGTTCCCTCAAACAATGGGAAGTGTAAGATGTGCATCAGTGGGTTCTCCACCTGGAAAGGGAAGTTTGAGTGGACTCACATACCTCTCTCTCAGTGGCTTTCTGTGTTCTTTCATTTGGGGCTCCTCCTTGGCTCCAGCCTAGTCCATCGCTTGCCCACACCGGGGTTCAGACTACCCTCATTGATTCCTGCATGAGGATGAATACTAAAACACCACACCCACTGTCATCAACTCAATCATGACTCATCTGGACCCCACAGGACAGGGTAGAAGTGCCCCTGGGAGTTTCCAAGACTGACTCTTGAAGAGAGTAGAAAGCCCAGTCTTTCCCTGCGGGGCAGGTGGTAGTTTTGACCTGCTGACCTTGTGGCTAGTAGTCCAACGCTTAACCCACTGTGTCACCAAGGCCTCTGGAGATGACTGAAGCATCCATCTCTTCTGTGCTCAAGTTCCATTCAGGAAAGACAGCCACCTTCCTCTAACACCGGCTCCTCCCTCATCCATCTCAGCCTGTCTGCGCACATCGCACAAGCTGGTGATTACAACTCAGAACAATAATTAGACCCTTTATTTTCAAAGCAAATTTGCTTTCCAGACCAGACTTTCAGCGTTCATTACAATACAGACTAATAAAAACAAATCGGGGAACATATGCTTTTAAAGCTTTCATGCTTAAAAAACTGTAACAGTGTTAAACTGGTTTGGGAAAAAAAAAAAGTTATGCATGATTCTCCCAGCACAACAGGCGGTAAGACACCCCTTCTATTCCCCATCCAGGCATATACATACTTCACAGATTTCCACACAGTACTTGCATGCGTGTGCCCTGTGATTCCTCCATGAACCTTATTGTAGGTGTCATTGAATTGGATCTGGCCCACGGTAACCATGGGCACCACGGCAGGAAGGACACATGGCCCTGCCCTGTGCCATCCTCACCACAGTTCTTATGTTGGAGCCCATTCCTTCGGCCACCGTGGCCGTCCGTTCATCTTGTTGAGGCTCTGCCTCTCTACTTACCAAGCACGCTCTCCTTTTCCCGGGCCTGGTCTCTCCTGATAACGTGTCCAGTGAAATACGAAATCATAGAAACCTTTATTGAACAGAAGTATCCAAAGTGCGAAGCTATTGCTTCCCTGCTTGCCCTCCATCTAGGTCTGCGCCCTTCTGAAGGCAGCGTTGCCAGCTCGTCTCTCTGGCCCTTCCCCGACACATTCCGGACTCTTCCAGCAGCCCCTCGTCAGAAGGACACTTGATATTTCACGTGGGCTCACGTGGTGCTCCTTTTCAGTGTGAGGGACTAAAGGAAGAAGGGGCAAGATGAGGGGCTTAGGGGGCATGAGATCATATTCCCCAATGACATTTTGCTCAGATGCATTGTCATGATGGGGAAAAAGGACAACTCTTGGCACAACTGTCCTGACCTTCTTCTCACCAATTCTGCTTTCCTTGTAACTTCTTCATAGCAAGCTTCTGTGGTCCTCCTTTAAGAAGGCCTATCAAGATTACGCCTTGGGAGTCCCAAGAAATGGTCCCCATAAAGTTCATGTTGACTTTGAATGGAACTTGCTCAGCAGAGCTCCTCAGAAGCCACCTTTTACTTTTGAAGACAACTGAAGGAGGCCCAGAGTAGGACACTCACCGAGAGAGCTTGTCCATGGCCATCCACCGCTTGCAGAGACCGGCTTAAACACTTGTCATCTGCAATGAGCCCGAGCCTGTGGAGCTGGAGCTCAGTCCCATAGCATTTTCACTTACCCTTGAGGGCCACTCCATGGTACTCATGGGGTTAGTTTTAAAGACAACACAGCCTTTCAGGTAGCTAACTATGTTGGTAGGCCTTGGACATTTCTCCTTTATAGGACCCTTTGGAGATTTTCTCATTCATGATTTTCTCCTTTCCTTTCCCCCCTTCTCCTCCTCTTTCTCTTTTCTTCTTCTTCTTCTTCTTCTTCTTCTTCTTCTTCTTCTTCTTCTTCTTCTTCCTCCTCCTCCTCCTCCTCCTCCTCCTCCTCCTCCTTCAAAAGCTGAGGGAACAAGTCCCAACCGGAAGCAAGGAGCTCAAACTAGATCCCAATGCTCTGCTGAGCCCTAAGTCATGGCTTCATTTGCACAGATTGCTTTTCACTCCCGCATGTCTCTGAATGTATATGCTCATGCTTCACCACACGAGGTTATCCTAAAGAGCACATCCATGCATACAGGAGCTTCTTGAGGTCATTTTTCAAAAATCTGTTTTGTTCACAACATCCCTAACAGCTAGGACAGTGAAAGGCATATGGCAGGTATTTAATAAATACGTGTTTTTGAATCATTAATATATGTAAGATCAGGTATGATCGTATAAAAATATAAGATATCTTCACCCTAAAGAGCTGAACACAGTGTTTAGTTCTTAAGCCTTTTCAGAAGAAATACCTCCTTCACATCAATGCATTTGCAAATATGATTTCACCACCAGTGTTGAGATCAAGCATCTGGAATTCATTCTGTGGGTGCCAGGCAATGCAGGTCTCATGAGCCCCTGGGGTTAAAGAACCTCTAAATCCTAATTTCATTTCCTATGATCCTACAAATAGATTATTGATTGTTGAAATGAATAAGCAAGCTATGCCACATGAGACATTCAGTCATTTCCTCCAACACTTGCAGTGCAGTGTTTATTGTGTAGAAGCAAAGCTGAGGCTCAAAAAAGAAACAAACGACTTATCCACGGGGACACAATTATAACCGGAGGAACTAGAATTTGGCTCTTCTAATTAAAGGCCAGCATGATTTGAGTTCAGCGCTGTCCATGGTCACAGCCCTCATTTGCACCACTTTACCTTCTTAGCATATGATTGATGATACCTGTTAGAGAGGATAACTCAGCCCCTATTGTAATAATCAAGCCATCTTTGCAACACAGGTTCCTCGATAATGAGAACCAGGCGGGGTTCATGCTATCTTCAGCCTCATCTGAAAATGTCTAACTAGAGTCCATTAACTTGCCAGCCCTGGTACCTTTGGAGCAAGCATTGATCAAAGCAAGCACAAACTCACCGCCATCAAGTGGATGCTGATTCATAGCAACCCTATAGGACAGTATGGAACAGCCCCTGTGAGTTTCCGAGACTGTAACTGTTAATGAGAGTAGAAAGCCCCATCTTTCTCTCACAGAGTGGTTTGTAGTTTAGAACTGCTGACTTTGTGGATCGCAGCCCAATGCATAGCCGCTATGCCACCAGGGCTCCATACTGATAGAGCAGCTAACTCAAACCCTCGGCCATTGAGTTGATTCTGATTCTGACTCCTAGGGCAGGAGAGAACTGTCCCTGTGGGTCTCTGAGACTGTGACTCATTACAGAAACAGAAAGCCTCATCCTTCTCCTGCAGAGCAGCTGGTGGTTTCAAACTGCTGACTTTGCAGTTAGCAGCCCAACTTGTAGGGGCTCCTGATAGAGTAAATTAGTGCAAATCCATAGGCATCTCCACCAGGCTTCATCTGCCTGCCTTTGTTATTCTATTCTCTTCTTCCTCTTTCCATTTCTCTTTCACTAGTACATTCTTCCCCTGCCACTTTAAAGGTAAAGGCATCCCCCTTATTATCAGCTCAGCTGCTCTGTTTCCCCTGTGTACTGTGAGTTATTGAATCCAGACACAGCACCTGCTGCCCACAAGGTATGGGGAACTGACCTTGGCCAGGCTCACTCACCGTGGAATGGCAAACCTAGTCCGTCATTTGTCTGAAGTCTCTTGCGCTTAGCGGCTGTGGATTTGAGTCTGCCCGATGCAAACTCAGGACCTTACATGTTGGACTGCTAACTGGAAGAGCAGCACTTTGAAAGGACCAGCTACTGCTTGGGTTACTGACAGGGCTTTCTACTTCTGTAAAGAGTGACAGTCTCAGAAGCTCATGGGAGCAGAGCAACTGTGTCTTACAGGGTCACTGTGAGTCAGTGTCACTTCAATGGCAGGGAGCTTGGTTTGGGGTTATGCAAATCCACGAGTAACACTGCAGGGTCGCTCCCAAGCGCTCCCTTGGATGTAAATCTTCACAGAATCAGATGACCAGGTTTTATTTCTCTTCTTCCATGCAATCCCCGCCCCCCAGCTGCCAACATTCAGACGAGCAGTCCAAAGCAAACTGGTTGTGCCATCGCATGTTGTTCCGTGGCAGTGCGAGTGACGAACCGACCATTCTCTGCTCTGCTTCACTAGTGCATGCAACGGTGCTGTGTGTTCGCCGAGCTTTCCCGATTGGCCACACCATTCTCAGAGGAACTGTGAAGGCACTGGGGAGGGAGGCACCAGTCATAGGGGTGGGGGGGAGCCACTCCCAGGAAGGGGCGTCTGTCGTCTTGGGCCCAGTAGCTCTTTCCAGTGGAGAACAAGTCCAGGAGGGGCACCCAGCTGACAGCTGTTGGTGCCCAACGACTCGGCAGCTGCAGCAAGTGAGGCTTCCATCCTGAAGCTGGAACCCGGGCAGGAGACCAGGCCGTCCAATGCGCTTGTGCAAACAGCATTTCATAATCAGTATCCCATCCACCCCCATCCCATCGAATTTGGGTTTAGATTTATGAATGGTGATTTCCTGTTGACTTGTCAAGGAGTGAGAATTAAAACAAGCAAACAAAAAAATCTTTTCCTCTGGGTTACGGTGTCCAATTGATGTATCACACAAGTACTTTTTTTAGAGCGATTGAACTCCTGATTCTCATTGATTCTCTAAACGATAGACACTCCCTTTGGGGTACCTGTCATTTTGCGCACACCCACTGGGACCTGGCGGCCTTGTGGAACGGAACAGCAGGCCAGCATTTGTGATTCACAGCGCAGCCCTCCCTTTCTTCACGTGGCAGCGCCTCCCCTGCTCCCCCAGGCACCGACTTCACTGTCACCTTAGAAGAAGCCGTCCCTGGAGAAACCAACAAGTAACAAAAGCCCTAGTGTGTAGAATCTGCCAATTTACGTGGTGCAGACACGAGCATGGTGACTGATTTCAAGCTACCAATGAGCTGTCATTGAAATTGGAGTTGGGAAGGACTGGTATTAGCTGGTTTATCAGCTCATCCCCAGGGCTTCTCTAACTCTCAGCTTGATAATTAAGTCCACTGGGGCAGCAACATGGTGGTGGGGTAGGAATGATCCAAGCCAGGTGCAGACAGTGTTAAAACATCACTAACGGGGATTCCAAGTCACAGATTAAGAGAAGTCTGTAGAAGAATGGGTGCATTTGAATTGCGGTGCTGGTGAGAATATGGCGAGGTCCATGCACTGCCCACAGAACCAGCAAATCTGTCTTGGAAGAAACACAACCAGAGTGCTCCTCAGAGGCCAGAATGGTGAGACGTCGCCTCAAGTCCTCTGGACATGTTATCAGGAGAGACCGGTTCTTTTTTTCACTTGTTTGTTTTTGAATCATTTTATTGGGGGCTCATACAACTCTTATCACAATCCATACACACATCAATTGTGTAAAGCGCATTTGTACAGTCATTGCCCTCATCATTCTCAAAACACTTGCTCTCCACTTAAGCCCTTGGCATCTGCTCCTCATTTTTCCCCTCCCTCATGAACCTTTGATAATTTATAAATTATTATGTTGCCATATCTTACACTGCCCGACAGAGAAACTGGTTCTTGGAGAAGGAGTCAAGCCTGGTGATACAGCTGGCAGCAAAAAGAGGAAGACTTTCAATAAGGTGGACTGACACAGTGGCTGCCACCATGGGGTCAGACCCAACAACGAGAGGATGGTGCAGGGTGGGCAGTTTCCCTTAGAGTCGCTGTGAGTGACAACCAACTCCGTGGCACTGCACAACCACAGCAACCACAAAAGTCACACTGCCTTTATCCTCTTGTGCTGGCAGGTCTAAGAGTGCCACCACACATAACTGCACACCAGGACAAAGAATGCCCACTGCGACCTCCTTGGGGGTCACTGACTCTGTCCTCTCGCAGACTCTGAAACCAGTCTGTTTAATTTGCTAACATTGTGTCTTATCATGTCAGATTTTCATGATTCCTCTCTCCCAACAGACTGGGAGTTCTGCAAACCTACACACTCTGCTTGGGCAACACAGCACCTGGCCCAATGCTTTGGCATATGGTAGTAGAAGCTCCATATAAATTCATCAACTTGTTAGTTATAATGACAGGCACAACCTGGTTAATTGAACATGGATCACAAGTCCACACGGGTAGGCTTTAAAACTTCGCTTTGTGATTCTTGTCATGCTTGTGATTGGCACTGGTGTTGGTAATGAAGCAAGTCCCAGAAATTATATTTTCTTGGGGTTACTAGGGGCACTCAATGCACAAAACAATGCCATGAGAGAGAGCCAGGAATACAGAGAAGGGGGTCGTCAGAACCATCTATTTGAGATCACTGGAGCATTGTCACAAGGCTGGCAAGGTTAGCCATGTGCTTCAGCGATAGCAAGGAGAGATAGATGTGCCAGGGATAGGTGTGCCAGGGTGTGTAATACAGTGGAAAAGCATGACTTCACCTTGTGTTAGACTTACCAAATCAAGGTCTCTTTGAGAGGAAAGGTGGAAATGTGAAAATCACAGGCACAGTTCTGTAAGGACACCTGCTGGTACCTGCTGACGGGGCACAAGTCTAGATGTGGACTCTCCCTTTGGTAGACCCGTCCCCCTTCATCACTGGGTATTAGGAGTTCGGTAGTGAGCCATTATGGGCTGGAATGTGAATGCGAGCAGCCCAGAGACAGCAAGGAAGAAGGGCATTGAGCATTATCTCAGAGAGAAGGCTTGGCAGAGGCCCTGCAAGGGCAGATCTCGTACGCCAAGAGGTCTCCTGCGTCGAAGAATTTACCTAGCAGCTACTGTCTCCTACGTGGAGAAACATCCTCTCAGTCCCCTCGCTAAAAAGGCCAGTTACAGAAATGAAAGCGCAATTACAGAAAAATTATCCCTGGGCGACAGCCACATTTCACGATCATTTTACTGCCATCGCAACTCACGATTTCAATTTTCAGGGCCAGGAGTCTCCTCAGAAGGCCAATTTAAATTCCTAATAGGAGAGCCTGTGATTTGTGGGCACACAGCACTTCAGAGTAGGCTGCGCTGGGTCAAATTTCCCAGGACTAGGCATGATGACTTAAGGTTTTCACAGCTACTTCCTCTGAAGTGGACAGTCAATTCCTTTTTCTATGCAAAGAAAATTGTGGCATCAGGATTGGAGGAAGGCTTATTAACAACCTGTGATATGCAGCCTGGCTGGCTGAGAGCGAGGAGGACTTGAGGCACTTGCTGACCCAGAGATCAAGGATTGCAGCATTCAGTGTGAATTACAGCTCAGTGTAAAGAAGACCCAAATCCTCACAACTGGACCAACAGGCAACATCATAATAAGTGGAGAAAAGATCGACATTGTCAAGGATCTTGTCTTGCTTGGATTCATAATCAGCGCTCATGGAAGCAGCAGTCAAGAGATCAAAAGGCATGAGATAGCTCTAGAGTACTGAAAAGCAAGGACATTACTTTGAGGACTCGGGTGCACATGACCGGAGCCATGGTACTTTCAAGTGTACCCTATGCCTGTGAAAGTTGGACATGGCTAAGAAAGATCAAAGGAAAAATGATGTCTTTGAATTATGGTGCTGGTGAAGAACATTGAACATGCCGTGGACTGCTAACAGGAGAAACACACCTGTCTTGAAAGAAGTACAACCAGAGTGCTCTTGAGAGGCAAGGATGGGGAGACTTTGTCTCAAGTACTGTGGACTCACTGTCCAGAGAGACCAGGTCCTGGAAGCAGGACATCACGCTTGGTAAAGTGAGGGGCAGGAGGGGAGAGCAAGCCCCTCACAGGGATGGGCTGACACAGTGCCTACAACAATGGGCGCAGGCATAGGAACGATTGTGAGGATGGTGCAGGGTGGGCCGTGTTTGGTTCTGATGTGCATAGGGTGACTATGGGTGATCTCTGACTTGATGACACCTGCCAACAACAACAAGGTGTGGTGGCATGCCAGAAGGAAACCCAGGAGGTGGCATAGTGTGTGGTCCCCTGGGGTGCGCGGTCCCATAGCACATGCTGGGAGTTCTCATCATCAACCACCAGAGTAGGTTCAAGAGGACCGTACAAATTCCTATCCAGAAATGGGGGTTTCTTTTTTAAATATATACCTAGGTTTATAATTTTTTTAAAAAAAATATCCTTCTTGTGAGTTGTGGCTTCAAGGTACTAGGGATGACCCCCTACTTTTGAAAGTCAGGGCCATGCTGACATAGCCTCCCACTCTTGCATAACAGTCTTCCAAATACCTTTGAACATAAAATGAAAAAGAATGCTAATCTTAGAAATATGTCAAGATTGAAGGCACTTCTGGGGAAATATTGACAGAGATGCACATCAATACCAACCTCCACTTGTCCCTGATACCCTATGTGACTCAGGCAAATTTCTTAACCTCACTAAGCCTGTTTCCTCAATTAAAGTTGATATTCCCATACGGAGAAGGGACCCAGTAGCCTGGGTCTATAGTATTCAAGGAAGCACTGGGTATAACAGATATGAAATGCAATGGAATGCCTCTACACGCACAAGGGCTTCAAAACCTGAGGGGGGAAAACTTGTTATCCTTTCATTGCATTTTC
Source organism: Echinops telfairi (assembly GCF_000313985.2). NCBI lineage: Eukaryota > Metazoa > Chordata > Mammalia > Afrosoricida > Tenrecidae > Echinops > Echinops telfairi. The sequence continues at coordinate 44,216,577 of NW_022106189.1, forward strand.
CGACGAACCATTTGAAGCTCCCTGGCCCACACACAAGGAGCCCCGGTTTCACTGTGGTTACAAGCTGGGCTGCCAACCGCAAGGTCAGCAGTCTGAAACTACCCCCTGCCCAGGGCAGAAAGAGGAGACTTTCTACTTACAAAAAGATGTGCAGGCCCAGAAACCCACAGGAGCAGGTCTCTCCCGCCGTATAGAATTGCGATGAATAAGAATGGACTCAGTGGCAGTGAGACGGACACAGTGCAGAAGCTGTTAAAACGGCTGTGATGGGAAAGGTCTCTTCTTGGCAGTGCTGATCATCTAGCTTGCCTCTCATCTATTCTAATGCTACTTCTCCCCCCTGAGTTTTTGCCCCTTGTCAAAGACCTAAGAGAGAATGAATTAGGGGGTTGCTGCCCTCGGTAACAATGCCCTTATATTCTTTTAAATAGAATGTTGCAAGCTGAAAAGTCAATGGGGGTAGATGGGATCAATCTATAAAATAATTATATCAATTACCATCCAATTGATCAGTCTTGTGGCCACTCTAGGTATGGGGCAGAACAGAGCTGATCTCCTAGGGTCTTCAATGGCTGATCTCTCAGAAATATAGTCTCATAATGGCTCCACATTGGTCTGTTAGCCACAAGGCCAGCAGTTCAAAACCACCAGCAGCTCTAAGAGAGAAAGAGGAGGCTGCCTACTGCTGTCAAGAGTTACAGTCTTAGAAACCCACTGGGGCAATTCTAGCCTATTCTACTCATAGGGTTTCTGTGAGTTGGAATTGGCTTGATGGAGCGGCACCTAACAACCACAGACCCCCCCTCTGGACAGTTCTTCTCTGTCACACAGGGTTACTACACGTCACAACCCAACTGTATGTCCCTGACAACACCACCAGCAACAGCAACTGCTACGACTTTGGGGTAAATAAGAAAGATAACTCAATGTCTGCCGGATGGAGTTCCTGTATGAGTGTGTATGTGTGTGGCAGGGAAGGGGGCACAGACAAGACATAGTATCAACTAATAGCATGCGTTTCATGTTAGCTGGTGACCAGTGACATGGATAAAGCATGGAAGGGAGATAGAAGGTCTTGTGGGGGCGGGGTAAGCATGTAATTTGGGACTCCTGTGCTGAGATGAGAAGTCATGGAGATCCGGGTACCAAGCATCCCAGGCCAAGAGAACAGGAAGTGAAAAAGCTTGAGGTTAGAGCCTGCCCAGGACGTTCATGGGAAGAAGGTACCCAGGGAGATGATGGCAGAGCTGTAGGAGGGCAGGTCAGAGGGTCAAGGGCCTGGAGCCTCAGGAAATGTATTGTAAGGACTTCTCTTTCATTCTGAATATGAAAAAAGCACCATAGAGCAGCGGTTCTCAACCTCCTAATGCCCAGACCCTTTCATAACGTCCCTCATGCGGTGGTGACCCCCAACCATAAAATTATTTTCGTTGCTACTTCATCACTGTCACTTTGCTACTGGTATGAATTGGGTGACCTCTGTGAAAGGGCCGTGCAACCCCCAAAGGGGTCGCAACCCGCAGGTTGAGAACCGCTGCTCTAGAAGCTTGACCAGTGGAACGGCCCATGCCTGAGAGCCCAATGGACCACCAAGGGCTCAGAGTTCTGGGTTGACAAAACCTGCCATACAAGGGCCCTCACAATAAGTAAGTGTGGACAGGATCCCTGTGGTAGTTAGATAATTTTATGTCCACTCGATACTCTTGGCCAGGGGTCGAATCCCACCTGTCAATCAAGTACAGCCTGATAACTCCTTGATGGCATAAGCCGCGTGTGCACTGAGAAGTGCTCTCTCCCACGCCACTTTCCGGCTTGCTGGCCACCCTGAGAGTTGCTGGAGTCCTGACATGTTTCCATTGACCTTGGCTCCACACGACTGTGCACCCACCGGCCTGCGATCTTCCTGTCTTCTGCCCCATGCGTGTGGCTGCGTGAGTCTGAAGAGGGACTTGTGGACTAGTATCTGACTCATGGACTTGAGTTGGACTGAGCTGGAGTGCTTTCTTGATATATAATTACTTCATGATATCAAGCTCTTTCTTATCCACAGATGAATGTCACTGGAGTTGTTTCTGTAGTCAACCTGACCTGATGTGACTTTATCTCCCCTCCCCAATGTGTCCTCAGTCATGGGATTTCAGAGCCAGTCCCTTGAATTCCTTATTGGTAACCTGGGAAGATGCAGGAGGCCACGTAACCGAGGTTTTGTGAGCAGGAAAGGAGCGAGTGTTTATAAGACACACTGCCTCCTCTGCGGCGCTTGCTTCAGACAGGTGACCTCTCCCTAACCGGCGTTCACTGACTTCCAAATGCACTTTCCCATTTGCAAAACACCTGAGGAGTTCACTACAAGGGAGCTTTTAAAAAAAACAAAACATGAAAACCTGCTTCTTTCCTGCAGGGGGAGTTCACAGAAGAGCCGAGAACGGACATATTCCTCATGGTCCCCTAATAGATTTCCGGAGCTTCATTATCAAGTGGTGGCTGTGGCTGTCAGTCCTGACTTTGAAAAAGGAGTCTGGTCCTTCAGTCTTTTAAGGAATAATGAGTATGACCCATCAGCTGAATATGTAGGACACTCTCTCTGCTCTTGAAGCAGTTGTCTTAGGGTCCTGACCTCCAAACAACCGGCGGGGAACCTCAGAGATCTGAGAATATCACACGTGGGTTGTCTGAGGGTTTTTTCCTTCTTGTTTTTAGATCTGACACACCTTTGAACTTTGAAAGGCTGCGGTCATGAATGACGTGGGGAGCGAAAGATGTTGCACTCATGATTGTAGAGGTGAACTTATTCGTGTAAACTGTCTCGTGTGGAATCAAGGCTGGGCCTGAATTAAAAGGCGAGGGTCTGTAATCCCACATAAAGGTACAAGGGAGAAAGGGAACAGGCTGATGAAAGACACTTTGCTGAATCGGGACTCCACTGAAGGAGCAGCATGAAAGGGAGACTATTGCTTAAGGGGGTTCACGGAACCTGGTGCCTTCATTCAAATGCCTTGAACCAAGAGGAAGAGGGGTCGTCCTAGAGGCTGGGGGAGTCTTGAATAAAAGACTAAATTTGCAGAGGGGAAAAGATGATAATTTAGGTTCCATATTGAGAATAACTACCTAAGCAAAACAATCTTGAATTTCAGTCATCAAGGATATTTGGAAATTGGTTGGACAAAGAGGGCAATTGACTTTGGCAGCCCATGTGGGAAATAGCTTTCTAATTTTAGAGGCTGAAGTCGTAAAATCAAGACGTTAACAACCGAAACATAGCACACAGAGAAAAAGTTGGAGGAACCGCCGAAGACAGACCAAATCCCGAGGAGGCCAGGCAATGAGTGGCTCCTTGAGTTACGCACCCAGACACTGCCCAAGGATCCCGCTCCCTTCCAGGATCTAAGAGGAAACACACCAGTCCGGAGGGAGTGGCATGTTGACCACCCCAGGGGTTGAGGAAGCAAGACCGCGAGGGTCTTTTCTCTGCATCACCGTGAGGAGCCAGATAAAAAAGGAAAGACGCAGCTGGTTTCGTGTTTGATTACAGCAGTTTTAGGGAAGTCTGTCATCCAGAACTCCAGCCAATACCACTGCCATCGAGCGGATTCAGATCACACAGGTGACAGGGCACTGAGATGCAGGGTTGCTCTGTAGCCCACGTGAACAGCAGGCTCTGGCTCCTGCCAATTAATGAGGCAATTCCAGTGGGAGGGCGAGAAACACGCATGGCCCTTCCAATCTGGCGATTAAATGCACCCGGTGTTAAGCAAACATGCACAGTTTCTCTCTCTTCTCCGAGGTCTCTCTGGGCTGGGCAGTACTCCAAACCTTTGGAAGAAGAAGAAAAGGGACTATATTGGATAGCATTTATTAAATAACCCCCAAACCAAGCTCACTGCCACCGAGTCAATGTCGACTCGTACATTGTTATAATTAAAGAAAAGAAAAAAGCAAAACTCCAGAAGCTGCATTTGCACACTTACAGAATCTGAAGTTAATAGTAATAACCCTTTCTATCTAACTTGAACTTGGAAATGACTCACATAATGTATATTGAAATACAAAAAGAACAGTTATCATTGAGTCAATTCTGACTCATGGTGACCTGGTAGAACCGTGCTCCACCGGGCTTTCAGTGGCTGCTTTTCCTCAAAATAGATGGCCAGGACTTTGTTCTGAGGCACTTTGGTGCCACTCCCACCTCTGATCTTTCGCTTAGCAATTATGCACTTAACCATTGACTCCACTCAGGGATCCCGTACTGTGAAACAGGTGCCTGCTTTCTTGTGTGTGCAAAAGAGAAAGAGACAGAGAGAGCCATGGTGCAGGTAGGATCGACAGGGGGGTAGGAAAGGAATGAGCCAGGGAAGACTAGAAGAATGATCTTCTAATTGGGAGCTCTGGTGGCATAGCCGGTGGCATTACACATTGGACTGCTACCACAAGGTCAGCAGCTAGAACCCGCCTGCCACTCGCTGGGGGAAGGGCTTGGCTGTCTCCTCCCATAAAGACTGACAGTCTTGGAAACCCACAGGCGCAGTTCTATAGCGTCCCTAAGACTCAGAATTGGCTTGACAGCCATGAGAGCATTTTAATTCGAAGAACTGGAAGAACAGCCCAGACCACGTCATGTCGTCAAGCTAGAGGATGGTGCCCTGGCACAATGGCAAGCAGGTTAACCCTGGTTGAGCCCACGGAAGTGTGGCTGCAGAGATGTGTTGGCTATGTTGGATGTGGATATGTGATACAGAGATATTTTGGAGATGGTGGATATAGATCAGTGGCTACAGAGATATGTTTCCAAGTATCAAGATCAAATCTGTAATTTGTTTTTGTTTTTTGTTTTTAATTTGTAATTTGTTAATAAGATGTGAGACTTTTAAAACATACGTAACATCTGACCCCACTGTCCATTCTAAGAAACATTTATCAGAGAAAAACAAACAAGCAAACAAAACTTGATGGACAATGATAATACTTGAATTTTATTTATGATAACCACGATGTGGAGAATGATTAAATCCATGCAGCTGTAGCCACTCCATGCTAAGTTGTGCAACCACTAAACTGGTATAATCCAGAATTTGCCACAGAGGAGAGGAGAAAGCTTGGGATTTGTCCTTAGGTTTACAAAGCAAGGTACAACCCTGTACAGATCTTATCATTTCCATTGGAATCATATTAACACCTGGAAGAAAGTAGGCAGAAGTGGCAGATGGTGAGCTCGGTCATAAGTTCATAAATACATAAGTAACTGTCCTAAGTCTCGCTAAGGAAATGATCCTATTCTAGAACCAGAAATGGACAGTTGTTAAAATAAAGTGTTGCCTAGCTTACTAGTGTAAGCCCACTCTCACCCATTTCCCCTACTGATTTCTGAACGTGAAACTCAGAACAAAGCCCCTCACAGACACACACGTACTTGCGTGCACAAACAGAACCCGGGACATCCTGAAAAGTGAACTGGAGCAGATGGATTGTGAGGGGAGTGGAAATGGTGTGGCTTTTGGCAGGAGTGGGTGGGGGAGGGAGGGAGTGGAGGCAGGGCTCTGAGTTGGTGAAGGAGTCCTTGCATTTGCAGTGCCTGCAGAGCAATCACGTCATTTGTTATGAAGCCTCTGCTGGGCTCACACAGGGCGAACACTCAATAAATAGCCCCTGAATTGAAAGTAATTATTTTTCCAAAGGTGGGATTTGTACTGGTGGGTGGCACACGGGTGGTGGTGGGGAGCTTTCTTTAAAGACCTATGCACTCCCTCAGACACGTGCATCCGCATCTACAACCAGTATCGGCATCTATAACACACACAGGAACCCAGCTGTTGAAGCAGGAGTTGGTAGATGTATTAGGAAAAACAAGCCCACCTGCACAACGTGGCAAAATGCCTCCAGGTGTTCACAAGGAGCACTTGAACATGAATATTTTATCAATGCCAGAGCAGGTAGAGTGCAAATGTATCCATTATATTCCCATCACCGGCACACGTGGTTAAATGGGCAACTGACTACAGAATCCAAATATGTTTAAAACATTTTTCACCTCCAGTGAAACTAGAAAATCTTGTGTTTTTATTGTTATTGCGCCTGCTAGATTCAGGTGATATCGGGTGGTTGCATCTGGGAAGGGAGGTTTGGCAAATTTCCCTCCAACGTCCGTATGCTTTTGTTCTCATTTATTTAACTCCAAGTTCAAGCATGGGCGAGTTGGCATGTAGGAGGAGGGGACGATTGTGTGGTTCATTTTGTTATGTAACGTGTTTTTTTCATGAATAATTTCATCAACAATTTATTTGGTAGGATAAATGAGAATACACCACAAAGTGGTACCGACATATAATTCACATACCATACAATTCAGTGGCTTAAATATATTGCCCAGAGGTGTGTAATCATCACCACAATCAATTTCAGAGCATTTTCTTCATTCTTGCACTCATTCTTAGTAGCTGTCCATTTCCCCCTACCTCCCTTCCCATAACCCTAAGAAACTGTTAATCCAGTTACTGTCTCTATAGATGGACCCATCCTGGAGTTCATACGAAGAAAAACATATAAAACAAAACAAACCCAACAACAATACAAAATAAAACACGGAAAGACCTCAATCTAAAAGAGCAGAACATCATACAAGCTAGAGTGCCGTGCCCATGTTTGCTCACACGTGGGGCTTTTAACCTTATATTCTCACAGGAGTTCCACTGACTCACGGACTTTCATACCTACCACTACTAGTCCACCTCCATGAGGGCAGGGATTTATTTCATTTATTTATTTTTTATTTTTTGTGACTTTAAAAAAATCATTTTACTGGGGGCTCATTCAACTCTTATCACCATCCATACACCCATCCGTTGTGTCAAGCACATTTGTACATTTGACATTTTATTATGAATGGGCTGAGGTTTATAGAGCTCATTGATTTTACATTGAGCAATTCCTACACATTTTGTTTCATGTCATGGGCTGCAACACCCACAATGTAAAGTCATTCATCCCATCTCTGCCCGTTGGTTCTTGTTCCATTCCTCTTTCTTTCCTAACCTCCCTTGTCATTTGAATGTGTCCTTGGCCCATTTGATCGCAAATGGTTGATTTTTCTTAGGAGTATGTATATCCTTAGTGTCACTGTTCACTCAATAGACCTATTCCTGGGGTGAAAATTGAACCGTGGGAGTGAGATCAGTCCTAGGCGGCAAAGGCGACAAAGGGCGAAGGTACCATGGGTGCCCCAGTCTCTATCCAACCAGCAAGTCTGGTCTTCTTTGTATTGTTTTGAGTTCTGCTCCATATTATTCTCCCGCTCCATCCAAGACCTTCTAATGGGATCCTTTTCAGAGTGGTTGGTAGTGGTAGCCAGGCACCATCTAGTTCTTCTGGCCGCCAGGTAATGGAGGATAAGGTTGTCATGGTCCATTAGGTGCTTGGCTTATGCTTTATATGTAAGTTCAACTTGTAAAATATGGGATGACAAGGATAACAAGGAAAGAAAGTCTGTTTAAGAAAATATGTTCTCCAGAATAATCCCTGAACTCAACTATAGACAAGGTTAAAGACAAGATCAGAACTCAAACTTTTGCTTCCAATCACACAGTGTTTTCAGGTGGTCTTCAGGATGCAGAACGAGCTCAAGTGACTGGCTGAGATCTGACCCCTGCTTTTCCTTTCTCTTCTGGAGCTCCCTGTCTGCCTCTCTTAGAGCTGCTGTGAGTCTTATGGCCCCTTCTCCAACCTTCTGGTCTCTGGTCACCTACAACCTCTCTTCTCCCACGTGTGGCTCCCAGACCTGGAGGACTCATTCCTGTCTTTGTCTCCATTTACCGGGATAAATTCGACTCATCCCTCAGGTCTTGCTTCACTGTCACTTCCTTCAGGAGGATTGGCCTCGGCTGAGCTATCTGAAGTATGTGTTATTGTTGTTAGGTCCCAGGATGTGGTGACCCTGTGTATAATGAAACAAAGTGCTGCGTGGTCCCATGTCATGCCCACAATCAGTTGTGGATCAGATCATGGAGGTGCAGGGGGTTGCATTGACTTTTGGACGTGGATCACCAGAGAGTCCTTCCTAGTCTTTCTTAGTCTGGAAACTTTGCTAAGGCCAGTTCAGCATCACAGCAACACACAAGCCTCCGCTGCAGACAGGTGGTTGCAGTGCATCAGGTTAATTGGCTAGGATTCACTCTACCACTGCAATGTCACTGTCTCACCTGTAAAGTGCTGGGCAGACAATGTTTAACACTCTATCCCATTCCAATCATATTGATGACCCCAGAATCCTACCATGTGACAACTACTTTGGCATATGCCTGTGTTATTTTGAAGCACTCAGAAATGTTTGTCGTGACTTATTTATATGCTTTTCTAAGTGAGAAGCTCCAAGAGGGCCTGGCTTTTCTTGATCTCTCCATTTATTCAGGTACCACAATTCTTGGTACACCAATAAATTCATCTTGGTTAGATGAGTAAATACCAAAATGTATGCATAAATAATAAGGTGCAGGCCTGTCTTTGATATACTTATCATCTGGAGGAGAGGAAGGATGGAATCTCTAATATTTATTAATAAAATAGAGTTGGATAGAGCCATGTTAGGACACATTGAGTGTGGTGTTGGAATCTAGAGGGAGGAAGTAAGGTTACTGAATGCAGAATAGGAAGTTAGGGAAGTGTTTCTTGTAGAGGTGAGGCGTGAGGATGCAAGGCCTCTTGGAAGAAAAGTAGATGTGTTTGAGTTCTTGCAAGAAGTTCATGATCTTGGAGTGAGATCACATGGGGAAAAGAGACTTTGTGTTAGGGAAGAACCACAGTATGGTTTGCCAGCCCAATTTAAAGCTACCACTAGAGCAATGCGGAGTCACTGAATAATTTAACACAGGGAATGCCACCTGTGTTGGAACAGAGCCTTCAATTGGTGGAGTTGAGACAGGACACAGAAAGGTATCTAAACCTAGGCCGTAACAGGAAACCACCATTAACTAGCTGTCATGGATTCAATTGAGTCGCCCCCAACATCCCTAAAACTTGCCTAAGCCATGATTCTCAGTGGTCTGGCAGTTAGGCAGAGGTGTCATCACTCCCCCACCCCCAATGTGATATGATCATGTGACCCACGATTCAATTGTAAAGGATTAGGGTGGACTGCAGCACCCTGATTCAAGACCTGATCCAATATAAAGGGTGTTTCTCTAGGGTGGCCTGCGTCAAAGCAAGCAGGGAGGAAGAACCTGCCTCCCACCAAGAAAGAACAGTCAGGAGTGGAGCACATGCTTTGAATCAGGCATCCCTGCACCAAGAACCTCCTAGACCAGCGGTTCTCAACCTGTGGGTCGCAACCTCTTTGGGGGTCGAACGACCCTTTCACAGGGGTCGCCCGATTCATAACAGTAGAAAATTACAGTTATGAAGTAGCAACAAAAATAATTTTATGGTTGGAGGGGGGAGTCACCACACATGAGGAACTGTGTTAAGGTTTGTAGCATTAGGAAGGTTGAGAACCACTGTCCTAGACCCAGGGAAGGATAAATGTCTTAGGAACGCCAGGCCCGCACCTGTTGAAAGGAGATATGGATCCTTGCCCTGAGCTGACAGAGAGAGAAAGCTTTCCCCTAGTGCTAGCACCCCAAATTCAGACTTGTAGCATCCTAGACAGGGTGAGAATCCATTTCTGTTTGCTGAAGGGATTGTGACTGGTATTTCTGTTTGAGCAACACACGAACAAAGACACTGGGCTTTAACAAGCGTTCACAACACTACCCTTTCTCCTTCTTTCAGAAGTTTGCATTGTGTTAGAGTCTCAACCATGTGAAGGGAAAAAGAATCAGAGCTGCAATCCGAGCTTTGAATCTGTCATGAATCTCACAACCCTGCCTCCCTCGTTGGACCCAGATTTCTCTTCATCTCTAGTTAAGGGGGCTTCGAAAGTTCCTGGGGAAAAATGGATCATAGAATTTCTCAAAGAACTTTTTGAAGCCCCTTTTACCCACCCCCAAAAGGAACAAAAGCTCCGCTGGGCAGAGCTTTCATAGTACACATTTTTCCCAGGTGAGCATGGAGCAACTTGCTCTGAGTTAATCGGCTCAGTGATGTTGCCTGGGAAGGTTTTCTCTGGTCATAGTGAATTTTTTCATGAAAGCAGTTTTGCTCAAACCTTTTTTTTTTTTGTGATGGCCAATTTAAGAGAACAGCATGAAGCTGTGAAATTGTGTTGCCTGCTCAGGGGAAAATGCTGCAGAAACGGTTGTGATGTTGAACACAACTTACAAGGACAGTGCTATGGGAAAAACTCAAGCATATGAGTGGCTTTCTCTTTTCAAAAAGGGTGAAATGTCCATTGATGGCAAACCTCATTTTGGACATCTATCAACTTCCTGAATGGACAAAATTAGTGCAATTGTGCTCAAAGGCTGAGGACTGATCATTGACGAGATGGGGAAGTTATTTGGACTATCTTGGAGTTTGGTTCAGCTAGTTTTAACGGAAGATTTGGGAATGAGAAAGGTCGCCGTGAAATTTGGACCTCAGGTTCTCACTGACCAGCAAAACGAGTGTTGACTGGAAACTGGCTGTGCTTCGAAAAAACAGCTCTGAAGCAATACAGACTTGTTCCCCCTGAGATCATTACTTGTGATGAGACATGGTGCTATTCTTTTTAAAATTATTATTAATAAAGTATTTATTGAGGGCTCTTACAGCTCTTATAACAATCCATACATCAATTGTATCAAACACATTTGTACATACGTTGACATGGTGCTATTCTTATGACCCTGAAAACAAACATCAATCACCCCAGTGGAAGACGGCCTTGTCACCTCTCTCCAAAAAATCTCTTTGAGTGAAATCAAAGATCAAGACGAAGCTCATTTGTTTTTCTGTTGTGAGCAGGGATAGTGCATTTGGAGTTCATTCTACCAGGTCAGACTGTTAATCAAGCTTTCTATTTAGAGGTTCTGAATAGATTGTGTAACAGTATGCAACAAAAAAGGCCTGATTTGTAGCAGATAGGGGATGGGTTTTGCCACCGCGACAATGCACTTGCTCACACAGCTATCTCAGTGGACCAGTTTTGGGCAAAACCAGCATGCCTTTCTTGCCCCATGCAACTTACTCACCTAAGCTCATTCTGTGCGACTTCTTTTTGTTTCTGCAAATGAAGAGGGACACGAAAGGACAGAGATTTCACAACCAGAGACGAGGCAAAGAACAAAATGAGTAAGGTGCTGTCAGACATCCAAACAGATGAGTTTGAAAAATAGTTCCAAGAATGGAATCTCACATTTGACAAATGTATTAAGTGTAATGGAGAGCACTTTGAAGGTGATAAGGTTGTTTTGTAAAAATAATTTACATATCTTTGGAAAAAATTCTGGGTTTTTTGGGGGGGTACCACCTCGTATTAAGGGAATGAACAAGTTTTACCCCTTAAATATCAATACACTTTGGTGTTAGGTACTGCACAACAGAATGGAATACTGCACTGTCCTCCTCCTTCCTCACAATTGCTATCATGTTTGAATCCATGGTTGCAGCCATGTGTCAATCCAGATTGTCTGAGAACCTTCCTCCCTTTGGCTGTACCTTCACTTTACCAAGCATGATGTCCTTTTCCAGAGACTGGCTCTCCAGACAATATGTACAAAATACCTGAAATGAAATCTTGCCATCCATGCCTCTAAGGAGCACTCTGGTCTCACTTATTCCAGGACAAATCGTTTTGTTTTTCAGTACTCCACAGTACTTTCAATATGTTCACCAGCACTGCAATTCAAATGCAACAATTCTTCTTTGATCTTCGGTATTCAAGGTCCAACTTCCACATGTATATGAAGTAAATAAAAATACCATGGCTGGAGTCAGGCACATTTAAGTCCTCAAACTAACATCCTTGTGTTTCGATACTCAGAAGAGGTCTTATGCAGCAGAATTTCTTAAGGCAACTCATCTTTTGATCTCTTTAATTCTGTTTTTAAGAACTAACTTAAAGGTCTCCGTTTCCAGAAGAATTTCTTCAGTTCAACCAAGGCTGGGTGGTCTTGCTCTCTAGGAGAGTATTGTGTAATTATGAAGCTCCTGGATCTCTACATGGAGTTCAGATCATTGCATACTGGATTGGATTTGTTAGGTATGGTAGTGTGTATTGATCCTGCTCTTGAGAGGCAGTCAAGAGCGAGGCGCACTGCCACATAACAAATGGCAGTCATCTGTACTCAAGGAACTTCGTAATTCCGTAATTTTAACTCTTTGTGTTGAGAAATATGGCCACATCATTGTTTATGTTTTCCTTTTACTCATAATGGTATATCAGATGCTTTTATGAGCATGTGTATGTATATACCTTTCTTTATTATTTCTCTTGAATAGATTCTTAGATTTTAAGTACTCAATCAAGGGTTAGAAACACTTTGAAGACTGTTAACTATTATATTGTTTTCATTTTTTAAAATGAAAATTTATACTTTTACCTTTTGAGTATATCTATATCCTTTTACTCGCCCTACCTAGCAAACCATTATATCTCTGTTTCTTTAATATTACCTCACTTTATATTCAACACATTGAACTCTTAGGTTATCTTAGAAATATTTGAGGATATCCCTAGTCTTCTCAAAGAACAACTTAGATAAGTCACAGTACTCCTCCAATATGGAGCATGGGTAGACACCATTTCTAATACAGAATGATTCTTGAAATCAGGATTGTTTACTGTGGAGCAAAGACGATCTAAGGGAGGTAAAAGTGGGAAGTGCAGCACCCATATAAGGCTGTCTCAAAAAGCAACTACAGAAACAAAACCAGGACAGGCAAGGTAGATTTTAATTTAACAGAAAGGAGAATTGCCTAAATATTCTCTGATCATGTCACAAAGCATTGAGCACCCCCGGGTGAAAGAAGTCACAGAGTGAGTGCGGGGCGTGTATGGTTGCCACAGAGAGTGTTTCTATACCAAAGAAGGAATCGGTGTGGAATCCTAGACCATCCGATTCGTTTATTTATTAGATGTCATTATGGAGCAAACTCTGAGCCAGGCATTGTGTGAGTCTGTTACATGAAGTCTCCTTGTCCGAACAGCCACTCTGTAGTCATTTAATGATATGCTGAGAACACGCTTTGGACTCTGATTATACGACGGGTCTTGTACGAGGCATTAGGGACACAGCAGCGAACAACAAAGACGAGGTGGCTGCCCTCATCTTTGTAAGCTCACGTCCTCATGCGTGTGGCTTATCACTTATGTCCTCATTTTTCATAAGCGCAAAACCAAACATACTACTGTTGGGCACGTGCTGACTCAGTGACCCTGCAGGAGAGAGCAGACCGCGCTGCAGAGTTGAGGAGGCAGAAATCCTTCCTGCAGCAGCGTGCCTTCTCTTTCTCTGGCGGAGTTCCTGGTGGTCCAACCAGCTGGCATCTAGGTCAGCAGCCCAACACTTAACCCACGGGTGATGGTTAGGTCCGGAGCCCAACAAATAGCTCACTGTGGGCACCATCGGGGCACCATGGAGGCTCACAAATGCCGGCAAGGGGCATTTCCATTAAGATGTTTACACTGGATGGACGGCAGACCTAAGCGGAGACAAGGGACACGGATGGAAAAGACAGGAGATGGAGGATCCCAAGAGAATGAAGAGCAATGCCATCTTCATGAGGGTGGAAGAAGGTTTTCCAAGGATTGGTACAAGAACCTGTGGAGACACTACTCGCGTTCCGAATGCCCCTGGGTAGAATCGGTGACATCTTTTCTCCAAGGACTATTTTAGCCAAAACATCATTGTTTGAATCCTAACGTTGGTATCAGTTGTGTCATATGCAAGCGGGACAATGGACACGGAAGACAGAGGAAGAGGGATGCCTGAGAAATATCGTGGCAGTGAAGCCGGAAGACGCCTCAGACGCCAGGATGGCGAGATCTCATCTCACGCGCTTTTGAAGACGCCGCTGGGAGACACCAATCCTCAGCGAAGGAGATCCTGCTTGGTGGGGCAGAGGGTCGGTGATAAAAGAGGAGTGCCCTTAATGAGCTGGGTTGGCTTCTAGGATGGTGTTTTTCTTGCTAGTGGCCGATGTATTTGGTTCCAACTCATAGTGAGGATGGTCCGACTTGGTCACATGTGCTTTGGCTGTATTATCAGGAGAAAGCAGCCCTGGGGCAGGATGTAGCAGTTGGTAAGGGAGGGGGCTGTGAAAAAGAGGAAGATCCTCAAGGCAATGGATTAGGCAGACACAATAGGCTCCCAGGGAACAACAACTGTGTGGGTGGTGCGGAACCAAGCAGTGTTTAGTTTTGCAGCATGTGGGGTCCCTATGAGTTAGAACAAGTGCAACAACACTTAACAACAAAAACAAGTGTCTGCTAGCACCGGGAGGCCTGGTACTTCACTGCCTCAGGTGTGGATTTCATCTGCCGTGCTCATCCCTCGGAGCCCCAGTTACAGACCTTCCAAACCAGATGTTCTGGTTTTAGCTCAGCCATCTACTAAGCAGTGGTCCTCAACCTGTGGGTGGTGACCTCTTTGGGGGTCAAACAACCCTTTCACAGAGGTCACCCGATTCATAACAGTAGCAAAATGACAGTGATGAAGTAGCAATGAAAATAATTTTATGGTTGGGTCACCACCACGAGGAACTATATTCAAGGGTAACGGCTTGAGGAAGGTTGAGAACAGGCGTTTTTCACTGATACAGGTAAATCTGCGGAAGCAGGACCCTGTGTAAGACAGAAAGAGCTCAGAGAAGGGAAACTGCTAATGCAGGTGATAGAACATTGGTCTGGGTGCTCCCTGTCTGAGGCAGAAACCTGGTGATCCCTGAAAAGACTCGGTGGGCCTGTGGACTTCCGGTTCTCAGAGATTCCATGTATGTGGTTCTCATTATTGTAGATAGGATTTCTCCTGGGGCTGATGATCCTTTCCGGGGAAGCATGCAAACACAGGGACTTGGGGGGCTGGTGGTTTGCCCTTGTACCTCCTAGTTGCCTGTCTCTGGAGAATTTCCACCCTCAGGCGAGTCTTTGCCACCTTCTGCATCTGTCAGCGGGCACCTCCCCACCCCTGCCCTTCGGAGGAGCTCAGAAGCACCCAGCATGGAGTGTTACCCAGCACTTGGAGGGAACCATCCCTGTCACCCTTTTATTGCCAGCACAACTCTGTCCCGTAAATCTTCAGTTGATGACACAGCCGCTGACATTTGGCCTCTGGACCATCCAGGATATGGAAAGCTGGGAATGAAACAAGCTTAGTCACGGGCCTCTCCAAACCTCCCCCCCACCACCACCACCCCTCACCCCCTACCCCCTACCTCATTTCACTGCAGAAAGTTTGCCCCCTGTGTTGACTGTTTCTTTCCGAAGTAGGCCAGCTTCAGCCCTAGGAGGTAATAAAAGCAAACTTTAAATCTCGCCCCAGGTAGAGCGATGCTGGCTGCAGCCGCATTTGATTGCCCACGAAACATGGACCAGCAGCACAGAATCCTCCTTGTAGCTACTTTCAGCACCACAAGCTCAGCTGTGAGAAAGGAATAAATTGGAGATTGATTTCTGCTGTTGCATTCATTTGGAGAAAATTTGCAGACAATTAAGCTGCCCCCTCCTGCAGCAAAGGGTAGAGGGGGCGGGCTGGGTGGGGGTGGGGGATGCTCCTTTTAGCCGGGGGCTGGTGGCGGGGAGGGGTAGTCTGTTTTCTACCCTTGTTGGAACAGTGATTCTTCTGCTACACTTGAGTGAATGTGGTGACCTTCTAGACATCTGTGCCCCAGGCCTGGGGAAGGGGACAGTATAATAGCTGTGGCCTGGGTGGTTTGGGTAAATCTCTATCCCTTTGACCATGGGAAATGGGAATGGCGGTGCTCCCCGCTGTTCCTGCTGTTAGGTGCCATTGAGTCAGTCCGCCTTCTAGAGGCTGCCTACAACAGAGCCATGCTCCATCCACAGAGTGGTTGCCTGCTTGATCCCATTGTAACCCAAGTCGTTTGACTCAGTGTAGTTAGAAAAATGCCCCTTGCAAAATGCAGCCAGCCTGCGGTACTTCAGTGACTGCTGTCTCTGGAATTTGTATAACTCACTACATTGCTCAAAAGCAAGGCAGGTTGGATTCTGGTGGTCACCTAAAAGAGCCAGATAATGCTGCAAGTATCGATGTTAGTGATGGAAAGCTAGAGCCTGCTGTTTCGTTAACAAAGACATCCTGAGTCTGGTCCAAGACTTAACGAACCCAGTGCGCTGTTTGCTTGCTCATGTCAACAGCTGTTTCCATTGGTTATCCTGGGATGAAAGCATCCATACATGACTCCCCAAAGTGTGCATTCCAAAGCCGAGAGTACCTATTCTCGATGTATTCTGATTTCAACCAGGACACCACGAAGGCAAGCCGTTGCACTGCTATGGTCTCCTCGCTGGCCCACACCATCTACATGACAACTGCTCTTTCCCCTCTGACTTGGATTGGATAGTTGACCCCAGTGCGTCAGAATAAAACACCTGCATATCTGGGGATGCCATTGTGGCCCCACGGTGTCGGGCCCTCTCCTTGTGGGGTTTCCTCCTTCTCACTGCTCCTCTACTTTACCGAGCATGATGTCCTCTTCCACGGACTGGTTCGTCCGGATGACATGTGCAAAGTCCACGAGATGACGTCTCCCCATCCTTGCTTTCAAAGAGCTTTCTGGCTGCGCTTCCTGCAAGACTGACATGTTGGTTCTTTGGGCAGCCCGCGGTCCTTCCAATATTCTTTGCCAACACCGTACTTCACAGCCTTCAGTTCACCGGTCTTCCTTGTCCTCGTCCACCTTCGGTAGGCATAGAATGTGGTCAAAAAGACCGTGGCTCGCCTTAGTTCTCCAGGGGGCATCTTGGCTTTTTAACGTGTTCAAGAAGTCTCTGTGCAGCAGATTTGCCTGGTACACTGCAGCATCTGATTTCCTGACTGCTGCTTCCATGTGCGTTGGCAAAATGACAACTTTCATACTTCCTTTGTTTGTCACGATGTTGCTGACCGGTCCAGTTGCAAAGGTTTTTGTTCTAAGTTGAGGCGTAATCCATATCGCACGCTGTAGTCAAACGTGTTAAAAGAGACACTATTGTAGCATGCCTTAGCACTGTGTCTGAATGCACGCGACTTATGGTGCTGGTGAAGAATATTGAAAGTACCTCGGACGATCGAAAGAGCAAACAAACCTGTCTTGGACGAAGTACAGCCAGAATGCTCCTGAGATGAAAGGGTGGTGAGATTTTGTCTCCCGTACTCTGGAGGTGTCGGAAGACACCAATCCCTGGAGCAGGGCACGTTGAGTCGGGTGGACTAGGGTAGCGGGGCAGCACAAAAGAAGAAGGTCCTCGTCCAGATGAGTTGATGGGGTGGTTGAACAATGGGCTCAGGCATCAGAAGAATTTTGACAGTGTTGCAGGATTGGCAGTGTTTCTTTCTGTTGTCTACAGCGTCACAATGAGTCGGAACGGAGTCCGTTCCGACTCAATGGCGCCTAACAATAGCAGCACTGTATGTGGCACATAATCACTCGATGTTGTCCTTAGCCATTGTGTCTGTTAGCTCCGACTCCTAATGATCTCATACACAACAGGACCAAATGCGGCCCGGCTCTCCACCACCTTCACAATCGGTGCGCGGGAGTCCATTGTTGGGTCACGTGTACTATGAGTGCCTTCCCACCGAGAGGGCTCACCTTCCCGCACTAAAACAGACCGCAGGTTGGTGTGATCCAGAGGGTTTCTCTGGGGCGAGGTTTGGAACGTCGATCCCCAGACCGTTTTTCTTCTCAGACTGTCTTGGGCTGCAAGCTTCATTGAAACCTGTTCTCCACCGATGGCCCTGTGGTCTCTGTGATACCAGTGGCATAGCTTTGAGACATAGAAGGAGAGCAACCCACCAGCCACCACGGCATGTCTCAGGTGGATGAGTGGTGGAGTGGCGCAATACGGGGCATTCTTTCTGAAGACCTCGCAGTGAGTCCAGGACCAGGATGCCAGGGACCTATCAGAGTTAGAAAGGAACAAGTTGAGGAGGACAGACTCTTGAGCCTGGAGCACAGGACAGAAACCGGGCAAAGGAATAATTCTGAGGATTCTGGGTCATCAGGGTGGGCAACTCAAGCCCAGAGAAGCTAGCCTTTCCAAGGAGCCATTAAGGACTCCCAGGATCTTGGCAGCTAGTTGACCTGCTCACCTGGATGGCAAAGCTGGCCACCTGCAGGCCAGAGTGAGGACTTTACTGTCCCTACCCACTGCCCTTCACCACCCTGCCTCTGACACACAGGGATGTTTCCAGTTTCTGGAGTGCTTCACCTGTTATAATAGTTCCTGGTAGCAAACTTTTGATCCAGTAGTTTAGGAAATAGAAAAGGGTGGCAGCTCATGGATTCTTCTCTGGACTTTCCCATCTTCTCTCTCAATTACCCCCCAATGCAAAGATGGGGACTCTGAGGACAAGAGAGGGGAAGGAGTGAACAGATCTCTCCAGGTCATTTTCTTGGGCATCCGCCGTGTTGGATCAGGACATAAACCTTATGATGGATAGCACACCACGGCCATGCTGTGGACAGCAGGGCTGTTTCTCCTGAATCTGGCCACTTTGGGGAGGGGAATGGGTAACATAGCTTTTGCTGTATGAAGTGAGGAGGGGCTGCGATGGACAGAACCAGGAGCATGGATGGCCCGGCTGTAGAGCACCTCCTGGGGCTGGTTATCTTTCTGTTCTCCTTCACTTTTGGGGGACAAAGTGCCCATTTAGTCCCTACTCTGGGCCCCTCTGGGAAATATGAAGGAGGGAAGGAGCCTGTGGAAAAGGGGAGGAGTGTGAGACGCTCCAACAGAGACCCCAGCCACCCTAGGGGGGATGGGGGTGACTTAGGAGATGAGATGGTCCCTCCATGTACCCCCACCTCGAGCCTTCCAGGTGCTCCTTCCCTGTCACTGTGGGAGAAAGAGGAGGGCGGCTGCTCCTGTGAAGATTCCCTGTCTCAGGAACGCACAGGGGCAGCTCTCCTCCAGCCTGTAGGGTCCTTAGGAGTCTGTATGACATGCGGATGGTGGGTTCTTTTGTTCTACAGCGAGCATGATGAGCAGTGGTGGTGCAGAGGCTAAGGCATCCAGCTGTCAGCCTGTGGTTTGAACCTATCAACGGCTCTGGGAAAGAGGGATGGGCAGCCCATCCATATAAAAATCTATGGCCTCAGAAACACTACAGAGCAGTCCCACTCTCATCCTGCAGGGGCGCTATGAGTCGCCATGGACAACAGTGGGTTTGGGGGTTTACCAATCATCAGGAGCCCATGTGTGGTACACATAGCTAACAAGCTCGCTGGCTCACCAAGAGGTAGAGTGCTCAAACCCACTCCATGTGCCCCAGAAGAAAGACCTGTGATCTACGTCTGAGCATCTGACCGCTGGACACCCTGAGAAGAGGCCAGCGGGGTCTGTGATCCATCAATGCTGAAACCAGGTGGAGTCTAGAAACACACACTGTAGGAATGTTTGGGTGGGGCAGTCAGGAAAAGCAAGTGCAAGACCAGGTGGAGCAGGAGGCTCGGCCTTTCAAGGGCCCGAGGGGAGCTGGGGAGGATGTGGGGCTGGGAGGGAGGTAGTGAAAATGGGCAAGCGTGTTGGTATTGGTGTTGGGGAGCAGACAGTGGGAGAAATGATGGAAATATTTTAAAATGACAGCAACTCACAGCCATCGAGTTAATTCTGACTCAGAGAGATTCTCTAGGACAGGGTAGAGCTGCCCCTGTGGGTTTCTGTGCCTAGAACTCTCCACGGCTCGGCTCGAGTAGAAAAGGCTCTTCGTTTCCCTCGTCGCAGCTGGCCTTGCTGACTTGAGACCTGCCCCACGCATTGCCCACTACTGCACCCGGCTTGCCTGTGTTCTGAAATGGAGCACAGGGACCACAATCTGATTTTCAGATGAGTGTGGGGTAATTTGTGCACGCATCTGTAAATTTACTAAAAACCACCGAATTGCATCTTTGAAACCCTTCCATGATCAGGTATTTGAATTAAAACTCAATGATGCTTTTTCTTACGAAGAACCCAGCTGGCACCGTGGTTGTGTGTGATGGCTGTCACTCTGTCCCCCACACCTCTTTCCTCTGTCTCCTGCCTCTGGGACAGTAACTCCAGAAGGCAGGGCATTTGTCTGTGGCCCACTGCACTAAGCCCAACACGCCCAGTGTGGACTGATGGAAGCAATGAGTGGATGAGTTGGTGAATGAATGAATATGGATCCTCTCTCCTCTCCCTTTCCAAGTCCTTCATTTCCCTCTGCCTGCCTGTCCCCGACCCCACCCCACTGTCACAGAAAACTCCCCTTTCTCTCATACTCTCTGGGACCCTGAGCTGCAACACTGCCTGGCCAGACGAAACCTGCTTCTAATGTGCCCCAGGGTCTCCTCAGATGGGGAATCAGGGAGGAAGGTAAATCAGATTTTAAAGCCAAACAGCCTGAGGCAGAAAGACGCAGGCCCCAGCAGAGCCCCTGTGAGACACAGGCTGTTTATGTAAGGGTGGCAATTCTCCAGTAATAAAACCAGCCCAAAGCCGCTCCCTGAAGACGTGCAGTGGGCCTCTCCGCACACACATGAGCTTGGCCGTGGCTGCCTCAGGCCTCCAGCTTCCCAAGCTGGCAGACACTGATGGATGGTAGTCCCGGAGACTCAGGAGCTACAGGGAGGGACTCGGGACTCAGGGGCTCTGTGCGCCCGAGCCTGTTCCTGTGGCCAAGGGACTGTGCTCGCAGGAAGCGGGGGATGTGCTGTACATGTCCTGGATTCTGGGCCCTGGATTCTGGGCCATGTGCAGGGAATATCAACTGTGCACGGCTGTGCATTAGCATGTGCATGTATGTGAGTGAGAGATAGAGAAGTATGCATATGATCCCGCTGAGTGTATTGTGGTGTGTGTGTGTATGTGTGTGTGTGTGAAAGAGAGAGAAGTGTGTGTATGTCCCTCAGTAGATTTTCATGTGTGTGAAATGGAGAGAGGAGTATGTGTATGATCCTTTGGAGTGTATTGTAGTGTGTGTGTAATAGAGAGAGAGAAGTATGCCTATGAGCCTATTGAGTGTATTGTGGTGTCTCTCTCTCTGTGTGTGTGTGTGTGTGTGTGTGTGTGTGTGTGTGTGTGTGTGAGAGAGAGAGAGAGAGAGAGAGAGAGATTGAGAGAGAGTCAGGGAGAGAAGTATGCTGCGTATGACCCTAGTGAGTGTGTGGTGGCGGGTGTGGGTGTGCTGCAGCAGGTGAGCCTGGAGGTGGCCAGGTGCCTCCATGGGCATGTGTAAGGAACACTCAGGTGGCCCACAGCTGCGCCTCACTCCTCTCAGGGACTTGCCTCCTCAAGTGCTCTCTTCTGTAGGATCAGGACCACCCTTCACATTCCGGCTGCTCTCTAAGCCACAGGTCCACTTCCCAACCCGGATTCTCACTTTCTTCTGATTGACGGGAGGACGGGCAGGGGCATCTCTGTCCACAGTGGTCACTTCCATGTGAGAATTCATTTGTCCAGTTCCACTTTTCCTTCCTCAGACCCAGTCCCCACTCCAGCCCAGCGCGCGAACTTGTCTCCATTCACTGACAGATGTCTTCCGATTTCTCTCCTTTCCTCCATTACCCCATTCCCTCTGGCTTGCCATCACAGCACACTCTCGAAGGAAGCTTCTCCCCAAACTCACCCACGCCCTCTTCATCATCAAGCCAACCCCTTCCGTACAGGAGTCATCTGTGGAAAGACACCTAGCACTGTGTCGTCTGACACCATCCTCCTTAATGCATAGAAATCTCATATCTATCTTCTGCCCTTCCTGCTCTTCTCAACTAACCTTTCTGTTGCCTTTGCTGAACTTTGGGGATCTCAGTATTCCCCCTCGTCCCCTGCTTCACCTGGGAGGTACAACGTCTCTGTCACATACAGTTACTCTGGCACACGGTGAATCTGATTCTTTTCTTCCTCTTGTTTCCTGAATGCAGCTCCTTACAGCTAGCTGCCCTCTAGAAATCTCCTGTTGGATGTCCAACCGCCTCTCACAGTCAACTGGTCTACAAGTGCACCCATTGTCAGTCCCCAGACTACCTACCTTCTTCTACCCCTGCCAGCTTGGTAATAGCAACACCAGAAGGCATGAAACTTAGCGCAGCTTTTTCTTTACCCTGATGCTCATTTGGTTCCCCTACCCTGACCCTTTCACCTTCTAGAAGCATCTCTTGAGCTGGTCACATTCCTTTTATCTGCACTGCAACTGTCTTATCTTTCTCTGAGGTTACTACCACAATCTCCAGTTCCTGATTTCTTTACCCCATCCTTCATTCTGTCATCGGAGAGAACGTTGGAAAGCAAAGATATGTCCGTAGTACTTCGCCATTTAAAACCCCTCACATGCTGATTTCAGAATGACACTCACACTCTTACTTTTATTCAAGACCCTACCTCTTCTGACCCTCCCGACATACTTCTCCATTATGCTTCTCATGCCCCCAACTTTGGAGAAGGCTTAAGTTTTAGCCACACTTCTGATCTGGGCATAATTATGGGGCTATACCATTATGTTGGTTAGATTTTTCTTTGTCACAAACAACAGTAAACTGTGACAACAGTAAACTTGGGACTTTAAAAAACAACCATTGATTTAACTTAAAAATTCCTGACAGGCCACTTCAACTGCACCCAGCTTGGTGGCTTTTCTGATCTTTCATGGGCCCCTTTCCATAGCTGAGGTCAACTTCCGGCTAGCTCAGCAGCTCTGTCTATACAGCATGGCTGAGGGTCAGCTAGGGTTTGGGGGACAAGGGGAAAGATATATCTTTCATCATCTAGCAAGCAGTCCGACTACATCAAAGTTAACATTGGCCCATCACATCAACTAAATTGTACTGGTCAAAGTACAAATCAGCCCAGACTCATAAGGTCACAAAACAGATGCCACCTTGCAATATAGAGATAGCCATGTGCCCTTCCTCCTTCTCCTCCTCCTCCTCTTTCTACTCTGTGTGTATCTCTGTCTCCTTCTGTAAGTCTGGCTTAAATATCCTCTCTATGAATCTCAGTCTGAGAAGGAAATGACCTAACCCTCTCTAGTTTGAACCCATCCCCAGTCTTCTCACACAGCCTCAATAAATTCAGATTCTGCTATTACCATGAAGTTTTTTATTTTATTTTTCTGTACATGATTTTACTGGGGGTTCTTGCAGCTCTTATAACAAACCATACATCCATTTTATTAAGCACATTTGTACATATGTTGCCATCATCATTTTTAAAACATTTTCTTTCAACTTGAGCCCTTGGTATCAGTTTGTCTTTTCCCCCTCCCTTTCTGTCCCTCCCTCCCTAGTGAACCCTTGATAAATGATTATTATTTTCATATCTTACACAGTCCGCTGTCTCCCTGCACCCACATTTCTGTTGTTCGTTCCCCTGGTGTGTGTGTGTGTGAGTGTTATATATTGCAATCAGTTCCTCCTTGCTCCCCTTTCTCCCTCCCCTTCCCCCTCCCCTCCTGGCATCACTTGGGAACCCTGTAAGTGTTGCTATAAGACAAAATCACTCAATGGCATTGGGCTTGCTTTTGGTTTTCTTTCTTCAAGCACATCGCTATCCAACTTCTCCCCCTTTCTAACACCTCTCTGTGTTTGACAGCCTGCACAAGTAGAAAGTGTGCATCTTGAGTTGAGAACATTTCTGGGAATCTCTATATATCCTTAGAAGCCCCACAGTACAGGCCCACCTCAGAGAGACTGCGGGCTGAGTTCCATCTCTCTGCCATAAAGACAATGCCACAATATGACAAGTCACTTGGATTTCTTGCTTTCCCAGAGCATACAAAGTTATATTACAGCACGGCATAGTCTACACTGTGTGCAATAGTATAATATTAAAAAAGCTTGAAGTACTGTGAGCAGGACCAAAATGGGACATAGAGACTAGCGTGAGAACACGCTATTGGGAAGGTGTGGGGATGGCCTCGCTGGAGGGAGGGCTCCCACAAGCCACAGTCGTGCAGGGTCTGCGGCACACAGCACAGTGAAGTCCTTGTGCATCCCTCTGAGTCCTTAGGACTGAACCGCCCTTTCCCATGCGGCGGCGGCGTATCCAAGCTCCCAGCAAGAGTTGGGTTCTACTCCAGTTCCAGGTTCAAGTTGACCTCACTGGCTAGCTGGCCTCTATGGAGATCAGTTCCCTCATCTATAAAATCAGGACAATAAAAATGACCTTACAAAGTTTTCATGAAGATTTGTTGACATGCCACACAGAGGAAACACTTCAGGAAAGTCTATGGAAACATGAATTAAAAAAATATATACATATTTTTTTCAGGAACTTTGTGAAGCCTCCTCGTGTGTCCTTTGCACAATGTCTGTTCTCCTAAGGGTGCAGTCATTGCCCATCAGTTGGTTTTGCAATAATAGTAAGTAGAGGCTTGGGCATCCCACTCATGGGTGATGATACAATCTCACTCTTCTTCCAGACCTGCCCATGGAGGAGATGGGTGTATCTCACATCTCTCTGCCATGCCTTCGGCCAATCAAGCACTCTCTGAGAGGTTGAAAGGTGTTCCCTTACCTGCCCCCCACCTGCCTATTCCACAGGTCTGATCCATATTCTGTTTGGTGAGGGCTCCAAAGGATCACCTTATCTATCTCTAGCTCTATCTCATCTCTATCTATATCTATAATCTATCTACATCTATCTGTCTATCTGTATCTATATATCTGTATCTTTTCTACCACAAATATCCATGCATACTCTAAGCACACCCACTTGCTCCTCTTCACTTGCAGATCTTTATAGACAAGGACACATCTTCATAAGAATCAACAGATACAAAGACATTGTACGCTGTTGCCTATTACCATGGTTACACACACATATGCATGTGGTGTATCATTTCCATTCAAATCAGGCACTCTGATTCCCACCTGGTCACAGTCACACAGACTCACATGTCTTCAGAACATACAGAAAGCATCGTCAGCCCTGTCATGAGTACAGGTAGACACAGCCACAAATATACGATCACAGGTGGACATTTGCCAATCAACACATAGGTCTAAATGTAGGTACTATCAAAGGGCAGAGACAGAGTCATGAATATAAAACTGCCATTGAGCAAATGCTCCTTGTGGTTTCTCACAACGTAAAGCAAAGGGTTACCGGTGAGAGAAATAGTGATGTTCTGGCCCTGACCAGCCCTTTGTAAGACGATGGGCTCCCAGTTATATGTGTGTCTTGAGAGTTTCATCATCGATCGCCCACTGTCCATTCTGGATACAATTTCTTGAGATTCAGTGTTCAAGGAGTGCCTCTAGGAACTGTGAAATTCCGGGAAGTGGGCTGGTAGCCAAGGGTTTGATGGCGGAACTGGGGTAGGGCTTGAGGAGTAGATCATTCTGGAAACCCAGAGGGCTGAGACTCTCACATTTACATATGGATTGTCATAATGAACCAGAGCCTCTGCCTGTCCCACTACAGAGCCAGTCACCAGCCCTGCCATCTGCAGAGGACATTAAATCTTTTCAACACCTTCACCTGACATCTCATCTGAGCCTCCCGTTGTTTTTGATGTTTATTTTTTTCTTGTAAATGAGATTTGTACATTGCACATATTTTACATGTTTCTATGTTTCTGCCATTCTCTAATAAGGCAGCAGGAGCTTCAGCGAGGTGGCACAGTCATCGGCTTTTTATAAATGTGACCCACAGGGATTTCTGCTGCCTTCCCATTGTCTGTGCCAGTCCCTCTCTCTCTCCCGGCTGCTTTGTCTGTATGGCTGCTTATTCTACGCATTTTTGTTTTCATTGGTTGGTCTAGTGCCTTTGGGCCTGTTGGTTTTCACCCCTTTTGACCTTCTTCAACTCACGGTTTTCTACATACCCAGAAACCAGTTTCCCTTCTTTGCCTGAACCGTGAGTCTTTGGTCTTCCTAGAAAACACTCTATCTTCCTTGGGCGATTTCATTGAGATTTGAGTCATGAAATGGTGCACGGCGTAGTTTATGTAAAATAGAATGTGCCTGCCTAGTGGGTTCTCTGAAGAAACAGAGGCAGCGAGGTAGAGAGAGAGCAAGAGCAAGAGCAAGAGGCATTTATACTGTGAAATTGACTCATGTGTTTGCAGGGGGCAAGTCCACCAAGAGTCAAGCACTAGGCTAACACCACAGGAGAAAGATGCCATGCTGGGCTCCCATGACCAGGCAACCTTGGAGACTCTTCTAGGGGGTTCTACCCTGTCCAACCCGGTTACCATGAGTCTGAAAGTGATTCAATTGCAATCATGACCAGTTCCAATTCTGTAGGTCAGGTGACAGGCTCAGAAACCCTGCAGTCTTGTGTGCCAGTTCCCAGAAGTCAAGTGATAAGAGCAGTGGAGAGCAAAGGACGCTGGGGCTTCTCTTGACCGTGTAGAGGGAAAACATACCCTTGGGAAAGCTCCCGCCTTTGCTCTTAAGACCATCATGTGGTTGGATGCAGCCCAACTGCATTGTGGAAGGTGATCTCGTTTACCAGATGCCTTTCATTGGAGCTCATGTCACCAGGTCACAACTGAAGCTATCCTGTGTTTGACCAAACAACTGGGCCCCAACGCCAGGCCACACTGACAGACAAAGCTAAGCGTTGCACCACTCGATAGAGTCGTCTATATTTTCCTATACGTTTTACCCCATGTGTTCTTTCTGTTAGCTAGGTGACTCAGAACAGCCTGTGTCACCACATGAAACTCAATTCCTGGTGAAGGGAATCTCAGAGACTCCTCAGGAGAGGGGTCAGTTGCAAATATCAGCCATGGCTTAAGTTTGACTGTGTTTCTGTTAATATCCTTTTAAACTCTAAATTATAGAATCCTGTAATATGATTATATATACATGCATATATGTGTATATATGTGCACACATATATGTATATGTGGATATGTACACGTATGCATGTATATACACATCTATGTGTGTATGTATCTATAGGGAGAGTCTTTATGGGACAGGGAAGAGCTGCCCCTGTGCATTTCTAAGACTGTAATTCTTGATGGGAGTAGAAAGCCCCATCACTATAGACTCCCTCGGAGTCTGAATCCACTTGATGCCAGTGAGCTTGGCTGACACACACACACACACACACACACACACACACACACACACTTTTGTGGGACTGGTATGACATGAGCCTCTCACTTATTGTGTGATTTTATAGGAACCTGTTGTTTAATGGTCGGATTGCTTGCTTCTGGTGATGCGCAAGGTAATTTTAGTTAGTCTGTGATATTAAGTGAGGCCATATCATGTCTTGAAAATGATACCCAATTTCTAATTCTCCTTAAGTCCTGATCCGATCAAGGAGATAGTCTCAGCTGGGCGCTAATAACTCTCTAATACTTTCTTATCTCCATTTTTAAAAAGTGTGAGTAGGTCCCTTATAAGGAGTTTTAATTCCAGAGGCAACTGTTTCTAGGTGGAATTTGTAACATCGTTCTATCTCCAGTATGTTTATTTTCATGTTTTTCACCATTTTATGGAAGGTCATGCTGAAATTTTATTTAAAACACTGATAAAATGTTTCCTTTTGGAATACATTTATTTAGTTTAAAAAGTAAGTTACAGATAAGGCAAAAATTATAAGAGTAGCACTTGGAGAAGACATCATGCTCAGTGAAGCAGAGGGGCAGCCAAAGAGAAGAAGACCCACAGTGGTTGATGAATTGGCATAGTGTCTGCAGTAACGTACTCAACATAGAACAATTGTGAGGACAGCACAGGACCAGGCAATATGTCATTCTGTTGTGCATTTGTCACTGTGGGTTAGGACCAACGCAACGGTCCCTAACAACCACCACCACCAAAGAATAACATGGGAGAAGTGCATTTCAAAGTCAGACCACCACTCCACTAAGAACATCACAGAGTCCTTTCATAGACTTGCTTACAGTAGCACACCATGCCTTTGTAATGGCCCTTCCAACCGCATTCATTTTTGACTGTGAGGACCTCACCGTTGGTAGAAAAGAGTTCTTTGATACACAGTGAGTCCTTTGGGTTCCTGACCAGATGAGTAATCCACTCGCTGGAAGATTAAGAAAGGTAATGCACGTGCACTGGAGGATGTATAAATTAAGACTGACATTGTGAATAGAACGGTTCAGAAGAAAGGATTAAATAGCTTAATGATAGTCATTGTGAATCACAATGTCAGCCTTAGTATGATTCCAACAATGCACTTGCTAACGCTAATGAGGTTTGATAGAACAGAATTAACAATGTCCAAACAGCTGTATGCTTCCCCAACAAAGGAACTGTATCTAAAAGCAGGTGGATACATCCTTTCTCTGGAGGGTTTTATTTTAATCAATCTATTTTATTTTCTCTTTTAGGATATATTTAAAGTTGCAAGAACTTCTCCAGTCCCAAGACAAAAGAGATCCATTGTGGTATCTCCAATTTTAATTCCAGAGAGCCAGAGACAGCCTTTCCCCAGAGATGTTGGCAAGGTAAGTCAGTCAAATGACACATGCTAAAAGCACATTTTTACAAAGGGACGAGGATACCGGAAGAAACTTGGTGTTGACTGTTGGGCAGCCAGTTGGAACTGGCCTCATGTCCTCTTCAGCAAGAGACCAAATGGTTCTGGTCAGTTGGAATTTTTTAAACTGATAAAAAAAAAATAATGTGACATCTTGTGGGAAAAGTAAACAATGGTAAAGGATGCTTTGGCTATCGTGTCTTGGAGATAGCTCTGGCATGAAATGTTGCTGAAGCTATGTCAGGAGGATGTCACTGCTATGAAATAGATTGTTTTCTTTTGTAGATGATGTCTACCTTACTGTCCAGATGAAGACCATCAGGACAGCAGTAGATTTCTGTCTGAGCTTCCCACTGAGACTCCACTTTTCAAATGTACAGGTCTGAGAACCCCATTGAATCAGATCTCTAAATAATACCAGTATTATTTAGTCCCTTTGAAGCAACCTAACCTTTTACTAACAGGGGCCTTAAAACTCTTTCAGCTTCTATTCAGTACCCAATTCCAAAATCACTTTTACATTATAGGTGCCTGTTAGAACAGCACCCCACTCCTGGTACCAAATTCTGACTTAGTTATTTAATGCTGCCAAAACAGAAACATCACAAGGAGATAACTTTAGCAAACAGAAAGTTATTATCTCAGCTTAAGAAGCCTGAAGTCCAAATTCAGGGCACCAGGTCCAGGGAAATACTTTATCTCTGTGTTGGCTAAGAGGTTAAGTGAAAGGTTCTTATCTCTTTTCTGAATCTGTGGGTCAGGAGTTCTTGGAGAACTCCATGTGCATGGACATCAATCTTCCTTTGGGTTTAGGGGGTCCTCAGCACAGGGACTCTGGGTCAAAATGATGTACTCCACTCCCAGTTTTTCTTTCTCTGTGGTACTGAGGTTTCCTCAGACAATGAACAAAATCAAATCCAGAAAACACTATGGGGTGAGTCAGAATAATAATTTTTCTTCTACAATGAAATCCTTATTGTCACATGACTGTAAATACTGACTGTGTCTTACCAACATATTCTCTACCCCTGGGAGCATCTGTAAAGAAAATCAGATATCTTTCTGTTGACCCTGGAATTTGAAGTGTGTAAACAATCTTAATGGTGGGTGCCATGGCACACTATATTCAATTAAGTGGGGAACACCTCATATGGCAGACTCCATGCTTGGGCTTGAGTGAATAAAGTTATGAACAAGCATACTAAGCCCCATAGTGATGGAGCTCATCTTGTAATTGAGGCGGCACCTAGATAAATAATAAGCAAAAAAGAAAATAGCGGAGTATGATGAATGCTACGTAACACAGAAGTAGTGTGATGTGAAAGGAAATAAATGACAACACCAGGGGGATAGGAAATCAGAGGGGTCTTTTCGAGGTTGATGGGAAGAGTGGTCAGAGCTGGTCCTGTTTGAGTAAAGACTGGATGGATGAGAGAGGGCCAGGCACTGAGGAGCAGTGTAAACAGCAGAGCAGCCTGAACAAAGGCCAGGAGGTGGGAGAGAACATGATGTGTTGGAGGATCCGAGGCCGGCAAGCGATGTAGAGTGGAGTCAGCACCGAAGGCAGAGGGCTTGATGTGATCTACAAGAGAATGAAGTGGTATCCAACCCTCTGCAAACTCCTTGATTTTTGATACTTTTGAGCCCCTTATTGAACATATCATGTCCAGATCTGGACAACCTAGTGTATGTCCATTGGCAGAGTCGGCGTTCATCTCACATGCACACACCCTGAATACATCTGTGTAGCTCTTCCTCAGGATGTTTAATGGGAGTGGAGCTAACAAGGGAACGTTTTGACCCCCTTTCTCAGAAGGCAGTATGTTTCCAAAGTGAAAGCTCATTTTCTCTTAGCAATTCGTACACTGACCACATTGATTCACAAACCGGCTCCTCTACAAAGCTACTGCTTTTCCGGAAATAGAGGAAGTACTAGGAGTCAAAGGACATTTATAGAGGAATAAATACAGACATGTACATATGTAAATATATTCATATGTAGTGATAGGGACATAGATCTATGTACATATATTATATGTTAAATATTAAGGTAGCAGACAGACCTTAGGCTGCTACTCAAGTACTCCCTCAGTGCAATAACACTTTGTTCTAATAACCTGGCATGATGCTCACCTGCCTGGCATGATGGCTGAAGTCAAAATGGGTGCATAAGCAAATGTGGTGAAGAAGGTGGATGATGCCCGGCTATTAAAGATACAGCGTCTGGGGTCTTAAAGGGTTGAAGGTAAACAAGCAGTCATCTAGCAGAGAAGCAACAGGCCCACATGGAAGAAGCATACCAGCCTGTGTGATCAGGAGGTGTCCTCTGGACCAGGTAACAGGCATCAAAAGACCCAGAACAAACAGACAAACAAGCAAATCATATTGCTGAGAATGAGGGTGGTCAGAGCAAAGACCCAAAGCCCATCTGTAGACATTGGGACATCACCTCACAGAGGGGTCACAGGGAAGGGATGAGTCAAACAGGATTCTGTAAAGCACCGATGAAACACACAATATTCCTTTGGTTCCTTGAGGCTTCTTCACCCCCCACTATCATGATCCCAGTGCTGCCTCTCATTTCAGGTTAGACTAGAGCATGAGTACAGGTACAAGTAGGACATAACAGCTCAGGACACACAGAATCCAGGAGTAGGAATAGGAATAGCAATACCTGAATCTCCAACCTTTTGGTTAGTAGTCCAGCATGCTCACCTTTTGTAGCACCCAGGGATTTCCTGGGCACCTTGAATTCCCTATATCCTAATGTTTATCCAGTATGTGAGTCGACTGGTAACTTTTAGTTATTGCATTAAATGGCCAGCTGCCTTAATGGGCGGCAGAGTGTGGAATCCCGGTAAACAGATTCACATTTCTGAGAAGAAAGCATGTAGTTAGACATGTATGAAATGTGACTCGATATTTTTTTTAAGAGGCAGGAAGAGTTGATGACAATGACATTTTAAAATTCTGATCCTCAGATGGAACAAGACCCAATAAATATCCATTTCACAAAGGAAGAAGGAGGGAGCAAAGATGGAGAAACATTGCGGTGTCAGCATATTCATTTTCTGGTCCTCCTTACGTGGAGAAAGCTTGGCAACCACGGTCCTCAGAGGGATGCATGAAGGGCTCTTGGATTCAGCAAACAGTTGCTGATGAGTAGATTGTACCTTGTACCGCCAAGGGACTCCACATAAGTCATTGTGGAACTGGGTTTCCAAGGTCAAGGTTTCAGAAGCAGATCTTCACGACATCCTTCTAGGGCACCTATGGTTGGACTTGAACTACCAACCTTTCCATGAGCCTAGTTTTGGGGTACATAGAATTCAATTGCAAGATCACTTAGCTCCTTAGCACCTATTGGCACAAGTAGAAATGCACGGAAGAAGGAAGTGGTGTCTGCCACTGTGGTGGGACCTCTAATAAGATATGTGCACAGAACTCTGAAGAATTTCTAGAATACTGCCATAAACTAGCCCGAGGTGTAACTCAATATTCCTGACACAATCACAGGCAGGTTCTGCTCGAGTGACTTTCATGGCTCTGGTGGAATGATTGATGGTGTTTCCCTTTATGGAGAACCCGTAGTGCACTTACATATTTCTTCCACCCTCGGTTCAGGGTGTGCTGCTAAATGCCGATTCTGCCAATTTATAGGGGCTATAAGAAACAGGATTTTCAGTAAAATGTACATTCATTGGTCTTGATGAAAAGGGTTTGTGATGAAAGAAGAATCCCTAATAAGGTATTTCATAAATGACTTGTCTTTCAAACTCAATATGAAACAGAATAAAACACTTCTACCAAAAGACCTATGTTCCGCCTCACGGATTTCATGTCTCTTGCTCTCAATCAATCGGGTCCACTAACTCAAAAGCCTCTAAAGATGCGATCAAATATTTATCAGCAAAAAGTTGGTGAAACTCAGAAATGATTTATTGTCCATATTTTGAACTAGCCACACTTTGAAGGGAAAGAAGGAGAAGGAGAAAGAAGCAGCAGGCTCCATGTTGGGAACTGTACGTTATATTTCTCCCTGGGGTGCACGCTTCCAGTCTCTCCTTGTTGTCTAGAATCCCAAAGCAGGAATGAATCAGCTTTGACGTGTCTTCAATGACGGCCTCCTGGCTGTTCTTGGTAAACATGGAGAGAGATGCGAGGGCAGCCTACCATAGGCAGTGGTGTGGAAGTGAAGAGGTGAACCCATTTAGCCATGGTCAGCTACGTCCCAGCCTGCTGTTGACTCAACCACTTCTGCATTCTCACCCAGCTGGCTAAGCGCGCAGCACCAAAATGGTAGGTTGGCGAAGGCATTCTCGCTGAGGGTAAACAGCCGAAACAAACCTGTTGGCTCATGTCAAATGGGGGTGTCAGAGTGGAACTGTGCTCCATGCAGCTCTGTTCTAGGGACTGCTTTTTCAGGAATAGATTCTTGGATTATCTTCTAAAATACCTCTGGGTGGACCAGAACTGCCGATCTTTTGGCTAATAGCCTGGGAGTTAACTGTGCCATCTAGACACTCCCTCAGGATGGAAAAGACCTTCCCCTGAGTCCAAGTAAGTTTGCTACTGACCAACAAGTTAATTCTTTGGTGAATGGTAAACTATGCAATTGATCCAAACATTCTGTGACACCCCCACTCCAAGCATGACTTCACAGTTTTTTCATGATATATGACTCTGTATGGCATAAGCCCCAGCTGAGTAACACCCTCTGCAGAGTGAGAGGTGATTACAGCACCTTGCTCTTGATGGCTTTATCTCTTCAAATATGGGTCTATTTTCTCGAACTCTTTCAAGACTGAATTCTTTTCTGCTTTGGCTTTTTGGTGACTCCCTGTGTTTTCAGGAGTGGTGCAGACCTGGGCATTGTTTCATTCTGTTGTACATGGAATAGTTGTGAGTCAAAACTGACTCAATGGCCCCTGACAATAGTTATAAACATGGAAGTTGTAACAATAAAGGTGGGGGGTGGGGCACATATGTCCCCAGGGGTCCCTGATGCTGAGTTTGGTGGGATGAGGCCCATTTCTTCCAATTCACACAGTCATGCAGGCCTCCACCAGAAGGCAGTGTGCAGTGAAAGTGGGACACAGCATTCCCACTAAACTACAGAGGCAGAAAATGTAGGTGGGCACTATATGTCCCATGCATCATGAAAGTGTTAAAGGAATCCAGCTTCTGATAAACTGTGCCACAAAGAAAATCAAGGCACTGCTACTTGGCCTCCACCACACCCCGCTTCTTGAAGCACGAAGTCCAAAGTGCCTTCGTACCAGCATTTCAAGGCCTGTGCCCTTCGCGATAATTTTAGCATTTGTTATTTACTTAATTCCCACCCACACGCCAACATTTCATGACGCAATTTTCAAGCACGCAGAAAAATGGAAAGAATCTTACAGGGACCATCCATATATACTGTTCACCTCCACTCTGCCATGGAGATTGTACTCGACCTGGGTTATGCAAAGAGGAAGGTGGGTGTTTCAAGGACCCCGAAGGAGAACTTGGGTGAAAGTCCTGGAGATTGGATTCTGAAAAGCAGCTTTTCTTAGCCCTTCGGAGCAGTTCTGTGCTGGTATGTATGGGGACTGCCGTGACTGACTCCTGGTTCGATGATTCTACTTACTCTGTAATATCCTGGCCAGCAATGCAGCCATCGGCCATCTGAATATGGGATGCGTGTCAAAGAACCGCATGGAACCTGTATGTTGTTTATAAAGACAACAATTTTCAGTAAGGATATTTCATCCTATGGAAGAGGATTCTCAGATTACCCTTAGCAGCCCCGGAGCCCATTGACTCCTGCAGGCTTTGAAATCTCAATGAGCCGCTGGCTACAAGGTTTGAAACATCTGAAGACGAACCTCATGGAGTTGCTTTCATGAGAAGGCTGAGCAGCGCTTAGCAGAGGGCCAGGCAGATGAGAAATGCACGGTGGTAATTTTCCATTACGTTGTAACCATGAGATCAAGAATCCTGCCTCTTTCCTTTTCCATTAAGTCCCCAGCCTCTAGCACTCTGCTCTGTAAATAGTCAATGCTGAATATATGCTGGCTGACATAAATTGGAGGGAATTTCAGAGATTCGCCCTCCTGGGATGGCAGTGAGTACTTTATTAAAGGAGAGAGGCAAGTATAGAGGGGTTCAAAGGCACCCGGCACAGATAAGTGAGTTCCAAAAATGAGGTGGGAGCAAAGGAGAAGCTAGTAAGTGGCAAGGGCTCTCCTAGAAGCTTTGGGCAATTAAAAGTCATAGAAAACTTAGTCCATGATGTGAACAACATTTCCATCAAGTTTTTTGGTAGAATAGAATCTGCTGGGTCCCCACCCCACAGATCTCAGCTCTTCAAGGCACCCCAGTGGGTGTTTATCAGCATCTCTCTGCATGACTCAGAAAGCTGCCCATCCTTTATACAGGCCAGGTCAGGGATGCAAAAAACACTGCCACTGGTGCTTCAGCAACCCTGCGTGGCCATTGGTGTAGGAATATCCCAGCTGCCACTGCTCTTGGGCTGGCTAACCTGGGAGACTCTGCTCTACACCACATCCTCCAATTTCTCCAGAGGCTTCCACTCCAGGACCCACAGTGGTAATTGATTTGCTAGATGCACCATTCCCATCTCTTCTTTTCCTTCCCTTACATTTAGCCTCTCACCCATCAAACACACTCCCTGCCTCAGAATGCTCACCTCTGCCTCTGCTTCTAGAACACCCTCTAATGAAATCAAATGTGTTTTTATGCAACTCGAGCCCCCCTGGCCCCGAGAGTATGTGGTGGGCAGTGATATGTGGAGGCTAGAGCCCAGCATCTTGGGTCTCCTTTCCCTGCCCTCCACCTGCCCAGGTGGAACCCAAGATGCGGTATGCTTTTCCCTGATGCCAGAGTACAGCATGCCAGTGACTGGTGGGACGGAAGGGGGTGAAATGAATGAAGATCCAGGAGCAGGCATGACAGGGCATGATGGTGTTCCTTCTAAGACATAAGTGGGATGGACCCATAAATGACTTTGTGAGAGTGTGAACTGACCGTGCAAACAGCAACTGGTGATATGGGACACACCCGTATACGGCTGTTTCTGGACTACCATACCTGGAAAAGCAGTTACTTTTTCATTTAATTTAATTTTTAAATCATTTTGGGGGGCTCTTATACCTCTTATAACAATCCATACATCCATTTTGTCAAGCACATTTGTACATATGTTGCCATCATCATTTTCAAAACAATTTCTTTCTACTTGAGCCCTTGGTATCGGCTCCTCATTTTTCCTTTCCTTCCCCACCTTTTCTCCCTCATGAGCCCTTGACAATTTATAAATTATTATTTTTATATGTTACACCTACCGCTGTCTCCCTTCCCCCATGTTTCTGTTGTTCATCCCCCTGAGGGGGGGCAGTTATACGTCAATCATTGTGATTGATTCCCCCTTTCTCACCACCTTCTCCCGACCCTCATGGTATCACTACTCCCATGATTGTTCCTGAGGGGTTTATCTGTCCTGGATTCTGTGTGTTGAGAGCTCTTATCAGTACCAGTGAACATGCTCTGGTCCAGGCAGATTTGTAAGGTAGAACCGGGGTCATGATAGTACATATTTAAATATATGTACATAGGTCAATACTTCTATTTTTATGAATATATGTACATGCTTATACTATGCTTATACCTCTTACCATAACTTTGTTTCTTAGCTCTTTCCTCTTTTTCCTTTCACCTTCCTCCTGCCCTAACCTCACACTCGCCCTACTTTCACCTCCAACACCCCCAGGATCTCTATGTCCTCCGTGTTGTTGATTTTAATTCCCTAGTTGTTCCCCTGTCTCTGGTGTTGTTTGCTCACCACTCCTTTCCCTGCCTCCTTCTCCCCTAAGTCCCTCTGGGACCATCAGTCCTGTTGTTTTCTCTTCGAGCTTGTTTCCCATGCCTATCTTTTATAAGTAGGCAAACCTATAACATAGACCAAACAAACAAACAAAAGATTGAAAGGAAAAAAACATAACATAATTCCAGGTCTGTCCACTGAACTTTATGACCGTCTCCTCATTGGTCCTAGGAGGAAATCCAGGAACAGGAATGGGAGTAGCAATACCAGAAGGGAAGGGGGAAGGTGGGGAGTGGAGGAGAAGAAGGGGGAACCCATTGCAATGATTGACACATAACTACACCACACACCCCTCCAGGGGGACAAACAACAGAAGCCATGGGGGAAGGGAGACAGCAGTCAGTGTTAGATATGAAAAAAATAATAATTTATAATTTATCAAGGGGTCACAAGAGTTGGGGAGGGGAGGGAGGGGAAAATGAGGAGCTGACACCAATGGCTCAAATGAAAGTAAATGTCTA
>NW_022106189.1:44253913-44256144 GCF_000313985.2 Echinops telfairi
CCATTGACCACAGGTGGCTACCAGAGACTTGCAATGCGGTGAATGTGAATAAAGAATTGGATGCTTATCTTACGTAATTTGAAAGAAATGAAATGAATACACACACATATATTCCATTCAGTGATTAGAAAACGTCTGTGTTTGGATTAGCTTGGGTGTGTGAATTTATCTCATCAGGAAAAATTTTTTATCAAAAATATAAATAAAGGTCAAGTATTTCCATTCCAAATTTTAAATCCTGATTGAGAATTATATAGTAGGTCCAAATCAGAGACTAGGTTTCAAAGACTTACTCCATACATTTAATTTTAAAAATAATGTACTGTCTTTTAAATAATTTTATATTGATACCATGTTGAAATGAAACCAGGATATATTGGATTAAATAAGCTATATTATAAAAATTATTCCATGATTATTGCTACTTTTTTTGAAAAACATAGGCACCAGACATTTTTAAATTGTTTCTATGGCCCAAAGATATTCCTCTTGGGCAATGCTGGCCTGGAGGCTGTTTCTGAATCAGTCTCCTGGTGGAATCTTAGTTTGCTCTTCTTAGTGCATTGCTTCTACCCCAAGATGACACATGATGCCCTTTGAGTAGCATCAGCGGTCCCTGGGTACACCACTTACCTTCCCACCCAGTCATCCACCAAGGGTGGCCGCTCATCACAACACCAGCACACAGAAGGGACCCATGTGTGCTTTGGTTTGAATTCCAGCTCAGGGCCTGGCTGGATGGATAAGACTGGTTGCTAACTCATTAAAGTGATCAGAGCATGGTTTATGGTTTGAATGGATTCCATGGACCATGATAGGGTCAGTCTGGATCTTTCCAGAATATTTCAATTTCCCACAATGGCAGTGAGATCATCAGATAAAGTGCTTGACAGTAACCATTCTGTCAGGTCATATAAGCAACCTGGGCACCTACTGATAGATTGGGTGATGTATGTGTGTATATGAGTATAGTTCCACATATGGGGCATGCATTTATATAAACATATAAATAATATGTATGTGTGTATATTGACATATTTATGTTCTTATATGGGCATGAATGTGTGTGTGTGTGTGTGTGTATAGAGAGAGATACATCCATATATAGTGACACACAAATGCATGTTTGTGTGTTTATATATATGCATATTACATATATGATTAGCCCATGCAGTAACAGCAAGGAGATGGCTTGAGCAGGCAGGTTTCCATAGGAATTTAACATGGTGTTCACGCAACAAGCAAATCCTTTCACGACCCATTTCATAGTATGCCTTATGGATGCTAAGCAACATGTACCTGAATGCATGTGTGTGAGTGCATGATTGTCCATATGGATACACACACACTCTATATATACATATGTGTGTACATACACAAACACACACACATAGGCACACACACAGGCAGAATGAGAGCAGAATCTGGATCTCTGGATTCACTCCTAACCCCTGAGATGTTGACATCCCATTTACATATCAACACTCCAAACGTTTGCCTTTCTCCACACCCGAACAGCATCGCCCATCCACACATCTGTTCAGTACGTCTAGTGAAGCCCAAGTTCTCCATTAGCGAGTTTGGTGTTCCTACTGCAAAGTTTAACGACTGCTAAAACACTACTGAGTTGTTCTGGTTCCCTGCCAGCTACGTCTAGATGCAAGAAGGCTCTCCGTGATGTGATTTACAGTCAGCACATCAAGGCATCTGAACCCATGGAGGAAGCAGTATTTTTCGCCCTGAGTTTATCACCCTTTCAGTTATCAATTTGAGAGGTTCCCAGGGCTTTACTGCCGGGTACATTTGGCCAGAGACAGAGTTTATCTTTAATTATTTCTGAACATTAAAGGTCTGGAGTTTCAGCATGAATTAGCACCCTGAGCTCAGGGGGGCTGAGGCATGCATTTAGAGCCTTCCACGCCAAGAGGATGGGAGAAACCAGTGGTAGGGTGGAAATCAGGCTTTCTTTGCTGCCCTGTTTCATCCTTACAGCGGCCCTGTAACATGGGCAATGCTGTACCCCTTTCTCAGATGAGGAAGTAGAGTCCAAGAGAGATTACGAAACCTGCCCAAAGGTAACCCACTGAAAGAGGTAGAGCCAGGAACCTTCGATGCTAACCAGTCATCTCTCCATCAGGATACAAATGGATGCTCCCTTTCCTGGGCCCTTGGCTGTTTGTCCAGTACACTTCCTGCATTGTCATGCCCTCTCAGCTGGTGCTGTCCTCTCC
>NW_022106189.1:44257383-44277906 GCF_000313985.2 Echinops telfairi
GGGCAGAGATAAAAGTCCGTGAAACGAGGTTAAGCTCACTTACTGGATCCGCGTGTCTGTGCCCCGAGTCTGGGCTGCAAGTCATATTTCCTTTCACAAATAGACCGAGGTCGGTGCGTGTGGAAACGTGCTCCCCTCTCCCAACCTGGCTGTGGACAAGATGCTTCTTGTTATTTGGCCCCTAACAGCCCTGTTCAAAGGAACCCATGAGACACAAACTGGGAAGCAGCAAAGGCCACGCATGCTGCCATTCAGAGAGAACTCCTCCGGTTTTCTGTATGCAAGAGGTGACCCTGCCGACCGGCTGCCCTTTCACTACCAGAGGATTTGCAGTCCCAGCTCTGAAGAGGGTGGAAGCAGAACTGGATGGAGGATGAAGCAGGTCAAGAAACAGGTTTTCTGGAGAAAGGAGGAGCGGGATACAGAATGAAAAACTCTCTGCCTCCTCGGGCTGCCGTGACAAGCTAGCACAACATGGGTGGCTTTCGAGTCCAGGCTGGACTGGAACTACTGAGAGCACCACGGGCTTCCAGAAGAACAGAGAGCTCTGTCTTGGAAGAAGTACAGCAGATGCTGCTGAGAATGGAGGATGGCGCGACTTTGTCTCCGATATCGGGGCATATTGTCTGGGGAGACCAGGCTCGCGACAAGGACAGCAGGCTCGATGAAGTAGAGGGGCCATGAAGACGAAAACGGCCCTGGATGAGATGGAGATGACCCTTGACGAGCGGCTGCAGCAATGGCCTCCAACATGAGGCCCAGCGTGAGGACGGCGCAGGACCAGGTGGTGCTTCCTTCTGTTGTGCGTAGGGTTGCTCAGCATCAGAACGGACTGGATGGCACCGAGCAACAACAACCAAACTACCCACTCCATGACTGCCTTGACTTAAAAAACGAATGCCCCTATGGCTGAGGGGTCATGTGAATAAGGGCAAGAGTTAGAGCCGCAGCATTTGTGTGGAGACACAATTCAAGCATACAAGGTGTGCTGTCATGGAACGCACAACCTGACCAGCGCACTCCTGTATTTATAAAGGTCGCTGATGGGACGTGTCATTGCCCAAGCAGAATATAAGCCAAAGCAACAGTCTAGTTCACCTGTTTTATGTCCAGCCCACTATGTTCCAGTCGAGGGGCCGCAACTCAGGGTCTGCAAGAGCTTGCACTAGCAGTACATCTGGTCACATCTGTTCACAACGCGACACTGAGAGCCCAGTACATGATGGGATGCACCG
The DNA here is from genome assembly GCF_000313985.2 of Echinops telfairi. Classification (NCBI taxonomy): domain Eukaryota; kingdom Metazoa; phylum Chordata; class Mammalia; order Afrosoricida; family Tenrecidae; genus Echinops; species Echinops telfairi. The sequence goes on from NW_022106189.1 coordinate 44,258,619, forward strand.
TCATTTCCTGACTGAAGCAGAGTGTACTTCCTGAAGATGCTCCATCAGTCCGTTAGACTCTGCCCAGGTTCCACAAGTGAAAATTCTGGCCAGCAGACAGATCCTCGGGCGAGCTCCAGGTCCAGGCTTTCCCTGGCCAGAATGCCGTTCCCCTGAAAAAACAAGCCCATCGGAGTCCATCAGTCAGACAGGTGCTGCAATCTGGCTTCTGTAAGCAGAAGGCTCCATCCTGCCCGGCATCGGATTGGAGAGCCACCTCCTCATGTGCAAAACATCGATGGAAGTGGCCTTGTCTCTCACCATCTGCAGCTTCCTTTGCGCCCCGGGGAGGTTGTGGAGACAGCAGTGGCTGCACCGGCTGGAGGACAGCATGGGGAACACGATCCCCCAGCTTTGGCACAGAGTGTGCGCTCCAGATGGCCCGCGCTGCACCCCAGCCATGGTGGGTGCCTTGCCGATGGAAGCATTATATTCAGTTGTTGGTCTCCGTCCATATGCCGCTCCTCCAGTGTATTCGTCCCCATGAAAGAAGAGGATGTCCAACGCTGTGGGGCTCACAGTTCTGCTGCACAGACCAGCAGCTTGTCAGGGTGCCGCACGCCAGGACGCCTCCTTATCCAAAAACAACCTTAGGGCCAGGGTTATGTGGGCCCCTGTTAGCCTAGGCTGGATCATCTTCTTGGGGAGCAATCCGTTTGCTATCTGTCATCTGCAGCCAAACATTGATTGTGCCAAGCTGGACAGAAAGGATAAAGCACATTTGGGCGGGCAGACGACTGGGAAGAGTTGGGACTCTCAAACAACGTAGACTTGCTGGGAGCGTGGCCAGCAGATCACCAGTGGTGCTCTCATTATTAGCGACAACAATGAAAACATCACTTGGCACTGATTTAATTGTTCTGCAGACACCAAGGAGCAAGTCAACACAGTTCTACCAAGGAAACCGAAGCGCTGTCTTTCAGGATCCTGTTCTATTGTGGCAACTTCATACATCTTTGCTTTTTTGCCTAAAGAAAAGAGCTACAGGTTCAATGCGTTATTCATCCTGCACGTTGCCCTTCCCCTCCTTCATTCATTCATCGACTCCTTCGCCTGACTGTTTTCGGTCATTCACTCATGATGCATGGCTTCCTGCCATCCAGTGGGTTTTGACTCATGGGGAGCTCACGCACAACAGAAGGAAATGTTCATGACTGACCATCTGCTTAGATCTGTTGTCATGGTTGTGGTCCAAGCTAGGGGGCTCTGAAGGTTCAGAGTCGAACGTCTGTTGGTCATTCGCCGTCTGCCAGAGCTGGACCTGGCGACTGCTTCCTCGACGAGCTCAGGCTTGTGGAAGCTAAGCCCGCGCTCTGTCCATCTTGATGCTCTCACTGTGCACCCAGAAGGATACTCATGGGCAAAACCATGGCTACGAATGAAGTGGGACCCAGATGAGGACCGGGAACCAGTAGACACGGAGGCATTACCATCTCAAGGTCTGGACTGACAACCAAGCCACCAACCTGTGCCACCGCCCAGGGCCCTTCGTGATTAGTTAGCACACCAAAGAGGACAATAGGAGTAGAAGGGAAAACATGGGCGTTAGGCTCAGACTCTGTGGGTTCAAATCCCACCCCTGCCACTTGCTGGCCTGATGACTTTACTCAAGGTACACAATGTCTCTGTGTCTCCGTTTCCACATCTATACAATGGAAGGGGTAAGGGTACTCACCTCAAGGGATGTTTCTGAAGATTAAATAAAATGACACTTGAGAGTATTTGGAGCAGTATCTGTCACATGATCAACTCCCAAGCTATATTATACATGCATCTCTTTGCTGGTTATTATTTCCATTATTATTATCCTATGCATTTCATATCTTGGTACTCAGTGCTTTTAACGGGAAGATATGAGTATAATTTTTAACACTTTTATTGGCATATAATTCACATATTATATAGTTAGATAGTTCAGTCAGATCCAGAAGAGTTGTACAATCATCAGCACAATAAATTTAGAACATTTTCTTCATTCTTGTATGCATCGTGTTTTGCTCCCTGTTTCCCCCCAAAGTCCCTCTGCCACAACCCCAAGACACCATTAATCCAGTTACTGTCTCTATAGATTTACCTCTCCTGGGATTCACATACAGAAAATACTCACACAAACCACAACCATAAAAAAATTAACAAAAACAACAAAATACAGCAGATTAAAAACCTCAACAGAGAAGAAAGCAGAACATGTTAATAGCTAGAACAAATTTAAATGGATTATGAGGGAGATCACATGCCAAGGTGCTAAATTTACACCTCACCTCACTGCATCTTCCACCATCACCGAGCCAGGGATGGATTGGCTTTCCATTTGCAGTTGCCTTCAGACTCATTCTGGCTCATTCAAAGATATTTACTGTTTTTTTAAAAGGTCCTCTATAATCTTGCTTTTTACACAAACTTTATCCCTGTTCTAACAATGAAGGAAATCTTAGTGCACTCATCTTAAATGAAGGCAATTGAAACCAATCTTGGATGGTAGACCCCAAATGTATCAGAAAATTAATTCAATTATAAATAGCAAGAACTGCCTGTGCCAGCGTGTGCGTGAAGTATAGATTCATACTTAAACATTTAAAGAATGTGTCCTTATCTTGTTACTATGGCTACAGGTCACTCCAAGATATGAAGGTTCGGTGGTAACAATGGAATTACATTATCTGCTCTCTCTATTGAAATATTCAGCAACTCATTTCCTGTAGCTTCATAATGAATCATATTAACGACTTCAGAGGTGGAGACCAAGGTGGTAACGCTGTCTCCAGGTTCTCCAGTCGTTCCATTACACGAAACAGACAACACGCAGTCATATCTGCTTGATCAGGAAGCGCAGGAAGCCCTTAAGGAGAAAGAGATGGCCATGGCTTACAACACCTCTTGGGGAAGGTGCTAACTCAAGGCTCAGGTGTTTAATCCTATTCATTTGTTGGATCCATGATAGGATTGCAACCATCGGACAATGGTAGTAGATTTGTGTGAACAAGGTCTGAGAGGCAATATAATAGAACTAAAATTCTCCTAATAGGCAAGAATCCTGGGAGAAAGATGAGGCTTTCTGCTCCATACAGACTTACAGTCTTGAAAGCCCACATGAGCAGTTCGTTCTACCATGTCCTGTAGGATCGCCATGCATCAGTGTCAACTCGATGATATTAGCTTTTGAGAATAGGTCATGGAGATGCTTCTGTGCTAGGCATCTGTTACGAAGAACATTTCACCCCAATCTTTGTTGTGTTCGTCCGGGTAGACTAGAGAAACAAATTCATAAACACGCATATGTATATGAGGGAGAGGTTCATATACAAGGGGAATTGAACATTGAGAAAACATCCCAACCCAGTCCAGTCCAAGCACATAGTCTGATATTAGCCCATATGTCCTATACCAATCTATGAAGTCATTCTTCAGACTCACAAAACGCATGCAATGAATGAAGCCAAATGCAGGACAATCACAAGCCAGTGGATAGAAAGTCTTTGGGTCCAGTGGCGTTGTAAGCATCTCAGCGCTGGCAGGGGTCTCTCTGTGGCTTCTCCGGCTTCCGAGGTCTGGTTGCATCCATGTCTTCTGCAATGTCTCCCAGGGAGTGGCAGAGAGAGAGAGGTGTCTTCTGCCTCCAAGGAAGAAGTACCAGATTTCCCAGAATTCTCAGGAGAAGGCCATGCCCACATTAGCCATCTCCAGATTGACAGCCTAGACTCTACCCCTATACTCTTAATCCTTAAATCGACACCAGATTAGGTGACTACCACATTTGTCTAATATGATGGTTATAATGTTATTCATCTATCACCCATCATGGAGGACACTGGGAATATCAAAGAAAGAAAATGGGTAGCGTGCATCCAAAAGTCTTTAGCGTCAGCACCAGTTTCTCAAAAATTCTTCATGATATGCTGGAGACACCAAAGGATGAGCAACGTGGAGTGTTGCTCATGTGAGCCCGAGTCAGCTAGGCGTCACATTGGTGACTTAAAATGAGCTGTGATGGCAGTACTTAAACCACTGTTGTTGTTAGGTGTCATACAGTCGGCTCTGGTTCCTAGTGACCCCATGCACAACACAATGGAAACTCTCCCAGGCTTACCCCATCACAACCATCGTTACAGCATCTGGGTCAACCAGTCATGTTGAGGGCCTTCCTGCATGTTTGTTACTGATCTTCCACTGTACTGAGCACGATGTCCTTCTCCGGAGACTGGTTCCTCTCACAGAGAGACGAACGGAAGCAGACGATGTCTCGCCACCCTTTATTCTAAGGAGCATTCTGGCTATATTTTTTCCAAGACAGAGGTATTTATTCTTCTAGAAGTTCATAGCATGTGCCATATTTTTCACCAACACTATACTTCAAGTGTACCAATTCTTGTTTGGCACTCCTTAGTCATTGCCCCGCTCTCACATGTATATGAAGTGATTTAAGACACAATGTTTTCCGTTACACTTGGGTCATAGCGGGTGTATCAAGTTCATTTATGCATTGTATCACTTTGAAGAGATATTCTCCAGTAGTTTTGAGTCAGAATTAACTTGACAGCTATATGTATTTTAAAAAAAAACTTTTTTTTTTTAAAACCATCCTCTTAACCTCCTCCCTGGGGGACAGACAACAGAAAAGTGGGTGAAGGGAGACATCGGACAGTGTAAGACATGACATAATAATAATTTATAAATTTTCAAGGGTTCATGAGGGAGGGAATGTGGAGAAGGAGGGGGGAAATGAGGAGCTGATACCAAGGGCTCAAGTAGAAAGCAAATGTTTTGAGAATGATGAGGACAACAAATGTACAAATGTGCCTGACACACTGAATATATATAAGGATTGTGATAAGAGTTGTACAAGCCTCCAATAAAATGATTTCAAACAAACAAAAGACCACCCTCTGGTGCCAGAGTTGTTTGTTAAGCAACAACCAGGGCACCACTGGTTAGAAATAGTGATTTGTCTGTTCCCTTAGCCCAAGGACACACCCCCTTCCTGCCCTGGTGCCCACCACACACACACACATACACACACACATACACATGGTTGATTTTGCTTTTCGCCTCTATGGAGCACAGTTAGATAATGGGGACTTGTAGTCTTTCCAGGTCTTAATTCAAACTGCCATCATCTTTGACCTGGACTGTGTCCACAGCCTCTCTCTTGGATTCTGTGTCCACTCATCTCCTACGGAATATCCATACAGCAGTTAGAATGATCCTCTTAAGCTGCAAGCCATGACGGCAAACAGAAGAAAAGAAATATATGGGGAAAAAAGAATGTTGAGTTGAAATCAATAACATTTAAAACAAGAAAACAGTAGAAAAATCAATGGAACCAAGATCTGGTTCTTAGCAAAGATCATTAAAAAATGATAAAACTCTACCCAGACTAATCAAGACGGAAAGAAAAGAGAGAGAGAGAGAAGACAGAGATTACCACGATCATAAGTGAGAGATGCCATCAGCACTGACTCTGAATATTAATAGGATAATCACAGAACATTACGAACAGCTACATAGTAAAAAATTTGATAACCTCGATAAAGTATACTGATTCCTTAAAATAGCTAAATGACCAAAATTTGTACAAGAGAAAGCAAGGAGCCTCCATCGGCCAGTATTTGCTAAAGAAAAATTCATTGAAGAGAATAAATCAATAGTTCATAACCTTCCAAACCAGAAAGCACCAGACCCAGGTAACTTCACTCGTGAATTCTAGCGCACACCTTAAGAAATAATATCTATATCACGTTCAGAAACTAAGGATTGAGGGTACACTCCTAACTCATTCTATGAGGCCACCTAATGCTAAAACCGGAAGAGAAAATACCACAAAAAAGCAATGTTCATACTAATATCTCTCAAGAACATAGATATAAAATTTTTCAAAATATTGGCAACCCAATCCAACCATGTATGTATCCTCCATGAAGCCTAAATGGGCTTACCAAGTGTGCTGGGTATGCAAAGCTGGTTCGGTGCTTCAAAATCAGGGTAATCTACCATCTTAAAAGGATAAAGAAGAAACATCACATGGCCCTGCCAATTGCTATGAGGGAGAAAATAGCATTTGACAAAACCCAACATCCATTCATGGTAGTAAATCAAATAAAGTCAACCTCAAAGCAAAGTAGAGATAAAGGATAGTGTATTGGAGTTGATGAAGAGCATTCGCAGCACACGTCCAGCTAACTAGCACCCTACTTACAGTTGTAAGCCTTGGGGGCCTCACCAGTCCCTCTCTGGCCAGCAAGCCTGGTCTCTTTTACAGTTTTGAGTTCTCCTCTGTAGGGTTCTCACCCTCTCTCTAGGACCTCCAAACCCAGCCTATGCTGTCTCCATCAGGGTACACATCCAACATGGCGGGGGATGGTCATCAGAGTCCAAGTCTGAGGACTGTTTTTCTTAACCCAGCGATTATTAAGATTATTAAGAATAAGCAGTAGTGGGTGTCAGGCACCAGTTAGTGCTTCTTGTCTCAGAGTTGTGGCAGCTTATATGTGTGTGGTGCATTAGTGCATTGGATTCATTTCCAAGTGTCTCTTGACTGTAATCATTCTTGCTTTGTGGTCTTGGGAGAGATCAGTATTTGCACCTCAGATGGCTGCTCAAGATATTTTAAGGCCTCAGCCACTACTAACCAAACTAGTATGTAGAATATTTTCTTTGTGAACTCTGCTATGCCAATTAACCTTGCTGTCCCATGAAACTAGAGCTCTGAGTCTCCAGGATGTAAGTTACGTGTAAGAAGTTTTCATAACTTTGCGCCCTGTAGGCAACACCACATTCAGGGATCTATGTGCAGCAAAATATAAATAAGTATATTTATTTAAAGTTAATTAAAAGTAAATTTATTTTTAAAAAAGTATAAATACACATATACAACTATCCTCTGTCAAACCCATATGGATTTGTGTATATACTCCCATACTTCCTCCAACATCTGTTCATCCTGCTTGTCTGTTCCAACATCTATTCACAGATCACCACTATTGCCAGGTTGTATATATGAGTATGTACCCTATTGCCTCCAACTCTTGCAAACCTCCCAGTGTCTTTCCCACCTCCATCATGTTTTTCCTAACCTCTTATTACATATCGCCTTCCCTGTCACCCAAGTTAACACTTAATCTAACCTCTAGTCCAGGGATTGGCAAGCTTTTGAGATGAAGAGCCGATCCTGTCCCTTACAACATTTAAAAAAGTATTTGAGGTCATAAATATTGTTAGTCTGGGTAGACTAGAGAAACAAATCCAGGGAAATTCATATGTGTTTAGAGAGAGTTTTATTTAAAGAGTACTTGTACATTAAGAAAGCATCCCATCCCAGTCCAGTCCAAGCACATAAGTCTGATATTAGCCCATATATCCGATACCAATCTATAAAGTCCTCTTCAGACTCAAAGAAACACATGCAATGACACTGAATGTAGGACGATCACAGGACAGTGGGTAGAAGAAAATCTTTGGATCCAGTGGCGTTGTAAGCTTCTTAGGGGTCTCCACGTGGCTTCTCCAGCTTCCAGGGCACAGGGTCTATCACCATAGCACTATGTGTCTTGTCAGTAGAGAGTCTCCAAGGGAATGAGCAAAGAGAGAGAGAAGTGTCGCCCGCTTCTTCCAGGGAGGAAATTCAGGAGTTCCCAGAATTCTCAGGAGAAGACCATGCCCACACAGAGGCCCCATTGGCTATGATCCAATTGACAGATTAGACTCCACCCCTTCACTCTTATTCCTATCAAGTCCCAACTGACACCAGATTATGTAGCTACCACAAATAACATTTGTAAAAACAAATGAAATCACCATTATCTGAATAATATCCTTTAAATGGAACTATGATAGCTTTATTTTCATTTCCAGTTTTACTTCAGAGCCACATGTACTTATTATAAGAGCTGCCTGTGGCTCTGGGGCTGCAGTTTGGCATCCCCTGCTCTGGTCCCTGCCTTCTCTCTCCCTCCACGCCCACACTGGGTAACCCTCAAAGAATACATATTTTAAATTGTTTTTGCCTTTCGATATGTTATTTTTTTCATTTTTATTTTTTTATTATATATTTTAATCATTTTATTAGGGGCTCATACAACTCTTATCACAATCCATATACACATCAATTGTGTAAAGCACATTTGTACATTCATTGCCCTCATCATTCTCATAACATTGCCTCTCCACTTAAACCCCCGGCATTAGGTCCTCATTTTCCCCCTCCCTCCCCGCTTCCCACTCCCTCATGAGCCCTTGATAATTTATAAATTGTTATTTTGTCATATCTTGCCCTGTCCGACATCTCCCTTCACCCACTTTTTGGTTGTCCGTCCCCCAGGGAGGAGGTCACATATAGTTCCTTGTAATCGGTTCCCTCTTTCCTACCCATCCTCCCTCTACCCTCCCTGTTTCGCCGCTCACACCACTGGCCCTGTAGGGCTCATCCACCCTGGATTCCCTGTATTTTCAGTTCCTATCTGTACCAGTGTACCTCCTCTGGTCTAGCCAGTCTTGCAAGGTAGAATTCGAGTCATGGTAGTGGGAGCGGGGAGGAAACATTTAGGAACTAGAGGAAAGTTGTATTTTTCATTGTTGTTACATCGCATCCTGACTGGCTCGTCTCCTCCCTGAGACCCCTCTGTAAGGGGATTTCCAGTGGCCTACGAATACATATTTTAATGTGAAAACCTTTTCTTAACTTTTGGTAATTATGGCCTCTTACAATATTTGACCTTGATTGGTTTCACTTAGCATAATGCCCTCCAGGTTCATCCACATTATGGGGAATTTCTCAGATCCACTGGTTTTCTTTGACTTGGCGCACTATTCCGTTGTGTGTATGTACCAAAGCTCACGGATTGATTCTTCTCCTGTTGGGCAGTTAGGTTGTTTCCATCTTTTGACTGCTGTGGAAAGTTGTGCGGTGTTTCCTTAAGAAGTTAGGAATAGAAATAATCTATGACACAGCGTTCCTCCACTTGATCTGTGTCCTGGAGCAGCGAGCGGTTCTCAACCTTCCTCATGCTGTGACCCTCTCATACAGTTCCTCATGTGGTGGTGCCCCCCCCCCAACCATAAAATTATTTTCATTGCTACTTCATCACTGTCATTTTGCTAATGTTATGAATCCGGCGACCCCTGTGAAAGGGTCATTTGACCTCCAAAGGGTTGAGAACTCCTATCCTAGAGCGATCAGAACCAGGAATGGGACAGACGGGCACAACCGTGTGCATCACAGCATAGTCACAACTCCTTTCTTGAAAGAACACGTTTGTCCTGTAAAACTCTCCTGGCACTTCATCTCTTGCAAGCTTTCCAATGCCAGTGATCCCCTCTTATTCACCTTTATACCCGGCATGGCGGCAAGTGCATGTTAGGTGTATAGAGCTATGGGCTGAAATAGAGGGAAGTCATTGTGATTGCCTTACCACAACCGTGATTGCTCTCAGAGCTGCATCTACCATTACTACAGTTTGACATTGTGTTTAGAAAGATGAGCAAGAGGCAGGAGAGAGAATTCCCAAGCCCAATGAGCAGAGAGACACTGAACACTATGCCCTAAAGCAGACCCACCTTCCTCACAGGGTGGTTCATGCAGCAACGGCAGTCGAGCAACAGCCCGGGATCATTCAACAAAGACACCCAGACCATGGCCCCAGCCTATTGACTGCACATCGTGGGGGTGCTCCTTCTTCCTGTTCGCTCCACAGTTCCCTTCACAACACCCCCAGCGCAGTCCCGCACCCTCTCTCTCTCCAGCAGGGTGCAGAGCCAACCTAACGGGGCATGGTCATCAGAGTCCAACCCTGAGGACTGTTTTTCTTAACCCAGGGTGTGTGAAAAGAGGGAGGAATTGGAAAATACATCCAAAGGAGTATTTCCTAAAAGGTGGCCATGTGGGACTAGGAATCAATCATGTCCCCTCCCCCCGCCCCCGCCCCCTACACACACGCTCCCTCAGGTTAGCTTTAAAAGAGTAAAAAGTCCAAGCGACTTAATCTACCAGAAAGGAAATCACTAAATCAGCAAGCGGCATTTTGCAAAATAATAAAAACGATGTAGGGTTCAGTCTTTAGCTATTGATTTTGGCAACCTCCTTCCTTAGGAAAACGAGACAAGAACAAGGTTAAGTCCCTTTCTAAGTGTGTACCAGGAATACCATTTTGTGATTAAATTCCTGGAGAAACATCCTGGGAGCTGCGGGAATCCTTGTCATGCCGTTCTAAAATTGCCCTTTGCTGGTTTCCATGCCGCCAATGGACTTGGTGAGAGAGTGCTCTCTTGGAAACCACCTGAATGACCCGCAATAAGGAAGTCATTAACTAAATTATGGGGTGGAGATGATGGACTATTATTCAGTCATTAAAAGTCGTGTTTTCAGAGGATTTCTAAGCATATGGAAAATGCACAAAAATATTATTACATGAATAGCCGGATTACAAAACAGCATTCTAGCATTGTTCTGGTTTTATTAAAAAATTATATATGTGGCAAAATGTGAATAGTAGGATTCCAAATGGGCTGATGCCTAAAGTTGATATATTTTTTTAACGTTTCCTACTTTAAAGGCTTCTCTAGCTGTTCACTTTCTGCATACTAGGCATTATTTATTTTGGGGGTGATCGTTTCATTGATTGTCCAATCTGGAATGCTTTGGGGATGGAAAGAGGTCCCTGTAGTAACCGTGTCACCTGGACCACAGGCTATTTTGGCAAACATGAGCGCTATGTGGTGTTTGGCAGGCAGCAATACTTCCTGAGGTGGTGGTCAAGGATGAATAACATTCTACTCCATAAAAGAAGTCTTTTCATTCCACGAATATTGTGGAAAAGGACTTCCATGTTCACAGATACCTGTGACCTGTGCTTAGCCAGCCTTTCCCGATGGAGCCGTCTTGTTCATGGCAGGCTGGGCCATAGTGTCTTGCCTCAGCCAATGGGATGTGACCCGATGTCAGAGTGCTACTTAGGCCGCTGCTTCCTCCATCATCTTTTCCCCTCGCTAGAAGACCGGCATAGCTACACTGCCAAGTGAAGGTGAGCGAAAACCAGACTCAGTCGCCAAGTCGATGCTGCCTCAGTGACTCCACAGGACAGGGTGGGATGGCTCCTGTGAGTTTCTGAAACTGCAGCTCTTCGCGGGACTAGAAGGCCCTGTCTCCCTCCCAGAGAGGCTGGTCGCTTTGAACTGCTGACCTTGGGGCTAGCAGCCCAACTCATAACCACTCCACCCCCAGGGCTCCTTAGAGCATTGGTTATAAGTGACCTTAATGCACCTGTGACATGAGCTGCAAGCCTTTGTCACCACAGCAAAATTTGGCTGCGACTGAGCGATCCAGTACTGATCGAATGAGTATCAGATGCAAAGCCAGGGAAGAAAGACATAATGAAACAGACACAGATTCTTTGGCAGCCAGAAGCTAACATTAAATGACATATCATTTTCCTTTAAAATAGGAAGATTTCTGTTCCCAGGTGTGTTCTGTTCTGTTTGTAACACCTGTGAGTAAATGCTAAGCCATGTTATTTCCACTGGTTTTTCTATAGCTAAAACCCTTCCAAAACGTTCAAACGTGCAAAGTGGCTCTTGGAGTCTTGAACTTCATGTACAGACATAAAGTTTGGCAATTAAAATTTTATGATTCAGAGGGGGGGAAACTCACTGTGAAAAATAAACCAAAGTCAATTATTCAGTTATTTAATTCTCATTTGGAAAATGAGATGTTCAGACGCTATTAAGTTATATTAGAGGGGAGCAAAAATAAAGACACTTCTGTGGAAACAGCCAAATTTATTTTATCTACTGCTAAAGAATATTAATTTCATGGAACAAGCTCTAAAAGCAGCACCAATAAATTATCAAAGAAAGGTAGATCCTTGCTGAGGAGTGTTCTTGAACAACAGCTTGTATAAGGAAAGTGTTTCAGGGAGATACATCTGAACTGGGAGTCAGGGTGGCGATGGAAGGGGTCATTTTCAAAAGTCAGATGGCAAAACACAAATTGTACAGTGTCAAAACTTATCCTTGAAAATCCCTTAAATTGCCCAGACCTGAGCCTTCAGAAGTTCAAAAGCCAAACATTAACGTCTTTGGTTTTGCAGGGGCACTGAAAGCCAAAGTCTAATTTGAAAGGGGCAAAGCGCAATGGGGGAAATAAAGGGACTCTGTCTCCCTGGGTGTCTCTCTTGAGGCCCTCCTCTCTCCCTAGTTTGGGGTTAATGCCCTCAAGTTCTCCTCCTGGCTCCCTCTCCTTACGATGCACACAGCTGTAGCCACGTGTGCACATAAAGCAATGCCGGTCTTTACTAAGCCTTGGGAACATGAGATGAAATGCATCTGTGGCCTGTATGGACCCTGAGTAGTGGGCTAGATACAGAGGAGATAGAGAAGGGAAAGACAAGAGTCCTTGAAGGAGTGCAAATAAACAAAATAAACACCATGTGGTCCAACCCCGGGGTGTTCCAGATGTTTGCTAACCAAAAGATTGGAAGTTCAAGCCCACCCAGTAGCACCTGGGAAGAAGGACCAGGTGTTATGCTTTAGAAAAACCAGTCATTGAAGACCTTGTGGAGGGAGTCCAGTTCTACTTTGACAGATTTGAGTTCACTATGAGTTGGAGTCGTGGCTTGGGAGGTCAGGTCCAAGCCAGAGATGAGCACAAGCTGCTATAAACAATGGTTCTCAGACTTTAGCTGTACCTTAGACCCACCTGAGCTTTCAAATATCTGGATGTCCGTGACATATGAATCTCTCAGGTAGACCCAGTAGTGTTTAAATATCCTTGAGTGATCCAGTGTGGAGCCAAAGTTGAGGACCACTTGTCTGTAGGCAGTAAGAATAGCAACTGAAAGCTGGATAGGGATTGGCCTGGAAGAAGAGCCTTCCAGGCTGAGCAGGCTCTGCTGGCACAAGCTCTTCTGTACAAAGTGCCATGGTGTGTATTTTCAATATACTTGGGTATAGACCCATGTGTGAAGGCATAGCCTAGCTCCTCAAGTCCAAACACAGTCCTAAGGCATGGTCTTGCTTCAGCATGTCAACACCTTCTCCTTTCTCTTTGTTAAGGATCATTGGTTCTCTAAAAGCACCTTAGGAGTGGATTCTGCCCGATGATGGCACATTGTGTCCTTCGAACTTGCACCCTTAACCAGTATGCAGTCAACGCCCAACCTCATATCCATCCATGGTCCCATAAAGTTATCAGAGAGGTCAGAAATCCATTCGGAGAACAACACATAGCATATGCAACAGTTTCGTGCACACAACCTGTGTATCTTATATCTCTTGTATGCAAGTGGTTACACTGACAGGTATCTAATGGGACAATGCACATAAAGCCTGTAATACGTATATCTTGATACTAGTAACAAATGCCTATGCTACTGGTTTATGTGTGAATTATACTGTAATTCACATCTAAAATGTGTATCATTGAAGAATGTGTGCTTCCACTCATAGGTAGCAGTATTCTGTCTCGTGTGTACGTGTGCCTCATGAGTGTGGTTGCGTTTAATTCTCTTTTTAAAATGTGAGTGGGCATTGCATCCTGGCTACAAAAGACAACAAAGCCAAGGCTAGTGATAGCAACAGCAAGAGGCAACGAACAGGAACTGGAGTGGGAGTGAAATAGAAGGTCATTAAACAACAGCAGGGTTGAGCATCAGTGAATGCTGTCGCCAGGATTTAGGCCCGTTGTACTCCACAATCACAACACACCATGAAACAAAGAAAAATTTCTCTAACTAAAAGATCAACTCCACTGAAAGCCCCCCACCCTCCAAAAAAAACCGCCTCACTGCCATCCAGTTGATTCTGACTCATCACGACCCTATAGGACAGGGTAGAATTGTCCCTGTGGGTATCTGAGACTGTAGCTCTTAATGAAAGTAGAAGCCTCATCTTTCTCATGAGGAGCAGCTGGTGGTTTTGAACTGCTGATCTTGCAGTTGGAGCCCAACAAGTCACCATGATGCCACCAGGGCTCCTTCCAAAGCTACGAGGCTCAGGAAAATGCAAGCGGGATGGATTAAGGACCAACACGCACAAGCAAATCCCTCTCACACGTGAGTGATCGCTACCAAGGTAGAAAGTTGGTTGGAGAGGTGACAAGAAAACACATGACCGGGCTGTGATTTGGTGTTCCTACAACATCCGACTCAGCATTGTTACATGCTTAATAAAGTAGAAAACTCAACTCACTGCCATTGAGTTGATTCCCACTCATGGTGACCATAGAGGACAGGATTGAACTGCCCCAATGCATTTCTGAGACTATCACTCTTGACCAGAGCAGAAAGCCTCATCTTTCTCTCTAGGAGCGACTGTTGTTTTCCAACTGCTGCCTTGTGGTTGGCGGCTCAGCGAGTAACTACGGCGCCACTGGGACTCCAGATGGGAAAGTAGAGGGACCGCAAAAAGAGGAAGCCCCTCAGCAAGACGGATTGACATGGTGCCTACAACAATGGTCTTGGACACGCCAGTGATTGTGAGAGGACCAGCAGTGGTTTGCTCTGCTGTGCTTGGGGTTGCTGTGAGTCAGAACCAATCCGATGGCACCTGACAACAACAACAACAACATGGCCGTGAAGTGACACACGACTGAAATGGAAGCATTTTCCCTTTGAGGGTCTAATTCCAGCATTAACTAAACCACCAGGGTCTCCAAAATATATACCCATGGACAAAGCCTTCAGGTACAAAGCACTCCCTATAGGGGAGTGGCTACCTCTATGTCTCACCTGATGAAGGGCACACTTTTAAGTTGTAGAAAATTGATTTTGTTGTAGTTCTTGCACAAAGGTTGATGTTTTCAAAGGCCCCAGATAAAAGGCATGGCGGGCAGCTAACAAGCTCCATTCAGGATGAAAGCCACTCTCCCTCGCCCCTTCTCACGGTTGAGTTCTGACTCTTGGCTATGAAACCTTTGATGGGGTTCTCTCTCTTTTTTTTCTCTCTCTCTTTGTTGGGGGACCCTCCCTTGGCCTCCTTCCATAGATCTGATGCCCCTTGGTTCCTTATTCATTCTGCACAGATGTTCTCATGGCTGTTATAGACTAATACCAATTTGGGGATTGCCACCAGCTGCAGAGCCCCGCTCCGTGAGGGTGCAGAAGCTGAGGAGGCACGTCTGACATAGCCGGCGAACTGCCATCAGGCCAGCTTTTCTTCTCATCGCCGGGCTCTTCAAAGGCACAGTTTTCTAACAACCCAGAGAGGGTGTCATCATCGATACGCAGGAGTCCCCTTTTCCTTTCTGGGTCACCTTTTCCAAATCAAGGGCAGTGGCTCGTCAGATCGAAAGGGACCTCAGGCCCTGGGAACGCCAGCTCTCAATCGGCCTTCTTAGCTGAGGCTGACTCCAAGTATGGTCATGGGATTGACTTTTTACATGAATGTGAGTCTTTCCTTTTTAATTACCCTTTAATAGCTAAGGGCACAAGGCTGGTCTCATTCGCAGTGTTGTGTTTCAGATCAACCATGGTGGTGGTCCCAGATAACACTGGCTTGTCAGGGGGGCTTCTCCTGAAAGAAGTACCAGCCAGAGATGAACCCCTTGCAGCCCTAGTGGATGGCGGGGGCCGGGCGATGAGGCATTAAGGATGCCACCATTTGGAATCAGTTCCCATCTTGGTGGACGGGGCGAGACAGAGAAGAGTTGGGAAACGTCCTCACGCAGACCCAGTTTACACGATAGGTACCTTTTAATTGCATTTTGAAGTCTAAATGCCATTGCTTGTGGAAGCAGTATCACATAATGCAAAGGAACTAGAGTGTTCTGTGTATGGAAATGCAGGAGAAATCATCAGGATAACATCCCACTGCCTGGGCAGCAGAGACCAATGGAGACGGAGGGACAGCTGACCCCTGCCTCCCTTGGATTGTTCTCGGGGCGGTCACCAGCTTCCCCCAATCAACTAGGCCAGTGAACTTCTTCCAGGCACCCTGCACCCTCGATCTCTTCACTCTTCACTCACTTACATAGTTACAGTAGGCTTGCCTTACCCTAGAACCCTGCTTAGGTCAAGTCTGGGAGCCCTCTGACTGTCACTGGGTCAATTCCGACTTACAAACACCCTACAGGACAGTGTAGAACTGCCCCCCATGGAGTTTTCAAGGTTCTGTCTTTGTAGAAGAAGAGCCGGTCTCGTCTTTCTGAGACAGTCCACCTTTCTGTTAGCAGCGCACTACTTAACCCACTGCACAACCGGGGCTCCGCCGTTCTGAAGACACGACAGAGTACATTGTACGGTGCCTTCCTTCCACGTTCACCATCCTCAAGGCAAGCGAACACGGGAAGAAGCGCTCCAGCCCAGGCCTCTTTTCTTCTCCTGAGTCACCCCAGCTCCCTGTGTGTCTGCGTCGCCATCCTATTCCCCCCTCTTCCTCTCTCAGTGCTATTGCTTCTCATTCTTCTTCCCGATCTCCTTTTGGCCCCAGGTCTCCTTGGGCTTCTCCTGGGCCACCGTTTCTCTGCGCGGCTCAATTTCACTTGCAAAGCTCCATTTAGTCTCAAGTCCTTTGGTGCGATGTGTGCATCAACGATCCTCAAAGTAGAATGACCGTCTTCACCTCGCCTTTAAGTTGCTGATCCATCTTCACTCCCCATCACTAGGGAGTCAGGGAGCTTTGAGCCCTTGAGCTCAATGTGTTACAGCTTCACGCTTTCCTATTCCACCCCCACCCCCATTCCCCCCATGGCTTTCAGCTCTCTGTTTGCTCCGTCTTGATTGCCCAAAGTTGAGGGCTCAAAACACTTTGTTGTGATGGTGGTTTTTAAATATCCTGGGAAAGGAAAAACAGACTAGTCACCAGTTTTGCTGCTTCCATCCCCCTAAGCAACCCTGTGGGTTTCTGGGACTCCATTTGAGTCCTATCGATATCTAGCTTTTGAAAAAAATAAAGCCAAGGACAGGCTGAAGAGAGTATGATAAAGACCATGTTCTTGTAGAGTTGCTGAATCGACAGCTTTATTTTAGTCAAACCATGGTTTCTCGCTGTGAAAATCCTGACTGAGCAATTAGTGCATCCCTTGGGGTCGGTGTGGTGGGGCCTGTGATGTGACTGAGCTCAGGTCTCTCTAGGAGCACGGTGATGACCGCATTGATTGGAGAAGCAAGCTGGTCAAGACCGGGCAGACACTGAAATAGAAACATACCAAAACAGACCTTGGCAGACATGGGAGGTGCAGACATCCAGCCATCTAGAACTTCTGCTCAGCTGAAGGGATACCCCTTGAGTCTCCTGTATGAATTTGTGTGACGTTCCATTAGCCAGACCCAGTCAATCTACCAAATGCGTAAAACTGACCCCAAGTGAGGCTGAGTTGGTTTTCCAAGACACCCCCCCACCCCGCCCAACTTGGGCGTGCTAGCACTTGACCCCAGTTGTGTCACCGTTCAGTGGTGATCCCTGGGAAAAAGCCTGGCTTTCCAGCAGGTGGCAAGAAGAACTGTGGTTGTCACGGGACCTGGCTGATGTCCTTGGTGGTGAGGGGTGGCAGCTTTGCTTTCTCAGAAGGGCAGCTCCTCAGAGAGAGAGAGAGAGAACGTCATCAAATGCATCTGACCCACCACGTGCAGACTTCCATCAAAGGTCCCATTAACATATGGTCCATGTGGCTCCCATGTGGCCTTTCAAAAGGCCGCGTCCACTGCGAGTCCCCTCGACAATAACCCCATAAGCCCCACCAGCTGCCATCGCTGCTGCAATTTCTCATCTGGAGGTGAGAATGGGGAGGGGTGGTATTTTATAAATAACAATTTTCAAAAATCTCTGATCTATTGGCATTAACCGATAAGTGCAGAGACGCTTGCAGCCCTCCTCCCCCGCACCACCCCTATCACCATAGCAACCTCCATTCCAAAGGATGTTGAAGATGTTTTTAAACAGAAGGTGAGAATAAACACACTTTCCACACAGATCTCTTCCGGGAACTTCCCACCTCCTTCCATCGCGTCTCCTTCACGGGGACTTGAGGCCATGCTGGACACGGTCCGGTGGAACTGACACCGGGCCTCCGGGCTGATTGCCAGGCCGGAGACTGAACTGCTCTGAACTCGGCTGTCTCGTGGCACCGGGCCTGTCTGTGTTAGCAAAGCTCACGTGCTTTTACATTATACATGAGAAAGCCCAGCAAATCCTAAAGCTTTTGAATGTTTGATGCCATTGGATGCCTTTGTGTTTGTTAAGGTTGTCTTGGACCGCCATATCTATTCTAGGATAAATGACCGAGACCCTGGGTTTCTGGGGCAATGTGCTAATCCCTTCCTGAAGTGCTGGGTTTGGGTAGAGGAGAACAGCTGTGCACAGTGAGCTGTTTGAATATGGAGCCTCCGTGTGGAAGAAAGGAACCCTAGTGACGCTGTGTTTAAGCACAGTGGTTCTAACCAGAAGGTTGCTCACTTCCTCTGCCACAGAGTCAATGAGGACTCACTGTGACCCTATAGGTAAAACTAACTGCCCCTTCGAGTTTCTGAGACTGTCACTGTTAATGGAAGTAGAAAGCTCCATCTTTTTCCCATGGATGACTGGTGGTTTCAAACTGCCAACCTTGAGGAGCACAGTCCAATACCTAACCACTATGCCACCAGGACTCTAGGTTCAAAACCAGCAGCCACTCCATATGAGAAATATGAAGCCGTGTGACTCACAGCCTTTGTAAGCCTTGAGACTCACAGCCTTTGAAACCCAATGGGGTGGTTGCACTCTGCGGGTAGCTGGGAGTCTGAATGGACCCGCCAATGAAGGGCTTGGTCTGTTTGGTGTATTGAAGACAAGGACCAGTGAAAGAATGCGCACCTCTTTTGCTGGAGGCCCAGGTTCGATTCTGAGTGACTGCACCTGTCCGTGTGGAAGCTTGTGTGTCGCTGCGATGTCAAACAGGTTTCAGCAGAGTTTCTGGAGTCCACAGAAGAGAGGCCTTCGGTTCCATTTCTGACCATTGTCCCATGAGAAACCTGTGGCTCATAGTGTGTCAATCTGTACTGATGACCAGAAGGCCCTGATCCTGGCACACTTTACCCTGTTGTGCATGGGTTCATCATGAGTTGGAGAGAAACTCATGGGCATCTAACAACAACAACAATGCATTATAGAAATTATCCAAAAACATGATCAAGGTTACATCCTCAATTTTCTAAAGAGAATGGTTTGTAATGGTATGTGTGTGTGTGTGTGTGTGTGTGTGTGTGTGTGTGTGTGTGTGTGATTGTGATTCTAAATCTATTTGAGCTAGGTCTGTAAAATGACAACCAGAGATTGAGATAAATTAGGT
>NW_022106189.1:44278006-44283643 GCF_000313985.2 Echinops telfairi
GGTATGAGTGTGTGTGTGTGTGTGTGTGTGTGTGTGTGAATGGTTCTAAATCTATTTGAGCTAGGTCTGTCAGGCAGGCATTTGAATACAGCAGATTATAATCAATGAATCTTAAGAGTATTTGGTGTGAGAGGGAGATTGTGTACAATCAGAGCCAGACTCTAGATAGGCAGCCTAAGTGTTAGGCGGTTTTTCATTCAGTCCAACCAATGCTCCTTCACCCCATGTGTTTTGGCATATTGCCAGTGTTTTTCACCCCACCTCGGCTCTGCATGGGCCTGGGTATTTATAGGGTTAAAAGGGTTCCCCACCATGGGTCCCTTTCTCATTCACACCTTCTTTCCTTCCCCATTCATCTCTGTCACCCGCACATTGCAGCTCACCCCAGCTAATTATCTGAATCAACGACAACAACACACGGCTCTGAACAAGTCAGCCCCAAATGTGTAGTGATGTCAAAGAACCCATCCTAGCTGTCTGAGAGCGTTATGAGTCAAGGAGAGTTGCCAATCGAACTAGAGAACAAATTGATGATTATTAATATGACTTTCTGATGTACTTAGGAATCCATTTTCTCCTCTACATGCCAATTCCCCTCTCCACCTTCTTGGCTCAACTTCAGATGTAAGTAAAGCCGCCTAGCGCTTTTGTTCAGGGATTAGATATGTTTTATTAGGAATTTAGGGGAAATAGTTCAACATTGGTTACATATGAACTAGATCTCAGACATGACATCAAACACATGCCTGGCGCCTTCTATCCTCTCATGTAATCCAGTCAGAGCCTCTGTTTTGCAGAGAGTAAACACCCATGTGCCCCATCTATTACATACATGGAAACTCAGATGCTGACTAAAAGCTTCACATCTCCCCCTTAGCTGTGGTCACCCTTACCACCATGCTTTTTGTACATGAGACATTAGATCCTCCCCAAAAATTGTTTGGCTATTTGATTGTATACCTTTCAGATAAGTAAACTGAAGTTCAGGTCAAAGTATACACACCAAGTGAATGACTGGACTGGAAATTGAATATAGTTTTCTCTAGTGTCTCTACTCAATTCCTTTCCTAGCCTCAGAGTTTGGGCAAGGCAAGTTGTTGAAGGAGACCCTTGAGTCTGAGAGTCCAAGATGCTGCTTACTAAAGAGAGAATGGCAGAAGCATCTCCTTCGGTGATTCTCACACTTCAGGTCACCTAAGAGGCACTGACTGAGCTTGTGAAAATGTAGATGGCAGGCCCAACCCAACCTATCACCACCAAGCAGCACACACTCCCATAGGCCTTGGACACTTCTGACTCAGTCGCACAGAGATGAGCCTGAAATCTACATGCTTTCTAACACCCCCCAACCCCCAGGAGAATCTCACGGAAGAGATCTGTGGAGCATACTTGGAGAAATGGAGAGGTGGTTTCATGGACGCAGATGGATCAGGGGTCTTTGGGAAACTGGACTCACAACATGTGGTACTAGCTCAGATAGCTCCAGAAGTCAGCGCTCTTGCTGTATAGGGAAGCCTCCTCTCTCCTCCATATTCCATTTCCAGATTTGGTGCCAAGCTCTGTCCTTCCTTCTGGGGAATCTATCTTGTTACCCATCCGGTGGTCAAACCTAGCACCCCATAGACATGGCAGTGACTGCTAATCATCCCTCATCCGAGGCTCCAGGCCACATGTTCCCCATGTGGTTGGCGTGTCTTTGCCAACATTAGTGCCAAGACATTAGTGTTCACCCATCTTTTAGTTCCCTTGTCTTCCTGAGCTCTAGCTTCTAGCCCCCTTGCCATCTGATGGAATCATTGGCGTGTTCTAGACCAAGTGTGGGAGAAAGATGAGGCTTTCTACTCCCACAAAGAGTCACAGTCTCAGAAATCCACAGGGGGCAGTTCCACTCTGCCCTCTCTGGTCACCATGAGTCAGAATGGGCGCAATGGCAATGAGGTTTCATTCTTTTGTTTGTTTTGTGTTTTGAGTGTTTTGAGCTCAAGTGTAGGGCAGTAGTGAATCAGCAGTAGAGTTCGGTTTGATACCTGACCAAGGCCCTTCACGCCCAGTCACCACCCTTCGGTCAGAGACTTGTGCATTACCTTTAGGCTGAGCAGGTTTCAGTCGAGCCTCCAGACTAAGAGGAGCTAGGAAGAAAGTCCTGGAGATCTACTTCCAATTAGCAACCATTGAAAACTCTGCGGACCAGAAAAAAGTCTGATCTGCAACCCATCATGAAAAGGGTGAAGGACCAGGGCAGCACGCTGCCCTCTTGCTCGTGGCAGAATCAGCTCACAACAGCCCCGGTGCCGGCTCCATTATTTCTACCCCTGTGGTGCAGCTGTCAGACGACACCCGCTTCTCTTGGAGCTGCTGTATGTATACATTCGGTGCCCACCAACCACGCTCGATTTACAGGAATATGAAGTCAACAAACCTTTTGCTTGTGAAGCCCCTGAGGTTTTGTGTTGTTTGGTTTTCATTTCCGCAGCAAGGACTACTCCAGCCTAACCAATAAAAACCGCATCGTCCCCACCATAATCACATTTATTAATTACGAGACTAGGAGTGCGCTCTGTATCTCGCGCTACACAAGGCGCTTGGCAAACATGATCTAATTTAATATTCACACCGGCGCTCCAAAGAAGCGACGGTTATTATCTGTTTCATCAAGTCGCACAGCCCATGAGGGAGAGGGCAGGGAGGACAGCCCAGACAGCTGGATTCCACACCTCGGAGGCTCGATCCAAATACGCTGAAGCACGCTGCCCGCATGTCACACCGAAGGCTTCAAATGACAATCGCGTGGAATCCTCTGCCAACCCTAGGTTCCAGTGACTATAGGAGTCATTTGTCAGTGTAATCCAGCGGTTCTCCACCTGTGGGTTGTGACCCCTTTGGAGGTCGAACGACGCTTTCACAGCAGTCACCCAATTCATAACAGTAGTAAAATTACAGTTATGAAGTATCAATGAAGACAATTTCATGACTGGGGAGTCCGCACAAGATGAGGAACTGTATTAAAGGGTCGTGGCATGAGGAAGGTTGGGAACCACTGGTGTAACTACTGAAGGTCACAGAAGACATATTTAGCCCATAGTCTCCCATACTTGGGGAAACTGGGTCATAAACCTATGCCCCTGGTTCCTGAATGAGCCATCTCTTAGGCTCAGCCTCAGGGCATCTGCACAAGGAAGCGTGCGCTCTTTGGCCCCATGTTTAAAACCCGCAGGAATCTGCAGTCACACTGACTTTAAAGAGTTCGCACACACTCTAGCCCTGTGACTTTGGTGGGTGACTTGGTCTTTTTCTGCATGTTTGAATTAAGAGAATAAGTCAAAAAGTATCACTACTGGGGCTCCAGTTTCTATGTGCACAGGCTTATTTCTCAACAGCATGTTTTTGCACATCTCTGCCATCAGCACATGGCTACAGACAGGCTATCCCTGGTGGTGGTGTGAGTTACGGGTCGGGCGGTGAACCACAAGGGCAGCAGTTCGAAATCCCCCATTGATCTGCAGGAGAGAGATGAGAATTTTTATTCCTGTAAAGATTTACAGCCCTGGAGACCCGCAGGGGCCGTTCTACTCAGTCTTACAGGGTCACTCTAAGTTCTTAGGCTGTGTTTGTTTTTGAGTCTCTTTAAACAACAACAACAAAATCCTCAGACACTCTGCCATCAGGGCGACTTGATGCATATCGACCCTATCGGGTGAAGGAGACCCGACCGTGCGGGTTTCTGAGGTTTCCCCATCTGTATGGAGCAGACAGCCTCGCGTCTTTCTCCTGCAGAGCCACTGGTGGGTCCACGCAGCGGCCGTGTGGTTAGCAGCTCAACGCAGAGCTCAGATGGCACCACGGTTCCTTCATTGTCTCTTCGGAGCGCCTTAATCAAAACAAACAAACAGGCTTAATCAAAACAGCTGCTTCTGAGGGGATTTACTGTGTCTGTTGAGGTCAATTTAGCACAGACGGCTTTGATGACTGGTTTGATTTGAGTCTAAGGAAGTCATCCTGATAAAGTCGCTAGAACACGGAATGATCACGGAGGCTGGTTAAGAAGCAATGGTGCGGGTATGGACAGCAGTCCTGGTGAGGAAGAGGCTAGAAAAGCTGTACCAAAGAATCGTTTCCCGTCATGATTGGCAACAGAGCTGCTCATTCTTCAAGAACAGCAAGGGCAGTCCTTGGAGAATTTTCTTGGGAAACCTTACTCCCGCCACCCTTCAGCCCAGGCCTTGCCCTTTCAGACTTCTTTTTGTTCTCACAACTGAAAGAACACTGGAGAGGAGAGAGATTTGGATCCCTCCGGGTTGCCACAAGTGCTGCTTTGATGTGGTCTGAGTGGTAGTGAGCAGAATTCCTCTGGGGGAAGGCTGAGAGAGATGGAGACGGAGCCCTCAGAAGTGTGTAGACCTGGATGAAGGATGTGTCGAGAACATGGTAGGTTAGGTATTTTGACATGTTCTTAAGCAAAGCTTTCTATGATCTTTGTAGCAATACTTTGGACTGGCTCATTTACGATGGCTGGTAGTGTTGAGCACATTCAATGGGAATCATCCTACTTTATCTGTGGAACTCTCTGGCCAGACCCAAGAGGGTCCACGGAGTGTTGGGTTTAGGGCTCGGCCATGCATGTTGACAGTGGTCACGAGGTGTCCATATCTGGACCCTTTGTTCCTGTGGAATGGGGCTTGTTATTGTTGGTAGATGCCATGGGGTTGATTCCCACCTATAGTGACCTTGTGGACAACGGAAGGAAATGCTGCCTGGTCCAGCCCATCCTCACAATTGTTCCTATGCTTGAGCCCAAGAATAGGGCTGGGGTTGGGGCGGGGGCACAACGAGCTGCTCTTTTGGTTTTCTTTTTGTTTCTTTGGTCGGGCATCTGATTGAGTAGGCAGTTCCTTCCTATACCCTGCAGTCTGGAGTCCAGTCCATGGGATTCAAGGGTCTGATGTAGAGCTGATAGGGAACCTCAAGGGGCCTAGCCTAGGAGAGGTGGACCTGCGCTGTTTGAAATAAGTCCAGGGCTCTCGTTGAAAGTTTCATTCCATTTTTGCTGAGCTAAAGGAATCCATATGCATGTGGAAGTTGGATATTAAATAAGGAAGACCAACGAAGGATGATGCGTTCCAGTGATGGTGCTGCTGAAGATTATTGAAAGGACCATGAACTCCCAGAAGTACAAACAGATTTTCCTTGTAAGGGTTCAGCCAGAATGCTCCTTAGAGGGAAGAATGGTGAGACTTCGTCTTACACACTTTGGCTGTGTTAGCAGTCTGGAGAAGGACATCGTGCTGGGTGCAGTAGAAGGGCAGCGGCGAACAGCAAGAAGGTCCTCAACAAGAGGCAAGCACACAGTGGCTACAACCACGGGCTGAGACCTGCGAACAATTGTGAGGATGCTGCAGGACTGGTCAGTGTTCGGTTCTGTTATACATCAGGCTGCTGTGAATCAGGACCGACTCGATGGCACGTAATAACAACGACCTGCGGGCATGTCCACGTAACTTTGTCTTCTGGCTCGTAGGGGGGGGTCTCGATCTCTGTCCTACTGTCGAGAAGAAGCCTGGCTTTCTGATGCGAGTGCAGAAACCACAGTTGTTTCAGTAATGAAACACAGCCGCTGCCCTAGAGTCAGTGTGATGCATC
>NW_022106189.1:44284920-44295425 GCF_000313985.2 Echinops telfairi
GCCTGATTTTTCAGAAGCAGTATGCCGGGCCTTTCTTCTGAGGTGTCTTTGGGTAGACTAGAAGCTCCAAGTGTCTGGTGAGCTGAGCACATTCACAGTTTTTTCCACCTAGCTTCCATGACTGAGAATAAAGACTGCCAACTGTGAGGTATCTCCAGGAAGCAATGGGACTTCCGAGGACTCAGTGTCAGGAGAGTCCCGTCCCTGGAGCGGGACATCATGCTGGGTAAAGTAGGGGAGCAGCAGAAAAGGGGAAGACCCCCGGGGACATGAATGAGCATGATGGCTACAATCAAGGGCTCAAACATAACAATTGGGAGGATGGCACAGGTCCGGGCAGCATTGTGTTCTGTTATGCATTGGGCTGCTATAAGTCAGAACCACCTCAATAGCCCCTAACAACAACAACAACAACAACAAAATAAACCATACTCACTACCAGCAAGTGGATTCTGATGCAAAGCAACTCCATGAGACCCAGTAGGACTGCCCCTGGGGGTTTCCAAGACTGTAACTCATTAAGAACAAACTGCTACATCATTCTCCCACATAGGGGTATGGGTGGTTGAACCCCTGACCTTGTGGCTAACAGCCAAGTGGCTAACCACTGTGATACCAGGGCTTCTAAAATTCTTACTAATCTGCCCACTGTCATCTAGTTGATTCTGAGTCACAGTGGCCCCATGTGACTGAATCTTTCTGGGGGTCAGACAGCCCAGCTCCCAGAGGAGCCGCTGCTGTGTTTGAAATACCTGCCTTGCAATTAGCAGCCGAGCACTTACTCTACCGTGCCACCAGGGCTCCTCATGAGTGTGGGGTGTTTAAATTGCTTATCACAGTTGATCCAGGCAAAAGTGGGGGTGCAGCTGGAGCTGGAGGTTGAGACCAGACTGAACCCACAGCCTGAACCCTTGGCCAACACACTACCTTTCACAGGTGTCAGGCTGTCCCTCATCTGATCACTGGCCCAACGCATGTGGGTGTCCAGGGTAAACAGGGAGGAGACCGTGAAGAGGAGGATGGAAAGTTGTCCCAGAGACAACTCTTGGGAATCATAAGAGATGGAAGGACTGAAGGTTAAAGGCCAAATGGTTGATCGCAGCACATTGTCCCAAAGGGTCATTCACCCTGAGACTCTGACTCTCCTCCCAACGCCAGTCGCATGGCCATCTTGGCAACAGATGCTGTTGGCAAAAGCAAAGGGCATGTTGCCCTAGAGCCCTGGCTTTCCTGACAAGTCCCCATGCCCAACAACCGACCACTACTACATCACTTATTGCCAAGAAGAGCCTTGTTTGGGGGCTTACTTCCCCATTCTTAAAATTGCTTCTGGCCAAAAGTCTCTATTGCTTATGCAAAACTAAAGGCATGCTCTGGGGGCCGTTGGAGGTCGGAGCTAGGGAAGACTACGGGACAGAGTGCTAAGGTCTGGACAAAGGCAGACTGCTTGTGGGGGGCGTGCAGGGACCACTGCTATGAAGAAGAGGAGGGGCTCACGAAGGCTCCAGGCTGAGGATGGAGAGGGGTTCACGGGATAAAAGGTGAATGTGTTCCGTTGCTCTCTGGCAGGATTCAGGCCCACTCAGAGGTGTCCAGAAGAAAGGCCTGGAGATCCGTTTGGGACAAAGGAGCCCTTAAAAATCCAATGGCACCCAGTTCTGCTGTGATGTGCCTGAGGGTGCCATCAGCCAGAGGTGACTTGGGGACAACTGGCTGGTCAGCTGTCACTTTATGTGGGCAGCATCTTACCAGAGTTCTCCAGGGGGGAGTAAGGAGTCAGCAAGCTGGACTCAGGGAGTATTTGGGCTCAGATGTGACCACTGGAAACCACGTACATGCCCCCAAGCTATCGAGTCGGCCTGGTAATTAACCTCTTTAATCCCACCGCCCCTCCTTCCAAGATCAGATTTTGTTGTCTGGGAAACATTTAAACTTCGAGAAATCAGGAAGCGCACCGATGTCCCCAGCAGGCCTTCCACTGATGTGCCATTTGATTAATGTATGTGGCCGGGAAGACAGTTCACAGAGAATATAAATGACACTGGCTCCTGATTTCCATAGTTAATGTATTCCCGCCTGGCTACCGTGGAGGGCCTGTGTTTATCCACGGCATTGTGTCTTTTTGAAGTTCGTGTTTAATTCCACGTTGGTAAGATGCCATTTGCCAATTCAGATAAATGCAAAAGGGGGTGGGGCACGTTGCCTTTCCCAGAACGAAACGTGTTGAGTCTCAGCATCCATGCAAGAGCCGACAGGCCTTACTGCTGTCCAGGGTGCCTCCCATCTCCCGAACACGAACCATCTTGGAAACGCCAGAGCACTTGCCTCCTGTGCCCCCTAATTAGCTCCCCTACGATTCTACAAAGAGAGCAATTGGATCGTTCCATTCTCAGATGCCTCTCTTTGCTACACTTGCTTTGGGTTTTCTCATTTGAGATTCAGGAATCAACATGAAAATGAACATGAGAAAGATGGCAGGTGGTCCATGGTGACTTAATGCTCCCATCTGGGTTATGGGCAGACATGGTTGTTGCTACCCTGCCCTGTTCACTCCTGGTACTCTGATTTTGAGGACTAAATCCATCAGCTGCTCTGATTTGGGGGACTAAATTCATCAGAGGTAGGTCCCATGTTGGAAGCAGCAGTCAGGGGACAGTCGTAGAAGGCTGGCCTTCCTTGAGGGAGGCTCTGGTTGGATTCTCACCAGCGCACCAGTGGTCCACACACTGTAGTGGCTCTGATGCTGGCCTGGTTTCAGCTTCTAGACTAAGACCAGAAAGAACAGGCCTGGTGATGGCCTTCCCAAGAGCCCATGAAGAAGGCTGCATGGCTTTCAGACCTCTGATCCCCTTATGCCTGGGCTCTCCTTAAGTTAGGAGCTGACCCAACGGATGCGCACAGCAAACAACGATGTTTCTGTTCGCGGTCAGGGGCCCTCGCGTCAGGTCCCACTCGTAGCGACTCTGAGCACAGCGGAACGAAGAACTGCCTGGTCCTGCACCATCCTCATCATTGTTGTGCCCCGGTGTCAACCCACCTTTTCTTTTCATTTCATACTTCATTTGTTTTTAACAATTTCACTGACATCCAGTTCACACACTGTGCATGTCAATAGTTCAATTACATTTCTAAGCGTTGTGTAACCATCATGACAATCAATTCCAGGACATTTCTTCTTCCATGGACTTCTTAGAAGCACCCCATTTCTTGCCAGCCCCCTGACCCATCAGATCCCTTTGAAATCTATCGATCCAGTAGTTGTTTCTATAGGCTTACCTAATCTGGGTTTCACATACAGAAAATCATACAAAATTCAGACGGAAAATAAACTAAAATTAACACGACACAATGAAGCAGAGAAAAACCTCAACCCAACTCTTCTTCCTCGTCTTCACTTCCCTCCACCTTACCAAGCAGGGTGCCCTGCTCCAGGACTGGTCTCTCCGGGTCACATGTCTAAAGTAGGTGAGCTGAAGTCTCGCTGTCCTTGCTTCTAAGTAGCATTCTGGCTATATGTTTTCCAAGACAACGGGATAATATTTCATTTGATTGAATGGTTTTACTAGTTAGAGCAACTTCAGCTCAAGCATTGGTTCTGTCATTGAACCAGGTGTTGGTGGGCCCTTTCCTTAACCATGCCACACTCCAGTGCATCGCCCCTTCTCTGGCTTCCTCTGTCACAAAGCTTAGCTGGGTATTCAGGACTTCCCAGGGATGGCTTCAGAAGCAAGTAGTAAAGGACTACGACATTCTTTGCAGCAGAAATAGTTCTTCAACAACTTCTGCCCTCCCTGGGCCCAATTCTGAGAGCATAGTAGCCTTTTCATAAAAACTTAAAAATCAGCAGGAGAGACACTCTCTCTCCCCACCTTCTCGTTTCTGCCTCCCATGGTTTATTTTTACATGAACATATTGTGACTGCAAAATGAGGCGGTTGTTGTCGCCCTATCTCAACTGGATTCCCACTCCCAGTGACCCTGTCGGCAAAGTAGGACTGCTCTTCCCGGTTTCCGTGATTGTACATCTTTACCAGCACCGATAGCCGCATCCTTCTCAACGAAGCCCTGGCAGATTTGAACTACTGACCTTGGTGGTTAGCAGCCTAACACTAACCCACTGCACCACCAGGGCTCTGTGTCATTATTGTCACGGGGAGCTATCAAATCCGTCCCAGCTGATGGTGACCCTCCTACAACAGAGTGAGATACTGCCCACCCTGGGTCACCCTCACCGCCGCAGCGCTATCTGATCCCATTGTCTCAGCCTCTGAGCCGGTTCATCTCCTAGAGGGCGCCCCTCCCTGTCATGGACCCACTAGTTTGCGCAGCATGAAACCCTTCGCCAGGGACTGGTCTCTCCTGATGACATGTCTAAAGTAATATATACTTATGGAAAAAGCAAATAAATGTGGAAAGTAAAATTAGCTCCTACTTGGACTACCCATAAATCACCTCTGACAACATTTTGGCATTTTGCGCCTTTCTATTTTTTCTCCTTACATGAGCATAATTAAACACAGACAGAAGATGGATAGATATATGCTATCCACAAGCATATCTGTGTCTATATAGGTATATTAAAAAAGCTCCCTGCCATTGAGTTGATGGTGACTCACAGTGACTCTATAGGACAGGGTGGAACTGCCCTTGTGAGTTTTTATGACTGTTTAATTCTTTATGGGAGTAGGAAGCCCTGTCTTTCTCTTGCATGATCATGTACATGATCACTTGCATATGCATGTATGTATGTGCACTTAGTAAGGGCTTCACAAATTTATGGAAAAATTGAATGAAAGGATAATGGAGTTTTTCCACCAACTTTTTAAAGTCTTATATGGGGGCCCACGTGGTGCTGTCTGGTAATCGTTGGACTGCTCACACCAAGGTCAGAGGTTCAAACCCACCAGCTGATTCCCAGGAGAAAAACGAGGCTGTCTGCTCCTGTAAGACTTGACAGCCTCAGAAACTCTTTAGAGCAGTGTTTCCCAAAGTGATGGATTCTGCCCCTCTGTCAGGGGCATGATGTAATGATTTGGGGGGAGGGGAGGGGCACAGAAGCGTCTCTCTGAGTTGTAACTGACTGGATGGTAGTGCTATGTGTGAGGAAGGTTAAAGGAACCCTGAGAGTCGTGTGTGTTCAACTGTCAACTATAATTCCAGCAGTTCAGACCCACCAACCATCCCCAGAAGGGAGACGAGGCCGTCTGCTCTCATAAGGACTGACAGCCGTGGAAATGCTCTAGATGGTGCTGGGTGTCAGAACCAACTACATGACTGTGGGTCTTGGCGGGGTTACAGAAGGTCATGGAGCCCCGGGGGAGCAATGTGTCCAGTGTTGAGCTGCTCACCGAGAGTCCCATCAGCAGTTGTCACCTACCAGCCACGCCAGGAGTGAAAGACACACAAGTCTGTGTCCACAAAGTCATGCAGTCTCAGAAACTCTAGACGGTATCATGGTGAGTCGGAACTGACTCGATGGCAGTGGGTGCAGGTTTGAGTGTGTGTGTGTGTGTGTGTGTGTGTGTGTAAGAGCAGGTTATGTATTCAGATGGTATCCTGCTTGATTAAAAATTTTTGTTTCATCTTATGACACTAAACCCTTCTCTAACATCTTCAGAATCTTGACATCTGCATAACAAAACATCTTGTGGGATTATATAGAAATATTCTTCGCTGTGTGAAGTGTAGATGAGGCAACATTTCCCAACTCAGGGAAACCAGTTCCCACCGTCACTTTGCCACCCAGCCTCTGCTTTCTTCTGCACCTGCGTTTCGCTAATACATCACGTATGGCCACTTCCTTCTATGATTAGTTGTCTGACCCTCTACCAACAATTCATCCTTTTAAATACATTTGTAACGATAATTCCATGGTTGATGTATGTCAGCAGCAGTCTAATTGCCTAGCCTCAGTCCTAAGAAGTTGAATTTCATATTGGGGAGAATGTGAATCCTATTGGCAATGGATACATCATTATCAAAATGCCTCTGAAGAAAAAGACCTGACTTCTCTCCCACCTGCCGCCCGGGGAAGTCCTTCCTCACCCCGCTCAGTGTTGAGCGCTGAGGGTTACGAACATGCCTCAGTTTGATAGATGTAATCATTGGGTACTGTGGCTTGTGTTGTCATGTATAAAAGATGGGTGAAATGGATTTCTTTTTGTTATTTCCATATATGTGGAAATAACAACTATATATCTATATACACACATATGTATAGTATATGGGGAGAGAGAGCCAGACCTGCTCCAGCCACGTCACCACTCCCATCCCTTTTTTATTGGCACAGTAATGGTTTTCTTATTGATTTGTAAGCTGATTGCTGATTATGGATATTAACTTTTTCCCGTTACATAGGTGTTGCAATGTTTGAGTCCGCTTGCCGTAGGAATGGATTTTGTTTGATGTTTTAAGAGAGTGATTTTTAAAACCTCTATTCAGACACAAAATTGTTTTGCTAGATAGCTTCTTACCTTGGCTTTGACAATTAACCGCCTCTGCCAGCTCCTAGATTAGAGCCCAGATTACATGTTAGTACCTAGGCTGGTCTACATTTTTTATGGGCTCCATTTCACATTTAATTCTTGCATCTTGAATTTATTTTGATGGATGGCTGAGTGTAAAATCCCATTTGGCTTAGTTCCAAATTCACTTCCCTTTGCAAAAGATTTTTAATGGTCACTCCTCCTCTCATTTGGGGACGTACCCTTTGTGCAGTCTTCAGCGTTGCGTATATTTACCAGCATTCATTTGGAGACAAACGCATCTGTTAAATGTTGCATCACTGCCACATGGTGCCACCCTTTGGAGCTTTATAAGCGGTGGTACAAACCCTTATCAGAAACCTGTTCTTTCAAGAGCTGCCTGTTTCAAGTTAAATTGTGTCTTCTAAAGAGATTTACTCAAGGACCAGGCTCCATACCTGTGATTCTGAGAGTATAGGAAAATATAGTCTTTGAAGAAACCAAACCCATTAACGTTGGATCAGTTCAGACTCAGCTGCCTTGTAGGACAGCGTAGACCTAACCCAAAGGGCTGCCAATGTTGTCATCTTTAGTGCATGGAATGCCGCCCTGTTCTCCGATGGGGTGGTTAACTGCCGAACATTAGGTTACCAGCCAAGTGCTTTAACGACTGCTTCACCAGGGATCCTGCAGTCTTCCCAGAAGTAGCTTGTTAATATAAGATCAGACTGGGGGGTTGGCCAGTCAGAGCCCCGTGAGCCCCTTGTATGAGAAGAGATCCGGCCACCCACAGCAGGAAGACATCATCTGAAGAAGAAGGCAGAGATGGAAGGTATGCTGTCACAAAGCAAGGGATGCCTGGGCTTCAGTAGGTGGGAAGGATCCGCCACTAGGACCTTGAGAGAGAGCAGCTTACCGAGCCTCAGACTCAAACCCACACAATCCTAACAACCGAAATCATCTCCAGCTGTTGCCAGATGTCCCCTGTGGGGTGAAACATCCACTCCCAGAGGAGGACCAGTGGTGCTGGTGATATCTGAGGTTCCCTGCGGCACTAGGGCCCTCCGGCTTTTCACTCAGCACACTGTACTTCTGTGTGTGTGTGTGTGTGTGTGTGTGTGTGTGTGTGTGTTGGCCTTTCGTAGATAATTATAGAATTAGGAGAGTATTTCCAGCTATTCGTGCAAATCACCGTGGCCTGATTACAAATTTAATATTTGGATCACTGGGCCATTAAGATGCTGATTTGAAATTCAATTTTCTATTTTTTAAAATGATCGCTTTGCGAATTATATCTGTTAGGCGATTGCTTTTATTTAAACGGCCTGAATAATTTTGCCCACTCGCTGTTCATGAATAATGCTTTCCAGGTGACCAGTAGCATGGCCACTAATGGCCACTCGTGTCTTCAGACTCCAGTCAAATGAGAGGTTGCCTATGTTTGTTTGTTTTTTCACTTTCCACTGATGCTCTCTCAACTCAGACCTTCAATTTGCACTCCTGAAGATCCATAAACAGCTTGGCAAGACACCTCCTGCCCTCTGTGTGTGTGCTTCCCTCGCCCCTCACTTACCCAGTTGGCTTCTAGAAGCCCCGGTGGGACATGCTCCACTGTGGAACAGTGTGGGACCTTGGTCAAACATGGAGTTTCATGGATGTCATCTGCAATAATACACAGCGCAGGTGCCTACCTCACCAAGTGTGAAGTGAACCCCAGAGCTAGGACAGGCATGCTCTGGGGGGTCTCTGAGCCTCTTCATTAGAAAACGGATTCCATCAATGGTTCAAGGGTTCCAAGAAGTGTAGGCTGGCCTTTGGGGTCTGGAGGTCCTCTTGTTGTGAAAACCTATATTTCCACTAAGATTGGAGGGATCATTATGGCCCAAGCACGGTCCCAAGCACTACCTGTCTCAAAGTTATCAGGGAGGACTCGCATCACTTCCACTTAAGGAACCAGACATAGGTGTTAAGTCACTTGCTTAAAGCCGTGGCGCAGATACACCCTAGAGCCCAGGCTGAGCTCAACTCTGTGACTTCAGACTCAGCCCTCTTGTCCATGACTTCCAGTGCCTCTGGATTTAGGACGACGTACATGTAGTTTGCTTCTTTTTGTTTCCCATGTAAAAAATGGACTCGACCCTCCAGCCTCTCTGTTAGTAGCTTGCCCATTGTGTTAACCATTTGCACCTCCTAAGCACTCGGCTCCGATCCACACAGGCTACATTTGGAAGCTATGCAGGGCTCCCAGTGGGGAATCAATGCCAAAGAATTCACGTTCAAAGATCATTTCAGCTGTATGATCTTAATCCACACGTTCACCATCCCCACCCCCACCCTGTAGCTCTCCTTTTAAAGCAAGCTTTTTGTTTATTGTGTGCGAAACACAACATGCCCAACCCAATGCCCTTGCCATCGTCCATGCCATCAGGTTCACCTAGGTTCAAAAGAAAGGTTTGCTGTGTAGGGAGATCACAGTTCATGCAGGTGGGGAAAACAAACCCTTGCTCTCATCAAGTTGATCCAACTTACAGAGGCCCTATCGGACAGGATATAACTGCCCCGATGAGTTTCCCAGACTGTCACTCTTTACAAGAGTAGAAAGCCTAGTCTTTAACCTGCATGCAGGTGGAAAGACCAGTTCAACTCAAACCACTGATGCACCCCTTCTTAACGTGTCCCCCTCCACACGAGGCTGACCCCACCACCACACCCCTAGACTGAAGAAGCAGCAGCATTATCTGCTTTCTTACAAGAAGGGAGGAGTGTGGGGCCAGCTACGATGGCTTACGGCATCTGACGGTCAGCCTACTACCCACCATTCCACATTGGCTACGCCATGGCCAACTAATGCTTAATGCCATCCATCCGGAAGTGGGTCATCATTGATGAGATCTTCAGTGATGACCCAAAACGGGTCGTGTCATGAAATGCATGTGCTGCATACGCTCCACAACAGGACGTAGGGACCTTGTGTCCCCGCCTCTCAGAGACGCCTCCAAGCAACGTGCCCAGTTTTCACAGCCGTGGTGGTTCATCAGCACTTGCCCATGTTTGTCCCGGAAGAAGAAAAAGAAGAAGAAACTAGTTGCTCACTCCCAGGAATGGTCCTTCCACCATGAACAAAGACTGCTTAGTCTGTGGAGCTGCAGCCTGTCGGTTTGTTTATTTTAATCCACGATTTGTAGCCAAATTTGATTTCCCCCGGTCCTTTCTTAGAGAGAAAACCCAATCCTATTAAAAAGGAAGTCGGTATGTAAAATGAAACCATTATGGCAGATTCAAATTCATGCTGTTTGGGTGATTTAATGAACACCCTATTTGGAAACATTATTGGCTTAAGGAAACAAACAACGAACATTCCATTTTCCACTAGCGTCGAGTATTTCAAATCCATTTCCCCAACACAATGACGTGTTTACATGAATTGTTCTGTGGGCTGAATTTTGATCACACTGTAGGGTGTTTGAGATAGAAACGTACAGACAGGGAGGCAGAAGTCTTTACAGCTAAGGCCACCTCTGTCACCAACATTGTGGCCGCCAGCAAGTCACTTCGTAGCTGGGGACATGCTCAGCTGCGAACTGAAAGGCTGGACATTACAAGCCACCCACAGGTGCCTCGCCAGGAACGCCCAGGGGGTTGCTTCTAAGAAGCCGCCAGGGAATGCGCTCCGGTGTGGGGCTCCTCTGACGCACACGCGGTCACCAGGAGCTGCAAGTCACTCCGCAGAAATTGGTTTTCCTTCTTCCTCCTCAGTTTCTTCTTAGTCAGAGGAGCGTCTCTAACTGCATTTGCCCCTGAAATGAGCAAGGATTTACCCACAGCCAGTCTCATTCATACCCTCACATCAGGCCCAGCGGGTCAGTGGTGGGACCCTGAGACACCCCCCGCCCCCCATGAACACAAGCTCTGGGGGCTCCTGATGCAGGTTCACAGTGGCCTGGGAAGGGCCACCTGGTGGGTAGGGACCAGGAGCCTCAGCGAGCTCATCGAGGCTCCTCTGCTCACTCAGGGGACCAGAGCACTCACACGTGTGCTGTTC
>NW_022106189.1:44296062-44297435 GCF_000313985.2 Echinops telfairi
TGCATATGATTGTGTGAGCGAAAACATGAATGCATGTTTAAGTGTGTGACTGTGTTTGAGAGAATATGCAAGTACTCATACAAGTGTGGGAATATTCGAGTGTGATTGTGTGAGAGTATGTGAGTGTGCTAGTGTGTGATTATGTCCGAGTTCACAAGTGTGTACAGGCATGTGTGTTTGCACATGTGAGTGAGCGTGGCTATCGTGTAGTGCCTTCCACTGCAAGGGCTCATTTTCTAGCACACTAGCAGACAATACGTCCTTGATGTCTGTAAGGATTTTCATACGGTTCATGAGTACATAAGAGTACGTGCGTGTGTGTGTGTGTGTGTGTGTGTGACATGTGAATATATGAGTGTGAGAGTGTGCTTTGCTAGGCTTGTGAACCAGTGAGCGTGTACTAGATCGTGGGTGTGTAAGTGTCTGTGTGAATGGGTGGGGTGTGTATGAGTGTGGGAGGTGAGAGTACAGGTGAGTGTGTGTGAGTGTGCTACAGAGAGAGGCAGAAAGGGATCCTCTGGGAGAGAAGGATCGCGGCTCGCACACAACACCCAGGGACCGCTGACTTCAGGATGGGGCCCCACCTCCCAGCTGAGAGTCCCTTTGGAGTACCTGCTCTGCAGGCGCCAAACCCAGACCCAGCTGACTGCAAGGGAGGGGAGCCTGACGCAGGACAAGGAGACAGCCTCCTCTCTCCCCTGCAGGGCACCGGGTGGGTCCCCCTGCTGACTGTGTGGTGCGCGGCTCCACCACTGTAGTGCCAGGCTGGATGTAGACTTGGATCAGGACTCACTCTGAACTAATTAGCGGGAGATGTGCCTCATTAGCATGTCTCCACTAATTATCTTGGAGGCTTGCTTGCTCCTAGGATGCCATGAACCGTATCACTCATTGTGAGACCAGCTGAAAATGTCATAGCTCTCGCGAGACTCCGCGGGCCTCTCCCACTGGGAGCGGGCTGGGTTCTGCTGGGGAGATGGCTCACCATGGAGTTGAGTTGAGAGTTGAGGGTTCTGGTGGAGAGATGGCTCGCTCACCATGGAGTTGAGTTGAGGGTTCTGCTGGGGAGATGGCTCGCTCACCATGGAGTTGAGTTGAGTTGAGTTGAGGGTTCTGGGGAGGTGGCTCGCTCACCATGGAGTTGAGTTGAGGGTTCAGGGTTCTGGGGAGATGGATCGTTCACCATGGAGTTTAGTTGAGCGTTCAGGGTTCTGGGGAGATGGCTCGCTCACCACGGAGTTGAGTTGAGGGTTCTGCTGGGGAGATGGCTCGCTCACCATGGAGTTGAGTTGAGGGTTCAGGGTTCTGGGGAGATGGATCGCTCAGCATGGAGTTGAGTTGAGGGTTCTGCTGGGGAGATGGCTCGCTCACCA
>NW_022106189.1:44297795-44299794 GCF_000313985.2 Echinops telfairi
CACACCAAGCGGACATGAGACTCCTGTTAGAGGTGGTGTCACTGAGGGGAGGGGACATTTCTGTTTCATGAAAGCACAGCAGATGTGTGAGCACCACTCTGGTCCCTCCCAAGGGCAGAGAAGCCTCAGTGCGCTCACTGAGGCTCCTGGCCCCTGCACACCAGTGGCCCCTGCATGTCCGCATCAGGCGTGTGAGCTCACACACTCATGTATGCACATTAACACATACTTACACACTTGTGTTATCGCATATAGTCCTCAGAGTTGCACTCTCACACACACACACACACACTTGTATGCCTTCACATGCACTCACACCTCACACACCACACTTTGTCATTCTAGATATTGGGGGGTGGAGGTGGGCTGAAGTCCCCCTGAGTTGCTCCTGGGAACCTCCTGGAAGAGCTAAATAAACAAAGCCATACAGGGGCAGGCATACAGGAGTCCTGATGATGTAGTGGGTTATGCATTGGGCTGATCACTGTGAGGTTAGCGGTGTGAAACCACTGGGCACTCTGTGGGGGGAAAATGAGGTTTACTCTGCTCATAGAGATTGACAGTGTCAGAAACTCACAGGGCTGCTTCTACTTATCCTACAGAGTCTCCCTGAGTTAGTCTCAACTCTATGCCAGGAGGAAGACAGTGACAAACAGGAGCCCTGGTGACTTAGTGGGTTTCACCTTGGGCTGCTCACTGCAAGGTCAGCAGTTCAAACCTACAAGCTGTTCTACAGGAGAAAGATGAGGCTTTCTGCTCCAGTCACTGACTGCACAGCAGTGAGGTCTACACAGTGGCACGAGGCTGCCTTCTCTGCGTGCAGGCGTTTGCCTTTCTGCGCTGCTCTGATTTCAGCTCGTGTTGTTCTGTCACTGTTCTGCCTAATTCAAGTCAAGAGAAAACTTTGACCCACACCATCTGGATAATTACCTCGGGTTTATTTTTTCTTGATAATGTTCTTATGTAATTATCATCAACATGGCCTTTATCGTACCAGAATAGGAAGAAACATTTAAAGAAACTTCTCATCTTTACTTTATTTTTTTTTCAGACTTAAAAAGAAATGAAAAAGAAGAAAGAATGAGTAAAAGAGATAAAGTGAAATTTTCCCATCATTTAAGTGGGAAGGGCTTGGTTGAAATAAACACAAAAGGTTTTAAGTATCCTCAATAATAGTCAAACACAGCAACTTTGGGCCATTGTCAGAAGTGCTCTCATCTGCGGAATTGCAGACCTGTGACCTCTAGATAAGTTTCAAAATGCAGAAAATATTTATCTTCTTGCTATGACCTTCCATGCACAAGTCATGAGTCAAGGATTTGTTTCCTAGGGAACTAGTGACTGAGGAAGATCTATAATTAAATCTGTGAGTTATATGCTACACATGGGAATTGGGTACGCACCAAGTCCTTAAAAAAAAATCCCTTAATATTACTATAGCTTCCACTGGCGGAATTAAACTCAACTTTTTCTGGGATGGTTTTAGTAGCATTGCTAGGAATCTGACTGTCAGAAAGCTCTTGTGTTTCTTTCTCAAGTCAGCGCATGTTGAGGATTTTCTCACATTTCCTTCTAGCCCTAACATCCCTCTCTGAGTGGACAGCACCTGACACTGCAGCCTGGAGGGGCTCCGTGTGTGGGAATGTGTCATTAGAGGGTCCTTCAACTGCACATCCCATGGCAGAGTGAGAGAGAGCTAAGACGTGCATTGTGGAAAGTTCCTGAAGCTGCAGGATCCATTCCCCCAGTACAATCCTACTCAAGATGCCTTAGGATAAACAGATACACCCACCCCTGGCTTACTATCTTGTGATCTGACCTTTTACATTTACCAGGACAGTAATAAAGAAAGCTGCCAACGACAGTGTGCATTTACAACACACATCTAGCAGTAACCAACGCCAGGTCTGAGAAGAGAAGAGAGTGGCTCTGGTTAGGGTCATGCATCGACTCAGCTGGTTTGGCAGTTGTGGACTGCCATCATCATCCTCTCTCTTGT
>NW_022106189.1:44303415-44307243 GCF_000313985.2 Echinops telfairi
ATCACTATGTCCCAAAGCTTCACCTGCGAAAAGGAAAGACAAAGAATTGTATTCTAAAAAGCCTGTTCTGGGGACACCAGGAGCAAATGCTGAGCACCTAGCACGAATAATCTCTCCGCAGGCTGGGGCACTGTTGTAGAAATCGCCACCTAGGCGCTCAAAGAGGTCTTTTAAAATTTCTAAAGTCAATGAAGGTAAAGACGTTCCGACTAGCTCATGAAACGTGCTGCTGAGCACCCTCCTTTCTCCGAGAGCGCTGGATTCGTGCTACAGGTAGTCCAAGTTTTTTCAAATTCACTTGAACAATATCCCTCACTGTAAGAAAGGTTCCTGAATTCAATACACCCCGCCCATGTTCCTTCCAAGGTTTCATTAAATCCATTTTTTAAAACCACGTTTGGGCAGGCCCAGCCTATTTCTGGAAACGTTCTACGGGTTTTCAGACAAAGAACAGGGATGATCAAAACACTGGGCAGGGACAGTGGCTTGGTTTAGCTGCCTGCGTCAAGATGGGAAGTAGTGACCACGCACAGCAGCTGACCGCAGGGGACATAATGACCTGATGAGACCCGAGTCTCCCTTAGGTTTTGGCAGAACCCTGCTGTCTTCCATCCTTGGGTTTCGGGGGGCCGCCGCGTGCTATCCGTGGAATGGGGCTGGCAACCAATTATCCTCTCCCTTTGTTCCTGCACTGTCTTGTGGAAGAAAAGAAATTATACCTTAGAGCACATATTTCTTAATAAAACAGCATTGAGTCGTGAAATTAGCATTTTGAGGATGGCATTGTCTTATTCTGAAAGGCATCTTGGTTGATTGACTTTTTTGAGATTGTCTCATCAGCAGGCTCTG
Source organism: Echinops telfairi (assembly GCF_000313985.2). Lineage (NCBI taxonomy): Eukaryota > Metazoa > Chordata > Mammalia > Afrosoricida > Tenrecidae > Echinops > Echinops telfairi. The sequence continues at coordinate 44,304,265 of NW_022106189.1, forward strand.
GTGTTTGGGATTCTCCTGTTGGTTTGTTGCTTCCTGCACCCTTGTTTTGATTGGGTTGGGCTTGAAGACCGCTCAGGAGTGGACTTCCTTGGTTCAAGTCGTAGGATTTGTAAAGTAAGAGCCAGGAGACCTCAGAGGAGAAAAACAAATCGGGGAGAACAAGGAGTGCGTGACTGTTATATTTCCTTCTATAGCTACACACGTTTCTGCAGCTCCATGGATATTAGCCTACTTTTCACGAGAATATTCATGGATGATCAAGAATAGGCCCAATCCCTTGGTCTTTGGTCAGTATACCAGGTGAGCCTCCCTCTTTGCTCACTGTGTTATTGATTGATTGGTCAGCGTGGACCTGAGTCTCTTCAGTGTCTCAAATGGACCCCGGATCATCAAAATGGACCCTACCAGCACCGGCATGTTTACCAGTCACCCAACTTTTGCCTTCATGGCAGTCTCTGCATCTTGAAAGTGGAGACTACCCCAACCAACCCACATGTCTTAGAATCAATTCCACCTCAGGGGATCCCCTTGGGTGTGAGAGTGAAAATGTGCTCTATGCTTTCAGATTCACGCCACCAGCCTTCGAGTGAGTAGCTGAGCATTTAATGGTTTATCTCACTCAGAGACAAGCACATTGGGCTAAGGCTTTGAGCTAAGCATAGAGACTCCAAACCAAAATCAAACTCATTGTTGGCCAGTTGATTCTGACTCATAACGAACCAAGCCAAAGCCCACCTCCCTGTTGTCCAGTTGATTCTGACAAAGTGGAACTTCCCCCTCGGGTTTCCAAGGCTGTAAATCTATTCGGAAACAGCCTGCTTCCTCTTTCCCCGTGCTCATTCCACTGTGCCGCCAAGTGCCTTTGCAAACAATGCAAGGCTCACCTGTCATGGTTAGTGTCCCGCCGATGGAAACCATTCTAGGTCAAGGTGCTTGTCTCTGAGAGGTTCCGTCTGCCCTAGAGCTCTTTCCAGAAAGGGTTAAGTAGTTCTGGATTTGACAGCACATTGCAGTTGCCCAGGTTCTTAGATGAGTCATCCAGTGCCACTCAGGTTCCTCAGATCCGACTTTCCAGAGGTGTGGCTTGGGCTTACAGTTTATTTTTTAATCCATCGCGCCTCTAACAGATCGTCATGTATGACCAAGATTGAGATCCACTGGGTTAAGAATTACAAACAAACAAACAAAATCCTCAATGCTCAAGTTGGATCCGATGAGTTGATTGTGGAAAACGGCAGGTTTGATGTGAAGGCGGGGGCAGTGGGAGGATAAGGGGCTGAAGGGGAGGGACTTAAAGGCTCAGATGACATTGAATAGATGCAGGCAGATGGCAGTCCCCAGTGGAGGGTGAGAAGAGAAGGAAGGGTGGACATCTTTAAAGGTCAGCATAACCTACTTTTGCTGTCAGTAATCATTTTATCCAACCCTTGCTACGACTATTTGAAAAAAATGTGCATTCCCATTGGTGGAATCTCTCTGTGGACTCGGCATTTTTATCTTTCCTGCTGAACCTCCTCAACATCCAACCATGGTGACAGGATCCCTTGCACACCATTGAGGCCACGGCTCAGGGTCATGTGGCAAAGCTGCCCATTCAATGTGAGACTCTGATTTCACTACCTGATTCTACTGTCCTGATGTGCCTCGCCCTGAAACCTTGGGGCCCTTACCAAATGGACTGATGGGAAATCTCAGACAATGAGGCTGTGCAACAGGGCAGGTTACAGCCATCGAGAAGGGTGGCTTGTACAATGCCCTGGCTGGTGCAGACACTTAAAGTGCTGGACTGCTGACTATAAGGCTAGAGGTTGGAATAGAGCCCCTACGGAGCACAGCTGTACTCTGAAGACACACTGGAGTGAGTAGCAGGGGTTGATGTGGGTGACAGCACCAAGTAGCGCCAGCATCCTTGGTGAGGGGAATGACGAAACCCTCCACTTAAAAAAAAGGTGTGGGGGGGTTTCAGCTGCTGCTGCATGATGAAGATAGCAGGAGGCTCTATGGCTTCAGGATCGAAGAGAACCCACCAATCCTGCCCTCACAGAGTTCACTTCTAGGAGGGGAGCTGACACAGCCAACATCGGCAGCACGTGTGGTGTGGCAGCTGCTAAGACGGATTGTGATACAGGCCAAAGGGCAAGCAAAGACCAGAGGAGGCGCAGGTTGCAGTGAGTTGGTTTTAATGCCATCGTGATGCATTGTGGGAAGGTGGTGGGCCGAGCAGATCAGTTTTCCCAAGCACCTGTTCACACCCAAGTCGTAGGTGAAAGTGCTCGGACAGCACGCTCCTCCCTCCCTCCCTGGGCTCCCCGGCTTCCGTGCAACTGCAGGCAGCGTTGGCTTGTTCGGTTCCCTGTTTCTCTTCCTTAGAATTTTTTTCCGGGGGTTGTATTTTGGAGCTCTGCCATTGGGTGTGTAAAATGCATATTATGGTGAGCTTCTGGACCCTTCAATCACTATATAATACACATCCTGGACTTGGGTGGCAGATTTTTGCCTTAATCAGGGCTAACGTCTACTCCCGCTCTTTGCTGGGTTCCTTTTGATGTGACTCACAGTTTCCTGACCCTCGAGGGTTAGCTTGTTGGTATCTTGTGTTTAAGTCTGTCTCCTGTGAGCAACATGTTGGTGGGTTATGATTTTTTCTAGCTATCTGTTCCAATGTCTCTTAGCCGGTGCATTTCACTCCGAACAGTGTGACTGTTGGTAGGTGTGAATTCACTGCTGTTGTTTACTAGTGCCGCTGTGTTGTCATTGCTGTGTGAATGGTTTCAGAGCTCTGCTTACTTTTCTGGACTGAGTCCTTTGTTTATGGGTTTGCTTTCCTTTCTGTCATTGTCGTCAATTTTGTACTTACGGAGCCTGCCTGCCTTTCTTCGACTTTATATTCGTGAGTAGGTTTATTAATTTTCTTCGTGGTTACCCTGGAAATTACCTCAATCTTCCTAAGTGTAAAGCAGCCTGTTTTATCTCAGTAAT
>NW_022106189.1:44309049-44313035 GCF_000313985.2 Echinops telfairi
CCGGTTGGACCCTGAGGAATGGACTCCACAGGAGCAGACATATACTCGCACTCATACGCCGATTGTAACACCTCTGCAGATTTCCCCAGTGCAGATGTCCCTGGAATTCTTCACCATTGCCCCTGTGGATATTGACTGTGGATCCATGTGAAATGTAACTCATCCTAAAGGCTGTAGGGCGTCCTTAATCTTCCTCAATAAGTGGGTCAAGTTCTCTGTGCTTTCAGCAAACGAGGCTGTGGCGTGGATCTTCCTCCAAGCCTCAAAGTATATGCTTCTTTATACGGTCCTGCCACCTGGATTGTTTGCTTGGCGTACAGAGTGAATAGATGTGGTATAACAATACAACCCTGACACACGCCTCTTTTGATATTATGACATATAGATTCCCTTGCTCTGTTCAAATGGCCACCTCTTGCTGTGTTCTGTGATGATACACAAAGTTGAATGTCTTTGCATAGTCAGTAAAGCATAGGTAAACATCTTTCTGGTATTCTCTGCTTTTAGCCAAATACTATAGTTATCAGTAATGATAACCCTGGTTCATTATTCTCTGCTGAAGGCTGGTACAGCTTTTACAAGTTCTCTTAACTTGCCTTTATCTTAAAAATGCCCTCATTTTGCCACACTATTTGAGAGACAATTTGCTGTATATAGAAATCTTGGTTGATATCTATATTTTCCCTTTCAGAGTTTTAGATATGTCATCCTACTGCCTTCTCTTCCGCATGATTTTGGCCACGCAATCAAAGTTTTGAGTCACTGGTCTTCCTGTGTCGGTCACTGTCCATTGTACCTGAGCTACTCTCAGGACTCCTCGTTGTCTTTGGTTTGGGGAAGTTTGATCACGGTATGTCTTGGTGACTTTCTTTGAGCCGGTATCCTATTTGGAGGTTTTTGAGCTTATTGGATGGCTGTCTTCTCATCTTTCATGATATTAGGGAATTTTTCTGCCAGCAAATCTAAACAGATTTTTCTCTGTGTCTTTTTTCGGTCTACTCCTCTTCTGGGATTCCCGTCACAATGAAGTTATTTCTCGTTGACACTTGATCGTGTGCCACGGAGCCCTTAGGCATTCTTCATTCTTCTTTTCTAGTCAGAAAAAAGCGTTGCTGAAACAAAGCAGCCTCGGGATCTGTCTGTCTTTCTCTGCCGCCGCTTTCCACCGATGCATCTGTGCCCGTCTGCTGGTGCTGCGCTGTCTATGGCTGAAATGGTGTTGTTCACCTATGCATTTCTAGTTGCTGTTTTTGCCTGCCAGCTGATTGTCTGTCTGTTTCGTCCTTCTTGCTTTGTTTTCCCGATTTCTTTTGCCATTTTGTCTTCTTTTCCTTCTATGTGTCTGTGTTTCCCTCCATCTGTTGAAATGCCTCTTTCTTGGTCTCTTGAAAGGTCCTAAAGATGAGTATTTTGATTTCATTACCAGGTGGTTCCATTACCATTTCTGCCTCAGGCAGGTTTTCCTGTCCCTTTATTTGGTCACTGGCTCATCTCGTCTTGCTCGGGCTCTTTGTGTGATTTAATGCTGCCTGCTATCTCTGAAGTATTAAGACATTTGTGTACTTATGTATTGATGATAAGTTATTTGCCTTACCCTATTGTCTTTCCTTTCATATATTTCGGCATGCAGGGCAGGTTGGATACTCTGGTCACTAAGTTGGCAACACTGGTGCACTCCCCCTCTTCCTTCAGGTGGTGGAGCTGCATCTAGGTGCATATGCCTGCGTCTCTGTGTCAAGCAGCTGAGGCCAGACCGGTGGTTGCTGGCTGCTATCTGTTATTGATCCAGTGGTGCACCAATAGGTGGTGGTTCTCACCAACTGTGGTAGCTGGTGTGTGGCGGGCCGAGCAGGTAAATGAGAGATTCAATCATAGTTACTTAGTGGGTCAGGGAGGTAGAGGTTGGCAAGGGGGTGGGTACTAGGTGGGCACGTGTGTAGGTGTGAGGTTACCACAGATGACTATCTGGATGCACGAAGATTTACACTGTGGACCCCACCCAGTAGGAGAGAGGCAGTGGGGAATCACTACTGGTTGTTGGCTTTGTTAAGATACAAGGGCCACATTTTGGTGACCAAGGAGGTGGGTGGGCAGGAGGATTTCCTCCTCCCTTGGTCACTGGTCTGTGGTGTAGACACCACTGTTCTCCAAGGCAAATGGAGCTGGCTCTCTGGTCCCTATCCCAACCCCCGTGGGAAGAGGAAGGGCTGCCCAAAGACCAGTGTCCTCACCAACCACTCCATAGACCTGCCCTTCCACCTGGGTTTTCAACCAAAACGACTGGAGTGGCCGCTGGTGCGAAGTTCTCTTTCCTGGCTCCCCTACCACCTGACTTTCCTGTGATCACCCGGCTCCTTGGATCTCTGTTCCTTACCTGACTGTCCTCTCCATCCTTGAATCCCGTCTATGTGGTATCTCTGTCCTACTGGGGATCCCATGAGGTCACCTCCGTGTGCTTCTCATCCAGGACCACTGCTGGCTTTGTCTGCAAGTGGCCAGGCTGTGCCAGGCCAGTGGGCAGGGCACCTCCTCTCCAGATCTCTCCACAGTCATTGCCTTCATTAGCTTATCTAGTGATCTGTCCTTTCATTGAATGCTCGGGTTTCAGGATTGTCAGAGTATCTGTTTCATTGGGTGTCTGGTCTTTGTTGCAGAAGGACGATGTGGTGTATTTGATGAGGGCACCATGTGAAGGCCTCCTTTTTTCCAGGCTGCCATTTTCAATCGTGTGGTCAGGGAAGCTGACACACAAGAAGAACACAGGAAGGGGTGGATCATCTGGTTTTGTGAGCATCCCAGACCCAAGAAATGAGAGCACTAACCTCAACAGGAGTGTGTCTGGAATGTTCCAGAAACAGCCGGGAGGCCAGTGTTGCTGGAGCAGAGCAAGCAGAGCAATAAAAGGCAGAGGAGATGGAAGACCAAGTCTCAGAAAGCCTTCTTCACCACTATAAGGACTCTGACCTTTATCCTGATTAAGAGAGAAAGTCTGGGAGGGTTTGGGCAGTGGAGAGACACAGTCCAGTGTATGTCTTTATTGGATACTCTGGCTGATGGATGGAGGCTCAACTGTGGGGATGGAGGGAGGTGGACGAAGGTGGAGGCAGGGGACCTGGCCATCATGCAGGAACACGTCTTGGGGAGCTTGGTCTGGCATGACCGTGGGAGACAGACGGGCTCATAGGATTCTGGATCTGTTTATAAAGTATTCTGGAGCGCAGCCTGCATGCCAGGCATCCTGCTTCTGGGCCCAGGCATACCCTCCGTTCTCATCCTCCCTGGGTTTTAGAGAGCAGCCAGCCTTACCCGCATCTCCAGATGAGTGAACTGGAGTTCAGAGGAAGTCAAAGGCTTGCCTCCAATCCTCATGCCCATCTTAGGGGCCATGGGTCTGTCTCCCAAACATGGTCTATTCTTCCTGCAGCAAGCCGCTGCCTTAACGATGCAGCAAGAAATTTAAGACTTTGGGGGTTCCTTATTGCATTATCGTGAATATTATTAACTTTCCCATAAAGTCCAATTTTGTCTATTTAAAAGCGACAATGAATCTTTCTCTTCAGAGATAGAAGTGGTTAGGATTAATGACCGACCATAAAATTTTAGAAGCAATTATTATGGTTTACCGTGCCATCTTCAGCTGCTTGTCACGTCACCCCTTTCCTGCCTCTTGTTTGTCAGAACCGACTGCACATCAAGACCCCACGAGCGTGGGGCGGGGGTAAGAAGGGAGCGAGGCTACCTGTGAACCCGGACTTTCAACGGGGGCTTTAATAATGGCATCCCTGTCACACAAGTTCAGTGACATTTCCTCATCTGACATCTGACACACCTCCGTGGGGCGTGCTCTACTTTCATCTCCTGTGCTTGATAGAATTTTCAAGTAACAGCTTGGTGCTGTGCTTCAACATAGATTGCTTGTGAAATGTATCATGAAAGCCTCCCTTTCTTTTTCCTTTCTCGGTACAGCTCCCATTCCTATTTGGGAT
>NW_022106189.1:44313437-44330061 GCF_000313985.2 Echinops telfairi
AGAACTCATAGCCACTCTATAGAACAGGGCAACCGCCCCTGTGAGTTTCTGAGACTGTAATTCTTTAGGTGAGGAGAAACCTTGTCCTTCTCCCTAGGAGCAGCTGGTGTTTCCAAACCACTGACCTTGCAGTTAGCGGCCAACGCATATGCATGAGGTAGTTCACTAGGGCTATGAGTCAGCATGATTTGATGGCATTGAGTTTGGGGGATTTTTCAGGGGGTGGGTGATTATCACAATGAAATTTAAGGGTGTATCTATCCCCACTTGTTTTTGTTGCCTACATTCTCTCTCTTACAGATACAGTGTCTCGATTTATTCAAGAAGTATGATCATAGATAGAGTCCTGGTACCATGACCTCAAAAGGCCAGAGGAAGGCTTCCCCACAGGACAGGACCCCTGGGGGGAATACCAGTGGGAGAACACTACTCTGGCCCAGTGCCCCACGCCACAGGAGCCTCGGTGCTAGAGAAGAGGATTAGGTCTTACAAGCACTGTAGGCCTCATGATTGGAGAACCTTTTTAGTACCATGCTTAGTGGCATTGGATTATTTCCATTGGCAGGTGGGCTGGACAAACCACAGGGGGTGTGCTGGACAAACCTGCTAGGTAAACAATGTCATAGCAACCACCTCCCACGATAGTTATATCTAGCCATGTTGCACATACAGCAGCAGAATTTCGTGTAAAGTGAATTCAGGTTGGGGGACAGGGTATCACCTTTCCTTCTCATTCCATGTAGCAGGTGCTCCCCACCCTCTGCTGGGTACATAAGGAACAGATAAATTCCTGGTGAGTCGAATCAGAGTCAGAGTGACCCCACAGGACCGAAGAGGGTTCGCAAAGCAAGGAACCTGTGTGGAACCAGTGCCACGTCTTCCCCTGCAGAGCAGCTGGTGGGTTTAAACAGCCACCCTTTTTTGCAGCCACGAACTTTAACCACGGCGACACTGAGGGACCTGCCGATGATAAAATGACAAATAACACCTTGAATCTGCCCTCGAGGAGAGGGTCTTTCAAAATGCTAGCCATCGAACAATTTATATGCCTCCCCTTGATATTAACCAGGACAAAGGAGAAATAGCCCCGAGTGTTAATACTCTGTCTCTTGAATTGAGTTATTTTTCCAAGGCAATAAAATTTGAAGATTGCAATTAGTTAACCATTATGAAGACAAATCTTCAAATATTTCTCTCACTGTGGTGACATTTAAAAGGCTTCCTGCTCTACCAAACAGTCAATTGGATTTTCCCCCCATCTTCTCATAATGGCTAATTGCTAAGCAATTGATTGAATCTCCTTTTGTTACTATATAATTACTAAGCTGGCTGAGCAAAACTTCCCTGACCATTTCTCTGTCTGCTCTTTTTGGTCACTGAAAGGGCAGAATTGGGAGAAATGTTCCTATTTGGTAAATCTCTCAGTAGATAATCTGGTTATTAGTGGAGTGACCAGGAGCAGTGGTTCAGTGAGTAAAGTATCGTATGTGTCCCCTGAGGAATCGTCTTATGGGTTTAAGCCTCACTTTCATCATCTGTAATATGGAGCTGATATGAGTGCCGGCCTCCGAAAATCTGGAGGAGGAATCATATGACATAATTCATTGTCAATGTTCAGCACCTCAGGACCATGGTAAGCTCGGAAGAAATCAAAAGTCTTTCTACTGCTGGACATGTAAGGGGATTTGGTCAACGTTGTTAAGTGCTCGATGCCACCGTCTCCCATTCTGTAAATGGAGAAGATGGAGCCACCCCCACTGCTGTTGCTGATTGGCACCTCTGAGACTGTTCCGATTCATAGTGATTCCCCATGGACCACAGAAGAGAACAAAGCCTGGCCCTGGATCACCTGCCCAATGGGTCCCATGTTTGAGCCCCTGGTTGTAGCCAATGTCAATTCAGCTCCTCGAGGGTCTTCTTTTTCACTGTCCCTCCACTTTATTAAGCACCATGTCCTTCTCCAGAGACTGGTCTCTCCTCTTGTATGGCCATTATTACATGGCCAGGAGATAGTCACAGTGCATAGGGTTGATGTGACTACAAAGGAGCCTACAGCTCAGAGCCCAACACCGACCAGCTCAGAAGACGTAGCAACCCCTTCACTGCTATGTACAGCCACGGACACAGTGCTTGGCTTCTATTATGTGTTCTAATGAGAACTCTTCCTCCTCCTCTCTGCTCCCAGAGGTCCTCCTTGGTGGTTTAAGACCTGGAAGACAACACTTGGTACACCCTTCACAATACACACCCTGTTTGCACCCACGTGCATTTTTTCATCTAGGAACTCATGAGCCCATGCTGTTGGGGGTGATGGTGCCATGGCTGCATCTCGGCAGAGGATGGGGAATCAAAGGTCTTCCCTTGAACTCCACCATGCACCTGTCAGCATGCTGGACTTCCAAGGCCTGTGTGGTGCTGGAGTCCCCGAAGCTATACCTTTCACCCTGCTTTTCCTAGGTTTGTGTTTTCAAGGCTTGACTGAGTCTACACCTAAAAATCCCAACATTGGTGAAGATTTCAGCCCGTTTTACTAAGTAAAATTGTGTCCGTGTGGCCTGTGGCTAGGGTCATGGATTGAGTTGTGCTCCCTCCTCCCAAAATAAAAATGAAATAATAAGAGATATTGAAAACCTAATCCTCAATGCCTGTGAACATGACCTTGTTTGGAAATGGAGGACTGTGGAGATGGTGTGTGTGTCCTTCTCCAAGATGAGTGCTGTTCTCATACAGGAAGTGAAGTATTTGGACACAGACACAGGCAAGATGGCTGTTGGCTTCACAGAGATTGACATCATATAGAGACAAGTCAAGGAATGCCCAGGATGGCCCAGAGCCATCTGGGAGAGGTAAGGAAGAAGGTTCCCCTAGAGCAGTGGTTCTCAACCTTCCTCATGCTGTGACCCTTTAATACAGTTCCTCATGTGACCCCCAACCATAAAATTATTTTTGTTGCTACTTCATACCTATAATTTTGCTACTGTTATGAATCGTAATGTAAATATCTGATATGCAGGATATATTAGGCAAACCCTGGGAAAGGGTTGGTCAACCTCCAAAGGGTCGTGACCCACAGGTTGAGAACCGCTGCCCTAGAGCCTTCAGAGCGAGCATGGTCCTGCCAACATCTTGAATTCTGGCCTCCACGGCGGTAAGGGAATCCCTTCCTATTGTCCAAAGTCTTGCACTTTGAAGAATTCTGTGACCACATCCCTGGGAATCCAACACAGATGGCTTTAAGATGCTCCTTCCTTTTGGCTGCCATCCCTGAAGGTGTACATTGGGATTCCGGTTTCCAAGGACATGGCCACAGGGCCCCCTCCATGCTGTGTCCTCAGAATGAGACCCGCCACTTTCAGTGCAATCCATGAGACGGTGATTGCATTTGCTGTTCGCAGTACGGACCCTGCACAGTTCTGAAAGCCAAAGGACTGCATAGGAAGAAGAAGCAATGCTGTTACCCTCTTTCTCAATGGAGCCTTTACTTCCGTTAGCAAAAAAGAAGCAAATCCTGTTAGGAAGCACACAACAGGAACAGACCTGTGTCAGCCCTCCCAGGATGTCATTGATATTTGTCACCTCCCATTCAGGGCCACCTCATTGCCCAAACAATGAGGAGACCGATGAGCCTGGCCAAGGCATCCCCGTCTCTTTCTCGGGTATAAAGAAACTGTCTTAACTAAATCTCTTTTCCTTGGGATGCAGAGAGATGGAAGAGAACATTTCAGTAGCAAATAAGCTGTCTGGAAGCGGGAGAAGTAGAAAGCACTTAGTCTTCTTCCCTGGGGCTTGGGAGGAGGCCAAGAGGAGAAGAGCATGGGGAGCCTCTGTGAAGAGTTGGACCCGGGCTGGTGCCACCGCTGCCATCACTTCTGCAAGGATGAGCCAGGGCATCATTTGCCCTGCCGAAGACCTGCCTGCTTCACTGATGAACCTCCCCCCACGCTGACATACCAACCCCTGTTGTTGCTATTGGGTACCACCAGGAGGTTGTTGCTGCATGGAAGTGTTCTTCCTTTGTGATTTTCCAACTCCGTATCTTCACACATTTCCTTGGGACACTTTTTCTTCTCTAGTGGCTCCATGACACCTTCTCCTCCTCTTTTATCCTCCATCGGGTCTTTCCCATTGGCTTCAAAACTACCAAGAGGGCCAAACTCCCTGTCATTGAGTTGATCCTAACTCAGCAACCCTCTAGGGCAGAGTAGAGCTGCTGCGGTGCGTTCCCAAGGCTCGCACTCCGGCAGAGAGCCTTGTCTTTCTCCTGTGGAGCTGCTGCTGGTTTCCAATCGCTGCCCTTCGGTTAGCAGCCCACAGCATGACGACCGCTTGACCAGGCCTCCTTCCACCCACTTCAGTTTCTCCTCTCAAATCAAGAGCAATTTTCAGAGTCTCTGCTGACATCCACTTTCACCTTTTTATTCCTGCATTTTTACCATCTTTTACAATCTTCATGTATGGTGTCCTCCCACCACTCATCAGGTCTCGGGTCATGCATGTTTGATGCGGCCAACCTATGCTGGAGAGGATTTTTAAATCCACATGGGATATACTTAAGGTCGTGCTTTAGCTCCTGTGAACTCCTTTTCATTTCTTCAGCTTAAACTTGAACTTGCATGCGAACAAAGTGATGGTCTGACTGATTATATTAATGATCCCCATTGCCTCTTTCCACAGATATAATTTACTTGATTCCAGGTATATTCCAGGTAGCCACTTCCCTGTATATAGTCACAATTGCTGTTATTGGAAACTAGTATTTCTGACAGATTAGTCATTAGCCCTAAAAAAAGAACATCACGAAATCTTGTTTCTCTCCCCAAGGGCATGCTTCTATTTTTCCTTTTTTTTTTTTTTCTACTTCCAGCTTCCCCATTCCAACCACCAGTAATGATCAACACGTCCTGACTACCTGTTTGATCATTTTCCAATTGCAGAAGTTGGTCAGAAGAGCCTTCCATCTCTTCCTCTGAGGCAATAGTGATTGGTGAGAAAGTCTGAGGAAGGGTCACAGGAGAGTGTCTTCTTTGCCGGCCTTGTGTCGCCTGCAGGCCTGTGCTCTAGAACTGACCTTGAAATGTACCTTTAGCAACGAATTCAAACTCATTCCTCTTGATTTTGAAACTCCTGGCATAGTAAATCATATGATCATCTGTCAACCTGGTCAATGCTAGTCCATTTCAGCGCCCTAATGCCTAGGTAGGTTATCGATCTCCAACTATTGCATTTCATTTTGGGCAACTTTACATTTTATTTGATTCGTCCTTGATCCATTTCTAGTTCTGATTATTCATGGATGCCTGTAGCTCTTTCTTCTCATTTTGCATAATTCATCATCATCATGTCATGATCCCAAGTGCTTTACTCCACTCACATCAGTCAGCAGACTTGATTTTAAAGTGGAAGCTTGTTTCCAGTGCCACTCGAGTGTCTTCTAAGTTGGGAGGACTCATCTTCTGCAGTACGTTCGACAAGATGCTACTATCTGGAACGTTCACTGGCCAGCTTTCTCAGGAGTGGGTCACCAAGTAAGTCCATCTTAGTCTGGAAACCCCGTTGAAATCTGACCACTGTGGGTGACACTGGTGGCATTCGAAACACCGGCAGCCTACCACAGTATTATAAACCAGCAAAAGAGTATCTTTGAAAAATAGTACTTAGCAATAGAATGAATGAGTATAAGCAACAACTTAGAAAAAGTCCAGGGAATGATAAAACAAAACAAAACCCAGCCACTTTCAAAGGCTCCCTATTGTATAATTCCATTGATAGAGCATTTTTGAAAGGGGAAAACATGGAAATGGGAAACAGACCAGTAAGTGCCAGGATTGAAGGATCTGGGAGACAGGGAGATGGGCTCTCTAAGACAGCAGTATGCAGGGATATTGGAGTCATGGGAAGAGTTTCTGCAGCTGGATAATGGTGGTGGAATGGGAACCTGCCCCGGTGATGAAACAGGATGGGGGAAGTACACATGGAACTCGGACAGCCACAAATGCACTGTCATTAGTGCCATCCTGTCGGTTCCGACCCAGAGTGACTCTATGCACAACAGGCGAAACACTCCCTGTCCTGCACCGTCCTCGCCAGTGTTCCTGCGACTAAGCCCCCTATCGCAGTTTCTGTGTCGGCGCATCTTGCCGAGGGCCTTCCTCTGTCCCACTACCCCCTACTTGACCAAGCACGATGTCCTTCTCCAGGGACTGGTCTCTCCTGACAGCACGTCTAAAGTCTGTAAGGGGAGCTCTTGCCATCTTTGCCTCTGAGGGGCACTCTGGACATACTTCTTCCAAGACAGATGGGTTTGGCCTTTTGACCGCCCATGGTACTTTTTAATATCCTTCTCTAGCACCATAATTCAAAAGCATTGATTCCTCTTCGGTGTTCTTATTCAGTGTCCAACTTTTGCGTGCCTGGGAGGCCATTGAAAATACCATGGCTTGGGTCTCAGATACACTAGCACAGGAAAATAATCCATACAAGAATAATCTATGGATTGCATGGAGGTCTATAATCTGGCGGTGATAATCTTGCTATGGTTTTATAAGAGGTTATCTTTGGGCACAGCTGGGTCAAGGTATTTCTTGCAACTGCTGGTAAATCTGCCGGCATCTCAAGAACAGAGCCCAGCGAGTGCTATGCTCTCTGCTGCTAGCCGGAAGAGCAGCCATGAAGTCCACCCACCACTTCATGGATGAAGAATGTGTGGGGATCTGCTTGCCTAAGGACAAGGGGCACGAACACCCTCAGGAGCAATTCTCCTCTGTGTCCCGTGGAGTCAAAGGCCAGGCTGACTGCAGTGGACGAGAGCACCAAGAACAGCATGTGGAGCTGCAGCAATCTGAAATGAAGATGCCCATTAAGAAATAGCCGCCAGCGCCATTGTTGCTTCTCGGAAACACACAAGCGATGCACGTAGAAGAGTGGCAGGGGCCTGCTGAAGTAGGCGTCAGGATGACATGGGAGATGTCTTCCCGGGGTTTGTCCTTCCAGAGTTTCCCCGGGACGCGTGCTTTGGTTTTCTAAAACCCAGTGCCATTGAGTCCGTTCTGACCCACAGTGCGTCTGTAGAACAGGGCAGACTGCCCCGTGACTCTCCTGGACTGTAACTCTTACAGAAGTAGAAAGCCTTACCTGTCTGGTGCTTTGAATTGCTGACCTTGTGTTTAGTAGCCCAATCCATAACCCGCTCTTCCACCAGGACTCCCTTGGTTTCCTTAACGGGGCCAGAAACAAACCTAGTTAACTTTACAAAAACTTCTTTGTCAAATGCACCTTTCGTGGGGCTATTGTTGTTAGTTGGTTCTGGAATACAGTAATGCCCGTGTCTCTTCTTGTCTTGTAACCCCAAGTGACAGGAAGAAGCACAACCCCCCCAACACACACACACACATTTGAGAGCATGACCACAAAATGACCGCCTGTTCAAGAGTGGACAACTTGGGGCTTAGTGCCTAGAGCTTAACATCAATAATTTGCAGCTAAAGATGCAATGACCTGTTGTTAACCTTGGTGACATGTGATTTGAAGTCAGATGCCTCATTGAGGCTTTTATTTCTGACTCAGCTCCCAAGCCAAGTGTAGAGCTAAGAGGAGCATCTTAATAGGTAAATGAAGAGTACAGACTCAGGTGCAGAACATCAAGAGAAAGGGGCTGTGCCCCTCTGTGTGGCTCCCCGCCCTCGCTGCGGACCTATGGGAAGGATCCAGTGCACATCAGTGATAGCAGCTCAAGACACCTAGAGGCCCTCCGATAGGAAGGGGACTCAGGAGCCCATAAAAGATTCAGCACCTACCTCCTCCAAGGAGAGGTATCCAACTGGCATTAATATTTTAGAAAAGGACTGGAAGGTAGAAGAGGGGCCATTAGTCATCACTAGCACCTCCATGGTACTGAAATTAAAAAATATTTTTTTCTTGGTGAGGTTGCATTTTTTTTTTGCCTTTATCTCTTTTTCTACTCTTGAGAACATTGTGATTTACATCTGTGATAAGCTTATAACAACAAGAGAACTTGGAGGTGGAATGAGCTACGCTGAGCGGGAAGGGCAAAGACCCATGAGCTGGGGCAAACATGTTTGGTTTCAAGTCAGAAAGCGCCAGAATGTTGCATCCCTTCTTCTACCACTAGGGAGCAAGTGGCCCTGCAGGTAGGAGTGGGACACCCAAACTCTCAGGTGCCACCCCCCTTGTGCTGTGCAAAGAATTTGGGTCTCATGCTATGTTCAGGGTGAAGGCTGGGAGTGACAGACAGACTCACATTGTTATTGGTGTTATTGCCCTTGTTTGGTTAGCCCTTAACTCATGGTGATGCTTGTACCGTGGAACAAAACGCTGCCCTATCCTGACCAGACCTGCACTAAGTTGTGGTCTTCACTCGGTGGTTTTCAGAAGTAGATCAACTGCCCTCTATTTCTTTGCCTGTGAGCTCCATTGAAATTCACTCAGTGTCATAGACACACACGACCTCCACTGACAGATGGGTAGTAGCTCCCACAGTGGTCAGGAATGGAGGTCAAGCCCTCCACATGGAAGGTGAGAAATCTCCCACTGAGTCAGGCAGGGGATTCTGACTCATAGAGAGTCTATGAGGTCCAGGTGGAGGCTCTATGAACCACAAGTGGAGACTCTGTGAACTACAGGTGGAGACTATGAACTACAGGTGGAGACTCTTTGAAGTACAGGTAGAGACTGTGAACAACCAAATGAAGTACTGCCCACACCTGTGCCATCTCCACTTCCGTTGCTTTGTTTCAACCTATTGTTGTAACCACCTTGCCACCCCATCTCAGCATGCTTTGTTTTACAATCGGTGTAAGTGTTTTACAATTCGACATTGTTTTACAATTCTAAAATAATACCAAGAAAGGAAAGCACACCAGTTGCTAACTAGTTAATTCTGGCTCCTGTCGACTCTCTATGTGCCGGAACAGAGCTGTGCGCCATAGGGTTTTCAGTGGCTATGATCTTTCACAAACAGACCACTGGCCTCTCTGTCAAGGTGCCACTGAATGGGCTCAGCCTAGCAGCCAAGCGCTTAACTGTTTGCACCACCCCCAGGGATTCCAGGCATTGTTAAGGGAGCCTGAACTTTCCCTAAAAGTGTTGGTGATCGAGGAGAACCCTCAACACACGTTATTCAGAGTCAGAGCGCTTGTGAGAGAGAATAATTTGACTCTGGGCACAAGGCCACTTCAAAGCCATGTACGTGTGCTCCTTCCTAACCAATGTGTATAAAAGGCGAACCGTAATGCCAGGCTTCCAATTGAACATGATTGAAATTTCATTTATTGTCGACCCTGCATGTGTTTCCAGGCATCTGATTTAACTTTAAAATCTGTTCTGAATTATAAGAATAATATGAATGAGCATTGAAAGTCTCAGTGAAAGGGCAGCCGACGCACATTTCCTGGGAGAAATTGTTCAATTGTTCGTGTTTATTGCTTCCAAATGGGAATAGCTCCCGGTCCGTAATGCTGATTGTGTTACATTGCTTTCTCTGAACCGTGGTTCAGATGAGTGCATAAACATTTGGGTTAACATTTCTCTGGGAACTCTGAAAAAAATCAGAGCTGGTATAAAGGGAGAGGAAGGAGCAATATTGAGGTAGAAACCAGTGGCAAAGGAGGAAGTGTACTCTCTAAGAGCACCCAAGGGTGCGGCTGATTTCTTGTCCTTTTAGGTGATAGGCTGCGTACAGAAACCTCCCAATGATGCCATTATGGTGATAAAGCTCAGGAAGTGCGAGAAGTTAAAGGTGTGCCTCCTGGTCACTTGATGCACAGCGAGAACAGGCACCCCACTCAAAAAAGCAAACTCATTGGCATTGAGTCCACTTATTGGGGTGACCCACTGGGCACGTGCCAATCTGGGAATTGAGGCTTCAAGGCCCCGAGTTGTGGCTCTGCCACCAGCACAGGTCTGTGAATGTATTTCTGACCAACATCTTGATGAATTGAGCACATCACAGGTGAGTCCAGACTGAGAGAGCTCCCATCAACACCTGGCTTAGAAGCCTTGTTGATTCGTCATGTGTAGGCACTTCTACCAGCCTCCAGCACCCACCTGTCAGTTGATGGCACACAGTAGAGTGAAGAGCACAGCCTCCAGATACTTTCATTCCGTCCGAAGTCCTTACCTGCTTGACTTTGGCAAGGTTTGTGGGGCTGGGTTTCTTCATCGGTAAGAAGAGTTGATGTCAGCGCTTATACCAACTGGGTGTTGTGAGGATTAAAGGACATGTGTACATAAAATGCTTCCAACAATTGTGGCCCAGAGTTTCTGGTGAGTAAGTGGAAACTTCTCTCAGCATTAAGGAGGTGGCCTGCCAACCACAAGGTCAGCAGTTCAAATCCACCAGCCCCTCTACGGGACAATGAGGCAGGAGTCTGCTACTGTAAAGATTCACAGCTTTCAGAAACCCAATGGAGTGGGTCCACTCCTTCCTAAAGGGCCCGTATGAGCCAGAAGTCCTTGACAGCAGTGGGTAGTGATGTTATCATCACTGAGGACTCCTGGTGGTGCGCGTGCTTAAGGGCTCCGCTGCTAACTGAAGGCTCAGTGGTTGAAAAGCACCAGCCACTGGGTGAGAGAAAGATGTGGCAGTATACTACTGTCAAGATGACAGCCTTCAAAGTCCCATGGCAGGCCTCTTTTGTCCTATGGGGTCAGTCGCTAGGAGTCAGAATGGACTTAACGGCCATGGATTTATCATCATTATCATTATCATCAGATAATAGTTATAAGCCTGACAACACTTAAAAAATGCTAGAGCACATTTCTGTATCTGAGCATTCCATAACTCCCGGATTGTTTACTCAAGGTAATCTTTTAGGACAGCTGTCCTTGCCTGCTTTTTGTAGAGCATGGAAATGGACTTCATCCACAAGATTTGGGAGCTGTGATTTGGGAAGTCAAAATGGCTTAACTGTCTCCCAAACACTGCTCTCCCAAGCTCTGTGTCCTGGTCACGGCAGATTAATATCTGCTGTGGTGAGGAGCCATGCCAAAGCTTGGTAGGTTAAGGGAACAATGGCCCATTGAAGGTTAGGTGAGGACACTCACCCCATTGGCATTATTCTCACTGGGACTCAGGAGGGTGGGGCAGCCGCTGTTTGAACTCTGCTGGTCCCGTGGAGAAGGCAAAGACAGCATATTAAGCACACAATTTGCCCAGAAGTGGCTGACACGACACTGACTCTTCATTTCTACTTGTACTTTCGGCCTCAAATCAGACACGCTGCCACATCCAACCTCAAGTGGCAGAGCAACCATGTTCCTGATGTGCAGAGAAGAAGAGCCTATAGGGATGGGATCAATGGTATTCCTTGATTCACATATCCCATTCATGAATAAAAGAGACAGAAAATGTGGAAGTTCCAGAATGATCGACAGAGGTTTCAGGGACCATCTTGTTTTGCATAGAGCAGGAGGCATGGCCAAGGACAATGTTTTGAGGGTGCCAGACCCAATGCTCAGGGGAGTCAATCACACAGTCTAGCATTAACTATCCACTCAGGAAGGGACAGGCAAGACCCTCACTCATTCTCTTTTATTGCGAAGGGAGTCACAGCTTTGATGGCAATTGACAATGAAGAGACGTTGAACCAGAGAAGCAAAGCACAGTGATGGAGCGACCCAGAGGTGACGGCTCTTCTTCTAATCTTCTGCGTTGTTTTTCAATGCATCCCTCATGGTCCACTCTCTAGGGTTCCTAACTTGTATGACACTGTGAGCCTGTGAGGGCCCCGAGCACCCTGACACTCAGAAATGGTCAAGGAGTATTTTGAATGCAAGAAAAGTAAGAGAGGTGACAACTTGTCAGAGGAAATCGTCCTTAAGGAGGAAGCATCTTGTTAAAGCCACCGGGGAGGAGCTAACCACAGGTTGAGTGCAGAGTGGTCTGGGCTAGCGAGATATTATTAACAAACCTAAACCCTTCCTGGTCCACAACAGGAACATTGAGGGGGGTTTTATGAAATGCAATTGTATGACACTCAAATATCTCTTTTAGAAGGTGGCATATTTAATAGTCAATATGTAAACCAGGAGACGGAGGATCTACATAAGACGTTCAATATGTGCGATTGTGGTGGTTGGCGGTTGGTGTCCAGTTGGCTCTGGATAGACGTAGGACTGCAGTAACGGTCTCCAATCTGACAGCAGTTGTGAGCGTGGTGCGGGAGCGGGCGGAGCTTTGTTCTGCTCTGCCTGGGGGTCACTACGAATTGGTGCCAAGTCAACAGCACCTCACCACAGCCATCATTTCGATTTCATCTCAGGATCACAGTGACCACATGTACAACTGAACAAGACGTTCCCCAGTTCTTTACCATCTTCGTGGCCATGGGGATGCTCAAGCCCATGGTTGTGAACTCTGCATTCCGAGACCCTTCCGTAAGTCAGGACTGTGTCAAGAGTAGTGGAGCTTTTCCAGTTAGGGGGCTGATGTGCAAGCCTGGCAGCTGACATTATGATGTTGAGACTCAGAGAGTTTCAGAAGTAGACCGCCACACTTTTCTCTTTTCTTTCTGGTCCGAGTCTGGAAGTGCTGCTGAAACCTATACCCCATGCCTGGTGGCCAGTGACACCGTTTCCAGCAACACACAAGCCACCACTGTACTGAAAAGTAACCGACACGTGGTAGAAGCCAGGACATATATATATCGCTTCTGAACCATACAATCCATGACTACTGGGACACCTGGAACAAAGGGCCTATGAGGAGAGAATACGCATCCCTTCTGTATGCCCGCAGAAAAGCAGGCTCTGGACTTGGTTGTTCATAAATTGTTTAAATCTTCAAAATTAGAGCATTTGTAAACCACATTGTTCCATGATAAATTACGAATACATAAAGTCCCAGGAATACTTAAATTTAAGACCAGACATTATAGAATGTCCTCAGAGAAAGTGAAAACTATGCCAGGCCCTATGAAACGCAGCCTGAGCTGTGCTTAAGCAGAATGTCGAAATCTGTGGGATGAAAGATGCGGGAAATGGCTGACACAATGATACGGCTGGTAGATGGTGAAGGGTGAGGCTGATAGAATCTGCTATGCCCCTCATCTTACATCCTTTGAGTTTGATTTTTCCTTTCCTGAGAGAATTGCCCCACTCTTACCTTTACCAACTCCCACAGACAATGGGAAACATTTTAAAGTCCCTGGGACACATAGTCACGCCCAGTTAATATGGAAACCCCTGGTCTACAAGGTGAGTCTCCAGGTATGCGTCGGGTGCCCCTTTCACTGAATGACGGAGAGCGGCTGCATAGTCGGAGCCCTGGTGGCCCAGGGGCTGTTCTTTGGCTTGCTACTCAAAAGGTGAGCACTCGGTGGGAGAAAGATGAGGTGCTCATCCCAGTAAAGAATTGTAGTCTCTGAAATCCTCAGGAGCAGTTCTGCCGTGTCCTAAAGAGCCCCGATGAGTCAGAACCAACTCGTTTTCCGCCTCCCTGGATAAGCAGGACTTTGACTCCATCCTTGGCTCCTCGTGTTCCAGGGTCCTTAGCTCTGGGCTCTCCTTAGTCCTCTGCGAATTCATGACCCAGAGGCTGTATGTCACCTGGGGGTAACGGTAAGGGATACCAGCTGTCAGCAGTGCTGAATGGCCATGTGTCTTCAAGTTCAAGGGCATGCCAAGGACTAACCCACAACCGGGAATGAATTAATGGGTATAGATCATCCTAAAGCATCCATCTAATGATAAACACAATTTTAAAAAATAACAAGTATAGATGAAGGCAAGATGTGGTGTATATGTGTGTGTGTCTTTTGATGGAGTAGAAAATAATTTATAAATAGTATGTCCGTCCAACTCAAGTAATTCCTCTTGCAGGTGTAAACGTGATGAGAACTAATCATGGACTCATTCTCAAAACTAGAAATGTTGTCAGCATGAAGAGGCGGGGGGTGATCAACCCAATCTCCATTCCCCAAGGGAGGGAGAGATGAGGCTGTGTGCTCTCATCAAGATTTACAACTTTGGAAACCCAAAGGGGCAGTCCTGTTCTGTCCTAGAGGGACGCCCTGAGTCCGGATCGAGTCACTGGCCGTGGGTTTGTCTTCATCATCCAAAGCTGTTCACAGGCGATTTATTTTCTCTAGTAGTATTTGTGTGTTGTTTTCTCAGGGGGTGGGAGGCAAGGGCATGAGGAGAAGGGGTTCATAATTTGCTAATTTTATTTTGGGGGGTCATGTTCCATGTGTAGTTTTCTATCTAAGGAAAAGAAGAAGCCTCCTGATTTCCCATGTTGATGTTGTTGTTGTTGTCATCGCCCTCCTCCTCCTCCTCCTCCTCCCCCTCCTCCTCCTGTGCCATTAAGGGGATTCCGACTCACAGGACTTAGAGGACAGAGTAGAGCTGTCCCATTGGCTTTCCTAGGCTGCTATCTTCACAGGATTAGATCACTACAGTCCACCACCAGCCCCACTCCCCAAGAACCAATAGTGGTTTTGAACAATTAACCTCTTGATTAGCAGCCATTTGCTCAACCAGTGTGGCATCAGAGTCTCTGAGGAGCAGCAGTCCCTTTGGACAGACGGGACGGGGTACTGTGTGTTTATGTTGACTTAGAGACTCCTGGTCTAAAGGATCCCACTGCCACTGAGAAAGGCAGGGATGGGCACCCCACCCCCAACCCTCTTCTAAGGATGACCAGTGCCTGGGAAGATCCCACTGGGAATACATAAACAGAGGAATTAAAAGGTGCTGGGGCTGCACTGGTCACGTGGCTGTTGGGGGACAGGGGCGCTGAAAATGTACAACAGACCTTGTTTTTATTTTTAATTTGTGAGTTTATGGAGCATTTTACGATCATATAAAAATGTGCAAGTAAAGTTGCACGTCATCACTCAAAGCACGGCTCAAGTGTCGCCAATGTTCTAAGCCCAGGAACCTGGAAAGTCAATAAGGAACAAGAAGTACCACTCAAGGGACTGTTCCTGGTAGCCACAGAGAGACCATCTGCTGCCTTTATGTTAATGGGCCCTGCTGGAGAGCGAGGCAGGAGCCCAATAAGTCTTCAAGGACTGAGGGCAGAGCAGGGTCAGGGCAACTGAATCGAGTGGCCAACTGGACTCTACATCCAACAAGACGAGGAGGGGTCTCCCCCAGTAGATGGGTCGGGAGACAAGAGCAGGGGTGGGGGGAGCTGTCCCTTCTCTCAGAGGTCTCATGGTGGTTGCATCAAAGGTGGGGGGGAGGGTTAGGAACAAGGTCAGACTCCTGCAAGAGGACAACCATGCATTGACCGAGAGCAATAGGGGGCTGAGGAGAGGTTGTTGTTTCTATCCTGGGCGAGTTGAGTCTCGGGCGTGCATTTTCCAGTGGTTTCACGTAATCATGGAGACATAGGTAGAAGACTTTGGAGCTATTTGTTGACTTATCATAAAGCAAATACTTATGGGAAATGGTGGCGACATCCTGGGTGCTGAAACAAAGACGGCCCTTCCACAAGCAGGATTGACACCGTGGCTGCAACAATGGGCTCACACCTAGGGTGGTGCTGGACCAGACTATATTTCGTTCTTTGCATACAGCTTTGCTATATAAGTCAGAACCAACTGGACTGCATCTTACCACTGTGCTGGTTCCTGAGACCCAAACAGGCAAAACTATATGATGCAAACCTAGGTCAAGCCCTTTCCAGTCCAGCATCGGGTCCGGGGAGAGAAAGAAACTGAGGACATTCTTATATACAAAATCTG
Source organism: Echinops telfairi (assembly GCF_000313985.2). Lineage (NCBI taxonomy): Eukaryota > Metazoa > Chordata > Mammalia > Afrosoricida > Tenrecidae > Echinops > Echinops telfairi. The sequence goes on from NW_022106189.1 coordinate 44,329,145, forward strand.
GAGTAGAGTTACCAGAGCTGTACCGACATCCATCTCCCAAGAGAGATGTCTCGGGGAGACAGCTTCCCCTCAGCTATCTCCACAGGTAGATCTCGCTGGTACTTGGCTGCTTAGACTCAAGGCTTCTTGGCTTCTTGCTTGCTCGCTCCAGCAATGTGAGAGAGCAACACTCATCTAGCTTCTGGCCCCAAGGCTCCTTCCAGAGGGTCTGAAATGTTCTCCTCCCTGGGCAGGGGGTCAACTGCTCGGTCTTCAGCTCTGGGTTCTGCTGCTACTGCTCCTCTGCCCACCTCCCACCCTCCCCCCAGCTTCCTGAGTAACCACAGCTCTGCCTCCTGCATTGAGGTGGCTCAGGGGCCCCCAAACTTGAGGTCTAAACAACACGTTCCCATCTTTTTTTCTCGATGGTAGTAGATTCCTCCCTTCTGTTTCTGAGATGACTCATTTTAAATCTAGCAGGATGACCAAATGGACCAGCCCACACATTAAGAGTCCCACCCACTTCATGTGCTTGTTGGGTGTCATATACCCTTGTTTACATGATTCGCACGCTATCCAATCCTCTTGTAGCGCACAGACCACTCACCTTATCGTCATCCTGCCCCGTCATTTAATAGAGATGACAAAGAGGGGGGATACAAGGGTCTTATCAAGCCACCCCGTACTCCTCTCTCTCTCAAGCACAGCAGACTCTGGTCCCTGCTCTGCCCGGTGACACAGCTGGTGTGCTTATGTGCTGGGTCCACCCCAACCCAGCCAGGAGCCCATCGCCAGGTCCCCAGTGAGGTTCCTGTGTGCTATTTATTTGCTTTTCCCAGGGTTTGGGCACCTGGGTCCAAGTTCTTTCTCCCTTCATTACCTTTTTAAAATTGTTTTTCCCCTGCCCAATTTCAACTCAGAAGACAAAAAAAAAAAAA
>NW_022106189.1:44333196-44335096 GCF_000313985.2 Echinops telfairi
CTGTGTCTGGATACATGCCTTTTCATTTCTTTGGTCTTCGTGTTAGTCTGGGTAAACTACAGTAACAGATCCACAGAAGCTCATATATAAGAGAGTTTTATATATAGGGTAAGTATATATTCAGAGAGCATCCCAACCCAGTCCAGTCCAAGCCCGTAAGTCCGACATAGCCCATATGTCTGACACTGATCTACAAAGTCCTCCTGAAACTCACAAAACACACACAATGACACCGAATGCAAGAGGATCACAGGCCAGTGGGTAGAAAGTCTTTGGATCCAGTGGTGGTGTCAGCTGGCGAGGGTCTCCACATGACTGCTCCAGCACCCAGGGCTGCATCAGGCTAAGTCCATGTGGCTTGTCCTCAGGGATGTCTTGCAGGAAGAGCCTTGTCAGCTAAGGCAGCTGCACCCTTGTCTGACCATCAGAGAACATGAGACCCGAGAACTAGAAAGGCTACGCTCACTGAGCCGTTTATCTCTCCGCCCTTCAATTAATCTCATATGTGTTTCTCGGCCAGGTTGGCACAATAAACCTTAACTATCTCAGTCTGCATGCCCTGAAAGCTAGGGCTGTCACTTGTGTCCATGACCTTTTGTGATTGTTGTGTTATAATGGAGTGTAAGTCCATGGGAATCCATGACAAAGTGACATCCAACTTGGGATAAGCTCTGGAACCATCTTCTAAAAATGACAGGCCTTTCTTTTAGTTGGCCATCTTCCAATGCCCTAAAAAGACCCTGGTCCCTGGTCCCTGCCCATCTCTCAACCTTGTTTTTATTGAAGCCTTTTGATGGCTTTCACTTCTAGAGCACTCCAGGCTCTCTCTCGCCAGCCCTCCTTCCTTCCTGTGAGCCGTCTTCTTGCCTGGACCCACCCTCCTCTTCTGTGCTTGCTGTATAAATGCTCTTCACATTCCCAACCAGTGGTGGTCATCTGTGGGAACTGATCCTGAAGTTTAAAGTGACAGTGTGGCCTGACATTGTCTCCAGAAAAGCAGGAGCTCCGGGGGGGGCTGTCCACCTTCATCTCCGTGGTCGTTGTGACCATGGCCAGCCTGCCCCACACCCCCTGTGGCTCCATGGGAAGGAGACAGGATCATGCAGAGTGCCCTTGAGAAGGGAGATGGCAAGGCTTTGGACCTGTCCTCGGGAGAGACCGATCTCTGGAAAGGAGAAAGGACGTCCTGATTCGTAACGGCGGGTCAGTGAGGTTGAATAAAACCCTCCGTGGCCCACGGGCAGGAAAGCAGATTCAAAGATACGATTCATCCTGAGAACAAAGCACAGGGCGGCCAAGCAGTGCTCCCCACCTGTTGCAGGAAACACAGCGCGGAGGGGCTGCCAGCTCAGCGCAAACACAGCAAACTCGCTGCCATGGAGCAGAGCCCCACTAGGACAGAGGAGCGCTGCCCCTGTGGGTTTGGGGGACTGTCACTCTGTGTGGGGTCGAAAGCCTCCTCTTTCTCCAGCAGAGCGGCTGGAGGTTCCCAACCCCTGACCTTGTGGTTAGCAGCCCAGCGTAACCGCTAGCGACCAGAGCTCCAGAGCTCCAGAGCTAACTCAATGGCGGCTTAAAACATCAACAGTTCCCTTCTTCCAGCGCCGGTGTGGAAATGTAAAGGAAAAATGTGTAAAGTACTTAAGAACACTAAGGGCCCAGCTCTAGTAGAAGCAATGCAGAGCGGCTCTGTGATGATTTGTGACAAGTATGTACCTCGGACCTCGGGCAGTGCCTCCCAGCGTCTGACTGTGGAGTACCAGAAACCTAACTCACGGCCATGGCCCCCAGAGAGACCCCACAGGGTCACGTGCTGGGCTGCCAGCTGCCAGCTCAGCAGTTCTACACCACTAGCCTCTCCGCTGGAGAGGCTGTCCACTCCCATAAAGATTTACAGTCT
>NW_022106189.1:44336599-44352144 GCF_000313985.2 Echinops telfairi
GGGCCACCAACTGTGTGGGTGTCTTCGTTGGCAGTAGGCTTCTCGGCCTTCCTCCCTCGGCATCGGCTCCTCCCGTGTTTGCCTGCTGTGTTCGTTCTTTTCTCGTCCCATCTCAGAAGTGACCAGGTGTATCCCCACCTCTCTCAGGCAAGACCTCATTACCGTGACCTAGAAGACCGTTTCCTCACTGGATCCCACCCACTGGCCTAGGGGTTAGGATTTCAACACATGTGTGCGGAACACAAATGAACCCGTAATGTGGTATCAATTGCTAATGTCTTGTTAAGGGCATTTTCTACAACTGTTTAAAACAGTGTTGAAGGGGGGAAGATTCAAGATACCCCACAAACACAGAAATACTCATGGACTCTCTGTTAAGGGTACACATAGTTACAGATCGGATCTTGCAGATAAATAATGGCCATGCCCACCTCATGTGCCCCAAGCTCGCTCTTGAGTCGCATGGCAGATACCATGAGCGGGATGGAAATGGGAAACTCGTAAATGAATGGCATCTGCCTGCAAGCATGGCACCTGATCGTGATGGGTATATGGGGAGAGGAGAGGAAACCTCACAGTGTTAAGGCGAGTGTTTGGGATGGAGGATTAGTATCCTCGGATCCCGGCGGCTTCACACCACCGGAAAGCACTGCCATGCTGAAGGCCAGGAGTCCGACTTAGGCTGTGGGCAGAGCCCGCTTTCCTTGCAGGCTCTGAGGGCAGATCCTTTCTGATCTCTTGCAAGTGTGTGTGGGCTCGCAGCTGCAGCCTAGCCCCGCCTTCCCTCCGTTAGTTCAATACAGTGGTTGGTTACATGGACTTGGGTCTTCATGTTTCCTGGGTTTTCTGCAACAAGCTTGTGTTGCTTTGACATGTCGACTTCAAAGGCTATGTGCAAAAGGATCATTTGGGGAGCTGGTATCGACCAGGGACAGAGTCTCCAGCAGTGGCAAATAGATACTATACATTCTCCAACTGAGGGGGGCACTTTTTTTTAAAGGCCCAACCCACTGTCACAGCAAGCCTCCAGGATAGAGAACTACCCACAGGGTTTCCAAGGCTGGATGTCAACAGAAGCAGGCAGCCTCTTGTTTCTCTCCTGGACAGCTGGTGGGTTCAAACCACCGGCCTTCTGCTTAGCAGCCAAGTGTTTTCCCTGCACCGGCAGAGCTCCTCGCTCTTCTTATCCAGCCGAGCCCACAGGTTTTGCTATGGGCACCTTGCTGTTGCTCGAGCCTTCCCCTGGGCTAGGACCTGGTTTGGTATTCTTGGTTTCCTTGGTCCTGATCCCATCTCAGAGGATGTCATTCGTCATTTCCTCAACTCTTGAATCCACTGTCTGTGTTTACTGCATAGAGGTGATCAAGGGAGACTGGGGTGGCATGGCCACCTGGGCTCTCATTGAATCTGTCATCACTAGATGGTGACCTTGGGGAGGCACCGCACAGGCTCTGGTCCCCAGCATCCTTATCCATCACGTGCAAGTAACACTTGTCCAACTCACCCGGCTGGACTGCTGTGCATCTCTGGTGAGGGATAGATGGTCAAGGGTGTGGGAGGCATCACATTGCTTGCTGAAGAGGATGGTGAGTTGATGAGGGTCGGCGCTCCATCCATCTGCAGATTCCGTTCTGAGCACTACACTCAGAGGTCCTGGACAAAGAGGGTGGCCCTTCAAGAGCAGGGCTGGGAGCTTCGACGGGGAGACCATCTGTCAGTTGGCACCCAAGGGGGAGTGCTCTGCTCGCAGCACAGACCCTAGCCGAATCAGCCTGTTGTAGGAATTGCATGTTGGCATCTTTAGAAACTCCAGGTCCAGCTGGCGTTGATGGCTACCAGAGGCCACCTGGTGTTCCGTGGTGCCCAGCTGCTGCTGCTGTAGACTGAGCCAGCAGAGGACCACTAGGAGATAGTCCCTTCTCATTGCACATCTTCATGGGAATATTCGCTCAGGCACAAGGAGTGGAGGACGTGATGCCTTTCCTGATTCCACCGACTAGTGGCTGCAATTCAGAGCTCTGGACTCAGGAAATTATAGTCTCAGCTCTTCTACTTACCGGTCCCTGTGATCACCTGGAGCACCCACTTAACCTCCCTGACCTTGTGCTTCTCACCCAGAGTGGAGATGGTAATAGTACCTCTCCCGAGTGGAAAACACGAGATAAAATTACTTTCGAAAACCTTCAACACGACACCCAGCACCTAGGAGGCTCTCCCTAAACTTAAAATGTTTTTCTCCTCTGAACGTATTTGTATATTCCAGTTCAGTTTTCTGTTTTCACCATCGGGTTTTCTGCCTCAAAGGAGCCCAGGTGGGGAAGCGGTTACGAGTTGGGCTTCTAGCTGAAAGGTGAGCAGTTCGAAACCACCTGCTGCTCTGCAGAAGACGAAGAGGGTTTTCTACACCAGTAAAGAGAGCTGCAGTCTCGGACAGTCACAGGGCCACTGTTGCCCGTCCTGTAGAGGTGCTGAGTCAGCATTGACTCCGTGGCAGTGAGTGTAAGTGATTTCCTACCTCAACCGTGGGAAGGTTACCCCCTGACTGGCAGTCTTTCCTTTCAGCCGGACGTTCCCCAGACAGCATTGGCCGACTGTCTTTTTGGTGTCCGACAGTGGTCCCGAGATGCATGGGGATCCTAGAACCGCCTTGTGGCATTAAAGGGATACCACGCAAGGGGGAAAGGAGGAGAGGTTTTCTCTGGAGACGTGTTCTGTAGTCTGGCAGCAGAGTTGAGAGGACTCGGGGGAGAAAGAACGTGCTGACCAACAAGATGGAGCACTGGTGAAGGAGAAGTTATTAGAAGACTTTTAAAGGTGAGCTCTGTGAAGAGGTGAACAAGATGCATCCCTGGCGAATGGATTCAACCTGACCTGAGGTCTTCAGGTTGGCACTCCTGTTGGGAGTCCTTCTGTGTGCCCCATTCAGAGACTGCCTTCGGTATCCCCAGCTGCCGCAGCAAAAGTGTGACCAGCGAGTGGCTTTAACACGCAGGACCCTATTCTGTCACGGTTTTCAGAGATTGATGCCCGAGCCCTGGGCACTGGTTCTTGGGAAGCGCTCCTTATCAACTCTAGGGGAAAGTCATTGTCTCCTTTCAGCCTCTGTGACCACAGCATCTCTTGGAGGTGCCTGGGAGTCTTGGTGTCAAACATCCTCTGGGTCTAGGAGGTTCTCAGCACAGGGACCCTGGATCCAATGATGTACCCTCCTCCTAGTTCTTCGTTCTTAGTGGTGCTGAGGTTCCTTCCGCTCTGCTGGCTTCTCCCTCCTTTTATTTCTTGAAAGATAAGAGGATGCAGGGAAACTCCCCTTACGTGGCCTGAGTGAGGGGGTTGCATTCCACTCCAATTTCCTTATAACTGATTGGCTGATCATATCATGGGGGTGATTGCATTGTGATGTATCTTCCAAATGACATCACTACATAACAGAGAAACCACAAAGAATCCTGGCCCAGCTGAGTTGACATATATTTGGGGGAACCAGGTTCCATTCATGACAGAGAGAGACTCCCAGGCTCCATAAAGGTTTGACCCAGTGTGGACAGTGAAGGTGGCCATGACCTCTAGCTCCAGGAACACATTCTCACCCAAGTGCCTGAGCCAAGATGATCAACATGGGGCCCAGGCTGAGCCATGTCCTCACCAGCCCTGCTAAGGACCAGGCTCTCATGCCAATTCCTTCCAACCATCTCAGATCAGTTCTTGACCTGTTCTGCCCCATCCCTGCTGGGGGAGTCCCCTGAGAAGTCCGGGGGTGGTGCTTCTGTGCGTGGGTTTAAGAAGCACTGGAATATTGGATTTCTTCCTTATCCTGTGGCTAAGAAACATGCAGGCACATCCATGTTCAAAGGATCATACAGGTACATCTCATTTTATTGATGTGAACAGAGGCTGCCTTTTTAGTTTTTTTGTTTTGTTTTGTTTAAACAAATTGAAGGTTTGTGGAAACCCTACTCCAACCAGGTCTCTCTGAACCATTTTCCCCATGGCCTGGGCACACTTTGTGACTCTGTACCCCATTTTGGACCTCCTTGCAACTTTCAGAATTCCTCCTCATGCTACTGCTCGCTTAATAGACCACGCACTCAAAACCGACAAGCTCACCACCCTCAAGTCAACGGCTGAGAGCGACCCTGCAGGGCAGAGTAGCACGCTCCCTGCGGGTTTCCTTGACTGTCCCTCTCTACAGGAGTAGAAAGCTGCCTCATTCTCCCCCGGAGCTGCTGGTGACTTCCAACCGCTGGCCTTGCAGGCAGCAGCCCAATGCACAACTACAGAGCCAGCAGGGCCTGCTACTAGATGACAGTCTGGTATCAACGTCACCCTCCTGTGCACTGGGAAGTCAAAAGCTGTGAGTGACTGGCATGGTGGCAGTATCCACTGTGTCTCTGTGGTCTCTCGAAGGGACCTTGCAATCCCTATGAGGTCTGCTTGTAGAGGGACACGGGGTATCTGAGCACATTGCAACCCCAGGCCATTTCAAGGGCCGATGTAGAAACAACAGGCTCTCTGGGAAGGATGGTTCTCTTTCCACTGGGAGAAGGAAGGATGGGTAGGATGGATTCTTCCAGTTCTTGGCAGTCAGCATGGTGGGCAGCAAAACAAAAGCCTTGGGTCTCCATGCTTCAGTTACATGCCCTTCAAATTTCAGAAGCAGAGGGGGCCCTCGGGTGAACTCACCACCATTAGAGTCGCTCCAGCATTGTTCTTGTTGTTGTTGATCGTTGCAAAGTCGCATGCTACCCATGCACACATTCATGCCGCGCTACTAACACCTCGCAATTCTGACATGAAAGTGTTTTCCGAACTAAGCCTTGGGAACTCGCCCGATAAGAAATAACCTGGGATCCATTTGTTCCTGGACCCCCCTCGATGGGCCTCAGCACGGAAGCTCCTGTTGATTGAATGCTACGCAGCAGATACTGTGCTAAACATTCCCTGTATGTCTCCATGTTTAATCCATTTCACACACAAGAGACATCAGAAGGAGGGTTTATCTCTGTTCTGCAGATAAGGAAATAAGTGTTAAACACCTCTTTCAGGGTCTCACACCTGGTGGGTATTGAATTTGGGATCCATAGCATGTTCTCTCCAGCTCCAAAACCCCGTGCTTTCAATCGCTAAGAAAGGATTCTTCCCTACCCTCCCACACCCCCACCCCGCTCCTCTCGCTTCATCCCCCATCTAGGCTTGCAACCCATCCTGTGCTTTCTTTTTCTCCTTTCTGGGAACTTGGCTTCCTGGACCTGAGAGGGGGGTTTAACTCAATGGGTGATCAATGTCTTTTTAAGCAGGGTCTTTTCCACACTCCCCTGTCCCCTGCACACACCTCCTTGCCCCAACCCCCCTCAAAGGGCTTCCCATGTCCCTGACCCGAGATGGCACCTGGCAAAATACGTTAGCTCTTGCAGTATTGGAAGCTGACATATTAATGCAAAGCCTCCTGAAATATGACTCATTATTATGCATTTTGCCAGCATTTGAGTGATTTGTGAACTCTTCATTGGAATAAAGTACTGCAAATGATTCATGAATGACCAAGTTTATGAAATTCTATAAAAATATTAGCAGGTGGTAATGATTCCCTCACACTGAGAATATAATCTGTTGGCGGCAGATTTGTCAACAGAGGAAGAGAGGAGCCGAGTGGGAGACAGCGCCTTACCCTAGGCAGGTGGGGGAGTCCCATGGAGGGTTCAGGCTGAGCTCTGTTGGGGTGTCGTGTGGGACAAAATGGCAGCCAATGCCATAGAGGTGGGCGGGTGTCACCAGTAGAAGACGATTACCTTGACACTCACATGCCCCCCTCTGTCCACAGCAGGAGCTGCCCAGAGCACTGAGCACTGGCACTCTGGGCAGAGTAGAATGGGAGAAGATGGGGCCTTTAGAAGGGCAGGGAGAGCCCGCATTCACTCAGCACCTGTGAAGTGGTTGAGAACGCCCCAGGCACCTTGTGGACACGAACACCTGCGCCATGACAGTTTTCTTTGTGGCCTTTTTAGATGGGATCGCTCAAGCCAAAGAGGTCCCCAAGGTACATTGCCAATCTGTTGTCCATGTGACTACTGATTACTTAGGAAGGGCCGAATACTGAAAGGGCGGTCTCATTCGCTCTTCGCAGCGCCACCACGAGCGTAATCCCATCACTCTTTCCAGTTGCAGGCCAGGAGCCCAGAGAGCATCCCTGGCTTTGGGATAAGGACCCGGACTCCTGGTCCCTTTGAGGCGCTGTGCTTGTGCTCTTCGGCACGCCCTTCTCTCTTTCCAGCCAATTGCTGGGCCAGCTTTTGATTTTGGAGTTTCCAGGGTGACTATAAAATAGGACTGCGCCTGCCAGCTATCCTTGCTCATTAGTTTCTTTTCACTCCTGCGGCTCCGCCCCCAATTCAAACCCATCTTGTGCTCCCGGCATATTTAACTCCAAGTCCTTTACAGAGATAAGCATGCCTGTCATGCGGGAATGGGCATGTCCTCACCCTAGGGATCATGAGACACTTGGGAGAAGTCACATCACCCTGAGCTCAGATGAGAGAATTACTTAGGTGATTGACCTATGGGTGGTCCTGCCTGGCTGACGCACATGTGACGGACACACGACCATGATGGGATTGGGCTCCCCTCGATTGAATTGATGCTTAACATTCTCCCTCCACCCCTATTTGGGGGACAGACCACCTAGGACACGTTCATCCTCTAGCCTTTTCTCCCGCATGACCCTCTTTGTTAGTGGGGAGTATAGGTAGCCGTCAACGAACCCACTCCAGCTACTTTACAAAGAAAAATACTTATTATTAGAAGGTTTGAGTAGCTGGCTGGATGGCAAATGGGAACAGATAATGTGGCCTACATGCACACTATCAGAAATAGTGGTGCTCCAGCCAATAGCCAATACATAGGACGGTGTCCTCACGGAAGCTTTCTCAGACTCAGGACTCTTGTCGTTCCGTGTGTCGGCTTGTCCTGTATGTTATATGGGGGTTGGCGGTATCTCTGGCCTCAATCTTAATTTTTAAAAAGCCTTTGGATATTTGGGGACAGGGAACAAAGTTTCCATTGTTGTAGTGTAATCACTGTGACGTCACTTCTGCGTGGCCCCTTCTGCACCTATAATGCTCCGGGGTCTTTGACAGCCCTGTCACCAGGCTTTCCTGCAGCTCTGAGTTCCCCTAGCAGAGCTGCTGCCTCATGTCTCCCACGTGTGATAGAGTGACCGCAGGGAAGAGAGCAAGCAGAATCCTAGCTGCAAGGGAGTCACGTCAAAGTGGTTATCAGTTTCCCAGCCTTTCAGTACAGGGAGCTCAGCCTAGCAGGCACTGAGGCCATGTCGTGTGCCCACCTTCACCACTGGCTTGCCCTCAGTCCAGTTTCTTATGCCTGAGAGCCCGTCAACCCTCTGAGCTGGTCTCTGCTTGGGAAAGTATGGTTTTCAAATGTTGATTGCAAATTTCCTCATCATTATGGACTGGTCATTTTTGTGGCCTAGGAAAACCCCTTGATTTGGAGAAAACAACGTTTTTGAGTTAAAATAAAAGCTTTGGAGTCAGACCTCCTGAAGTTGGGATCTTGACACTACTTTCTGGACATACCATGTAAAATGGGAATTTTTTTCAGGTCAGAAAAGGGCACAGGGCAGTAATTTCGTGGTTCTGCCTAATACTGGGTCACCTTTGGCCAGTTATTTAATTCTCAGCTGCCATGGACTCGTCTTTAGAATGATGACGTGTGCAGAGCATATGCAGTCCCTGGGTTATGAACAGGGTCATTCCTAAGTGTGCCTTTCAATGGAATTTTCAGGTCAGTCAGATTTGTATGTAGCCTAACTTTAGCACAAGAGAAGGCTCATGATCCCTTCAATGATGTAAAAACTGTGCATTCCACCGGTGCAGGTAATCGTGATGATAAATTTGCCTCCACTTGGGCTTGGTCTGTGGGTTTCTGAGTGAGTGAAAAGGTACATGACACTGAAGGACAGTTAGGCCATCTAAATGAAGTGCTGCCACATTCATACTGATGGAGCACACCAGCCTGTGCGATCCAAGGATTGTAAATAATAAACTCCAAGATCAGAAATGGGAAGTGCATTGGAGCTTAAATTCCCAGCGCCAGTTTGCAGGAGCTATGCCATTGACAGAGTTCCCACACCGAGGGAGCCTCCATTGAACTCCTTCAGAACATGGACCAGGGGAGTGAATACTTTTCTCTCAAACAGAGAATTTTAGAAAATGGATCACGCAGATGTTGTTCATTTAAAATTTAAAATATTATCCTTTGTTGTCCCTTTTGATCCATTTTTAATTTGCTCTGTTCTGGTTTCTATTTTATCATCTGCTTCCTCTTGGGTAGAAATTTTTCTGTGTTTTATCTGCTGCTGCTGTTGTTGTTTTGTGTATGATTGTCTTCAAATGAAATCCAGGATAGGTAATTCCATAGGAACAGCAATACGATGATTAGTTCCTAAGGGTTGGGTAGGGGGTGGGGGTGGGTAGGCATTGAGTGGGAACAGGAATCAAATTATGGGGAACACAAGAATATAGAAAATGTTCAAAAATTGAAGGTGATGGTGATAGCACAGCCGTTCAATACATATGGTGTGTGAATTACACATCAATAGAACTGTTAGGACAGAATAAAAGGGGGTGATTAGGAGTGGCCTGTAGTTGGAGCTGGACCCACAGACAGCCCGCATCATAGTTAGCGCGGGGGAATGCATCCGTGAAGGACTTAGCGTAGCTGCTTGGTGCCTGAAGTTCCCTGAAATGGGGCAAAAGTACTGGCCCTGAAAGGTCTGGATGCTGTGAGTTGCTGGTTTCAGAAGAGTCGCCTCACTGGGGGATGCTCAAACAGGGTTCCTGAACCAGTGGTCCCCACATGACCTGGGACTTGTTAAACATGGCCCCGCCCCCCAAGCTTCCCCGCAAACCCCACTGCATCAAGTCCATTCGGACTCCTCCGAGCCACCCTGTGAGGCAGACTAGAATGGCCTCCATGGGTGCTGGAGGCTGTCCATCTCTAAGGGAGCAGAAAGGCAGCTCTTTCCCCCACAGAGCAGCTGGTGGATTCAAACCACTGACCAACAGATAACCCAATATGCCACCAGGATTTCTCCCAAACCCTCCTGAATCCGGACCTCTGTGGGTGGGATTGGTCCCCAGGGGTTTTATGCGCCCTCTGGGTGGTGACGATGCTGGCATATCTGAGAACCTTACACCTGAACCCCCAAGACTCCCGGGTCTTCATATGGCGCTGCGGCAGCTGGCTGGATTCACTAATTTGCCTCAGTGGAGGGTGCCCTCTGCACTATTTCATTACAGACCTGCCAGCGGAGTCTGTTTGGGTCCTAAATGCGCTCATTTCTTTCAGGTACGCCTCCAGCGCGCCGGCTGAAAGCCCTCTAAATCGAATCCACATTCTTCCTAAACACTTTTGTTTCCGCCTGGTTAATGGCTCCTGAGAGCCCGGCAGATTTGTCTCCCGGCTTCTCCAGTACACTCTGTCTAGACTTCGAGTGACCGTTAAATGTCGTGCTGTCGAATGTTTGCTTGTTTCCTGGAAACCCAACCTTTCCGGCCAGAAAGCATCTTCAGAAGATGCCAGGCGATGTCAGGCGATGCCAGCCAGGGTCGTTCCCGCCAGGAGGAAGCTGGCCGCCGCGTGCTCTGCAGAGCCTTGATAGATCTGTGACTTTGAGCAAGTGGCTTGTGCTTCTCCAACTTTGCTGCCCTTTAGAGCCCCCTGGGGAAACTTTAAAATCCCGTTGTACACGCAGCACCACAAACCAGGTACCGGAGGAGACCGTGGAGTGGGAGCAGGAAGCCGCCTGTTAGACTGCAGAGGGGCGGGTGTTGCAAAGCCAGGCTAGGGAAACAAGGGTTCCAGAACCCATCTAGAACCCAGTCTCATTCTCAGTTCATGCGACGGGGCTTCCAAAAGTTCCTGGGAGAATTCCTGTATCTTTTCATTCCATTTTATCCCCCCAAGAGGAATTTGAAACGTCCTCTTCCACCTTGTGGGCAGCCATCAACCATTCCTTAGAGGGGACACGTGTGTTGCTACGATACTGGAACCGGGCATACAGAGAAACCGATGCATCGGAAACACGGTACTTGGGAGGGAGATTGAAAATGCCGCGGACCACCCGGAGAGCCAGCACATCAGTCTGGGATCAAGTCCAGCCAGAGTGCTCCTTAGAAACAAGGAGGACAAAGCTTCATCTCGTGTGCTTTTGGACAAGTTGTCTGGGGAGACCGGTCCTGGGTGGAAGAGTCAGTCGGTGACAGGGAGGCAGGCCCCCCAGGACACGGACTGCCACGGTGGTTGCAACAGTGGCCTTGCGCCTCAGAACAATTGTGCGGCTGGCACAGCACTGTGATACCTTCTGCGGCACATCCGGTGGCTGTGGGTGGAACTGACTAGAGGGCACCTAAGAAGAACAACATTGTGCCGGGCAGGTTTTAGCACAGCTTCCTGAGTGAGACACGGGAGAAAGGCCTGGTGGTCCCCTTCTGAGAATCATTCAGTGGAAAGCCTGAAGTCCCAGCCACCCTTGTAGAGAACAACGCTGCCAATACCATGGCAGAGGTTGTTGAAAGACCAAGGACTACCAAACGAACCAGCAAACCTGCCTTGGGGAGAAGCCCAGGCAGAGTGCCCCTTAGAGGCAAGGAGTGCACGACTCCCTCTGTTATCAGGAGGGGCCAGGTCCTGGCAGAAGCACATCCTGCTTGGTGAAGGAGAGGGAGGGGCCGAGAACAAGAGGAAGGCCTTTGATGAGGTGGCTTAACACAGCAGGGGCCAGAATGGGCTCTAACAGAAGAGCAGTTGTGAGGCTGGCACAGGACCCAGGGGTGTATGTATGTACATGTAGGCACGCACATGTATGTAGGTACATGAGGTCGCTGTGAGTGGGAACTGACTCGATGGCCCCTAGCAAGAGCAACCATCGTGGAGAATCAAAAGATCTACATTCGCCCTCGATCATCGGCTTGACCCTGCGCTAGTAGCCACAGCGCGGTGCATTCTGGTGTTTCCTTTGCCACAAACCCTTAAAAGCCCAGAGTGGACAGGTTCACAATGGGACACATAAATCAAAAGGCTATCTTCTGACTGGCTTTGGCGGTGGCCGCTCCCTTTCTGCTGCCTCAGACTCCGTCCACCTGACTCTCTACCCCATCCCCACCCCCGCCCTGCCGGTCTCATCCCAGAGAGCTCTTCGTTCTGACCGGCCTTATCTGCCAGGTGCAGCTGGTGGAACTGAGGCATGGAAAGGTTAAACGCCCCTGCTGAGGCGGCCACCCACCTGGATTAGACTGTGGAGTTGCTCTGGGCAGACTTCTTATTTGGTCCACTAAGCAAAGCTGCTTCCTCACTCAGGGCTACAGAAACAGATTTTTCTAAACTTCATTAGCACAGCAGAGGTGCGAGGCTTGGATCTTGGCAGGTGGGGCAGCCTGCATCCGTCCTCCCCCATCTCCTCTAGAGATGTTTTGAGGTGCTGCTGCTGGGGTGCGTGGGTCTCTGCTGGCATCTCATAGGTAAAGGCCAGGTTGTTCCTAAAACTCTAGTGTTCAGACCACAAGGAGTGACCCAAGGCCAGCTGTCAGCAAAGCCACACGGGACAGGGTGTGGAGAAGGCGTGGAGGGGATTCCCAGGTGTAACTCGCCATCCAAATGTCCATGAGGCTGGAGGGATGGGAGCCCTGTGTTTGTCACCAGGGCACCACAGCTGGGGACCCCATGTCTGTCCCCGTTAAGCTCAGTCTAATGGAGGACAGTGGTTTTGAACAGGCAACAGCCCTGCCCTGTAACACGGCACAGGCCAGTCAGAGAGAGCCCACTAGGCTTGGTGGGCGTTCTAGCACATCGTGGGCTTCCCAAGCAGAAGGCAAGGCAGGAGGGTGACCTGGCTGAAGAAGGTGACACCACCAACGAAGGATCCATAGTTCCTAAAGGCAGGAGAGAGTGCAGGGAGGGGACCGGTGAGGAAGGGGGACTTAGGTGCTCTGCGTGAAACCCAGCCGCTGTCCTCCTCGGTTGGTGGGTGACAACAGAGATGGGGGCTGCAGAGCGACTCTGTCAGACTCGAAGGTCACACAGCTCACCTTGCTCTCCGGGAACAAAGGGGCAACAGCCAGACCTGCCCCTGGGTCTCCAAAGCCACAAGGACACCTGTCACAGGACCCCCCAGGAACCCCTGGGAAGGGAGGTGTGGAAGTTTGCCTTCAGGAGCTGAGGTGGGGGGCCTCCCGGTGTGGGGTGAGGCGTTAGGGCTGTATTCTAAAGAAGCTTCCGAGGGCGCCCAGCGAGGGAGTGAGATCCAATTTGCATTCTGGGAAGATTAGATTTATTTGAGCACATCAACAATAACATTCAAATTGCCATGAAATGGAAATTAATTTGAAAATGCATTCATTTGTTGAGCTCCCACAACCCACCAGGCGCCAGGGGAAAGAGAGGAGATAACGCACTTTCCTCCCAGGGTTCAGTCTTGCCATTCTCATCCAGAGATAATAAGCCAGAAAATCTGTCTCGTTTTCTAAACGTGTGTGTGTGTGTGTGTGTGTGTGTGTGTGTGTGTACAAGGTGGTGGTAATGGGTGATGGTGGTGGTAGTGACTGTGGTGATGGTGATGATGGTGGTGGTAGTGGTTTATGTCTTTCAACATTCCAACTTCATCTGTCTCCATGTTCACACAAGTAAAACGTTCTCTTTGAAACCCCTAAACTTTTCATTCTTTCTTATTACGGTTAAGCATTGGATTCTTTTAAAAATGACATCTTAAACCAGCTTGGGAAGGAGAGCTAGCCGTTGATTTGTTTGAGTGCTATCTATTTCAACATCTTTATTATGAAGGGAAAAAAAGCTTATCTTTCCCTGCAGTGAGGCATTAGGTTGCTAAAATCTCATTTCTGTTGAATTTGTCTTTCTTGTGAAAGTACATCTGTTTGCAGAACTGGGCTTCCTTAAGCTAAGCCCCCCACCTCTGCTGCCATGTCAGAGTTCACGCAACCACCGAGAGGGTCGAATTTGCTGGTCCTCTCACTGGAGTGCCCTGTGCCCACCTCATGGGTCAGATGAGTTGTTAAGTGGTCCAGAGCAGCCCCTCCTAATCGGGGATAACATCAGAGGCAGTTAGAGAAGCTGTGTGCTCATTGAACAACGGCTTAGCATGTGAGGGGGCTTCAAACATTTTGGGGGAAATTCTATCACCTTTTTTATTCTACTTTTCCATAAACTTTATGAAGCCCGCTCATCGGAAACATCATTCATGGGACCCAAGGTTGGGATTTAGGTTGTTGGGTGCACTGGGTTCTTCTGAAGTTGGTCGTGACCTGGGGTCAAATAAATGACCTTTATTTGATCATTAATGCCTGGGCAGAGGCTGTAGTACAGTTGAAGGTGGGCTCCCAGCAGCTAGCCTTGGGGAGCTGGCCACATGGGCTCTGAACTGAGAACCTGTAATTATCACACTGTTCTGGAAGGCGGTTTGTATCCCTTTGTGGAGTTTCTACAAGCCCTGGTGGTGGAGGGTTATGCATTGGGCTGTGATCCACAAAGTTCAAAGCCACTAGCTGCTCCTCCAGAGAAAGGCAGGACTTTCCACTCTTGTAAAGAGTTGAAGTCTTGGACACTCACCGGGGCACTTCTACCTTGTCCCCTAAAGTTGCTATGAGTTGACATCAATTCAATGGTAGTGAGTTTGATTTGGGGGTCTTGGAGTCTCTTAGGCGGAGCCCAATTATGGTTTCTTCTGAAGTCACGTACATTTCTGTGCAGCGTTCCCTGCTAACCTCCTGTTCTGTCCGTCTCTGCCTTTGAGCAGGACTGTTTCCATTCCCAAACAAAAAACAAAAAGGGGAGATTTTCAAAATGTTGCTGTTGTGGTAGGTGTGGGCTGGAAGTGAGTAGAAGTTCCACAAGGGTTCGAACTTGATTCTCTGTCCCCAAGTCTCATTTATAACTGGAGTCGTTAGGTATGACAAATGACTTAGCACTTAGCTACCTGGAAAGTTGGAGGTTCAAAATCACCCAGGGTAGACCTGGTGAGCTGCTTCTGAAAACATTAGACACTGAAAACGCTGTGGAGCAAACCACGGCCTCTTTTGCCATGAGGACAGAGCGAGGTGACACTTCACGGCCTTCACTGAGTGTGTTGACCAAGATTTCAGTAGCCGCATCCTGATCAAAAGAGGGGGAAATGCAGAACAAAACTTCAGATCACTATGGAACCCACAATTTCTGGCCATTCTGGAGCTGAAGGAACTCTTGAATCTATGGCCCTGAGAGAATCTTTAAAGGGTGAATCAAACTGCCTTCTGAAAACCCAACCAAACCCACGCCGTCGTGTCTATTGTAACTCCCAGCAAGCCTTCAGGATAGAGGAGAACTGCTCACAGGCCGAGGTTGTCCGTCTCTACAGAAGCAAGCAGCCTCATCTTTCTCCCGAGGAACGACTGGTGGGTTACAACCACCAACCTTTTGGTCAGCAGCAGGGTGCTAAACAGTGCACACCAGGACTGTTTTACTGTCTCCTCCCATCATCTTTCAACCAGACAACCATTTAGCTCAATTAGTAAAGACCCTTTGCCTGGAACACTACATTATTTTTAAATTTTTTAATTCTACTTTTCCATGCCCTTCTGGAAGCTGCCTCTTGGTTGGGAACATGTGAACCAGAAATGGAATTCTTTCATCTAATTGAGTCTTATTCTCACCCACCAAGGCTGCATTCTAGGGGACCCTTGACAAGCCAGGGCTCTACGCCCTCATCCCACAACTCTGAGAATTTGTAGATCCCCGGTGCACACCACACTCCTTCTTTATGCTGTGTGGTGGGTCTTCTCTTAGTTTATATTTTTTTCTCCTTGCAAAAGACTGATTCCATTGCCTTACTCCGGAGGGAAAACTAATTCCACCAAAGGCCATTCATCTTTGGTACCTTTAAGATCTAGCTAACTCACTGCAAGTTTATTTTTATTGAAAATTATGTAGATATTATTCAGAAACACCATTTCCAACTCGGCAGCATGCTTAAGCAGATTATGCCTTAAGTGTTAATATAGGAACGGAGCATGCACGCTGGAGTGCGTGTTTGTGGAAGGTTCCCTGTCCCCCAGCCCCAGGACTCTAGCTCTGCTTCCTGCAATGTGTAGCCTGTGAAGGCTTAAGATCTCTTCCAAAGAGACGTGAGGTTCTACGTTATGAGTCAGTACCATCCAATTTACGGCACTTCATGTCGTGGACAGGATTAGTTCAGAAATAATTTGCTTGTAGGTGCATGGAAGACAGTTAACTTGTGATTCCCAGTGTGACAATGGGACACCAGGCAGGCACACTCCAATCTATAGAGGGGTGATCCCCACCTTCCCAGGGGCCGGGAAAGATCTTTGGATGCTAATACAGAATGGTGAGTTCCTCACAGTTTTGAGAAACAGGAAGCTACAAGGTGGGCTCCCCAGGACACGCGTGTGCAGTAGGGAGTTGTGTGGCCAGAGGGGTTTTTAGGAATCACTGAGGAATACTGTTTAGGAGGCGCTGGGAGGCCC
>NW_022106189.1:44354324-44367356 GCF_000313985.2 Echinops telfairi
CTACCTGTCTGCCAGTCTTCTGGATACTAGGAAGAAGCAGTGACCCAGTCTCCTGGCCGCAAGGGGCTTATACTACAGCAGGGGCGCAGACAGGTAGTGGTAAGTCTCAGCGAGAAGAACTGGACAGAGGAAGCGGGCTGGGCCTGCAGGCAGTGGGCCATTGCCTATGTAGTAAGTGATGGTTGGGGCTGGCCCTCTGAAGAGGAGGCATTTAATGGGAGACCTGGTGGAAGAGAAGGATGTGAGCCACGTGGATAACTGCAAGACAAACATACAGGTAGCCTGACAGCCAGGGCGATGGCCGCGCGTGGGTGGAAGAGGGAGAGAGGATTGCAGAGGACTGCGTCTCAGTCTGGGAGAGAGCTCAGGATCTAGCTCACAGAAATAGTGCTTGCTGGCCCCTCCCCTTGTTGGGGTGTCCTCGTTTTTGCTACCAGGCTTGGGCCCTTGCTTGGAAACCCTGACGTCAGGGACAAATGTCTTCAGGTGGAATGTAGACTTTGCAAGTGAAGGGAGAAAGGTGGGGGAGGAGGCAGACCCATTTGGCCCTGTAGACTTTTATATGGACTTCTGCTTCAGGGCGACTGGGGAATGGGAAAGGTGGAATGGAACGCAAGTCCTGGCTTCCAAAGTATGGTGGTGGGGCAGCCACAGTCAGAAGTGCCCTTCCCAGGTAGGAGACACCCATCCCTGGGGCTCAAGGACTTCCCCGGAATGTGCCTGTGTGGCAGCCGCGGTGGGAACCCCAGGCAAAACTCCAAAACGGACGGCCATCAAGACTCATGGACAGAGCAGAACTGTTCCCCTGTAGGCTTCCCAGGCTGCAAATCTTCACCAGAGCAGAAAGCCTCGTCTTTCTCCTGTGAAGTAGTTGGTGGGCTTGAACCACTGACATCGCAGTTAGCAGCCCAACGCATAACCCACTACACCACCGGGGCTCCAAGCGAAGTTTCCTAAATCAAATGTGTTCTAAACTGAGTCAAGATGGGCTGAGCTTATATATCATGATATAGACCCAGGCACAGCCAGCCAGCGCCCGCCAGGAGATCCGGAAGTCCTCAGGAAGTGACGTCATGTGGAACATGCTCACTGGGTGCACGCCACCTTGGCCTCCATGAAATCACACTGGCATAATAAACCCAGAGAGTAAACGCTTTGCCCACTGGCCTGCATCTAGATTTCTTGTTGTTGTGATTCTCCACGTGTAGCTGTCTCATGTTAAGCATGTTCTTCCATAGCTATGAGGCCCTGGCCCATACCGGTCTGTCCGCTTTGTAGCAGAGGCTTCCCTGGGGCCCTAGAACTCACACATCTAGAACCTGAGAACTCTAGACTCCATCCTCACTTTTACCCCCAGGTTGACAAGCCCAGAGACTCATACGCACCCAAGTTCCCGTCCAGTAGGCAAGCGCAGTGACCAGGCCCACGTTGCTGCATCTGCGTGTTTCTGTGGCCAATGATGCCATCTTCATTTCTGTCTCCAGCTCTGCCCTCTCTGATAGTGTTTGCTTTAGCTCTGTAAGCTCAGGAAGGGCTGAGACGGCACGCTTTAAATGGGCTTTGCTGCGATTGGCAAAGCACTTAGTAAATACAAGGCCCTATAATTCATGGAACAAACAGGCAGCAGCGAGTGGTTACTCTGTGTGATCGATCCCACGGAGCGCATGGCAGGCCGAGGAAGGAGTAGGAAAGGGACCCCCTGCTCCCCGGAATGCTCTCATGAATAAGAACGCTGGCCTCACAGGGCTCCGGCAATTACCTTTGTTTTTGTTGTTGTTGAACATTTTATTGTCTCAAATACCTCTCACACATGATCATCCAAAATAGAGGCCCTATTAAAGTGAGTAAGCTAGCTCACAATCGTTTCCATTCTACGCCTTCCTAATCGGATGTGCATTTGACATTTATCACATATCTTAACTTCAACCTGCCTCGTTCAAGTGCTCAAGCATCACCTGTGGTTAGAGCTACAGTAGAAAGCATAAGGTATGGTTACTCCAGGGTTGAGCAAAATGATAGAAACCTATACTTAATGAAAAATATCAAAATGTGAAGCAATTGTATCTGGACATATCCTCCATCTGGGTCTATGTACTTCTTTTTTCACATATCAGACAATTAAATCTTTCAGTCATATTAAGATTGGTGCAGCCATCACCACAATCGATTTCAGAACATTTTCTTCTCTACGCCTTGTTGGTCATTCCCTATACCTTTGTTTTTATTCGGGCCAATATGTTTGTAGTGCATCTGCTGACTCATCATGTTTGACATGTGCGGCGGCAGCATGGTTGACTCCTCTCTCCGTGTTGTACAACCATCAACACTAGTGACCGGCTTTTCCGTTTGCCACCAACAGATACTCACTGCTTCCTAAACAGCGAGCCACCCCTGCGTCCCCCACCTTCCCACCCAGAGTCACCACCCTTAAATATGGGTCTCTGGGCACCTGCGTAGCCTAGCTAATGCACAGAGGAGGGATCAGAAGACATGTGCCCAATCATGGTTGACTTAACCTCATTCAGATGCCGATCCCCAGGGGCATCCTGGTCAGGACTTCATATCTCGTTCGGGTTGAGTAATAAGCCCACACTGTATGTATGGACCAAGTTTTGTCTGACCAGTCTCTCGTGATGGACAATTAGATGGTGGCTACCTCTTGGCCATCATGATGACATGAGCTGCAATGAGGGTTGGCGAACAAGAATCTGGTGAGTCCTTACTTACCTTCAAGTCTCCAGAGTAGATTGATTAGCGTGCACCTGAATGGCTGTATATTATGTCCCATGTTTCACATGATGCCCAGAGGATTAACTTTAAATCACAGGACACTGTGTTCCAGAGAGGTGGCACTAATTTCGATATAATGGTGGACACCGTGTGTATCAGGGGTGCCCAAGGTCAACCCCAGGTTCAGTCATTGCTAGGAGAACTCACATGGCATTCGTATGTTTTGCTCATGGTTGTGATTTATTACAGCAAACAGATGAGCAAAAGGAGCAGGTACACTGCCAAAGTCCAGAAGGAACCAGAAGCAAGCTTCTGGAGGCTTCTCCCCTGAGTCATGCAATACCCAAACCAGACCAAACCATTGCTGTCAATTCCAACACTCAGCAATGTCACTGGACAATGTAGAACTACCCTATTGGGATTGCCAGGCTATCATGGTGATGGGAGCAGACTTCCACATTGTCCTCCCATATAGCAGCTAGTAGTTTTGAACTAGCAACCTTGAGGTTTAGAGTTGAGCACTTTACCACTGTGCCATTAGAGTGCCTTTGATTCACACAGGGTGCCCTTACTGAGTAGTGACCACATTTGGGGACAGGAGCGTGTTGCTTTATTTCTGTTGCTGTCGACACCTGAATTGTTTCTTATTTATGGTTTCGATCGGGATTTTGGACTGTGTTTTATTTAGCTGTGTATCTGGACTCAAACATACTTGATCTCCAGATGCGTTTCTTTTACAGCAGAGGGTCAAAGGGTGAACCCACATTCTCAGTAGCAGCTCCAAGGGGAGCCACGGAGAAGCACCTGAGGGCATTTTTCATGTGACAGAGCCATTGTCCTTTTCTGCTTGTAAATGATTTTTTTCCTCCCCAGTCAGAATGGTTTGAGCTCCTCTCTCCCTCTCCGCTAGGCCCCTCCCATCTGCTTTGCCCACATCTGCTTCCTAATTCTATCTTCATCTGCAGCCTTGATTTGATTGTCGGCTTTGGGTCTTCAGCTCTCACTGCGATTCTCTAACCTCTTCATTCTACCTTTGGCCGGCACCCCTCCCTCTCTAATAACACGTCTGCAAGCGTTGCTCACCTCCACTTGTCCTTGGGTCTTTGGTCTGTCTGTCTTGTGTGTTTGTTTTCATCCTTCTAGAACGTACCCTTTTAGGAGCAATCACAAATCACAATTAGGTGGGTCATGGAATCGGTTGTACCTCAGTTCTGTTCTCAGCTGATTGGCACAGTGGCTCACCTGGACAGGTGAGCTGGCCTTGTCTGACTTCAAGTCACCATCTCTACTCAGTCTCAGGTCTTCACACCAGATAACTCGTGTCTAAACTAGAGGTGGGGAAGCCTTTTTTTTTTTTCCTGCCAGGGACCATGTGGCCATCACTCATAAGTCACACTGGTCACACATTTAAGCAGCTCACTCCTAATATTGAAAATGCCTTGGACTGCCAAAAGAACGCACCTGTCTTGGAAGAATTACTGCCAGAATGTGCCTCAGAAGAAGGACGTCATGCTTAGTAAAGCAGAGGTCCAGTGACAGAGAGCAAGGCCCTCCCTCCGATGGATCGGCACAGTGGTGCAGCCTCAGGCTCCAACATGAGAACAGTTGTGAGGATGGCGCAGGACTGGGCAGAGTTCCTCTGGTTGTACATAGGGTGGTTATGAGTCGGAACCAACTCAGTGGATCCTCACAGCAGCCATGTGATGGCTGGAACTGCTTCTCTTGGGGGAGGCCTGTGATGGTAGCCGGCATTGATTGATGGTTTTGAATCCTACGGCCTGGGGGCTGGATGTTTCCCACCCAGGGTATAAAGGCTCTTAATGGACTTTAGGACACAGATCATCACCTCCTACTTCCTGCTTCAGTTTTCTAGCCACGTTGCCTTCCTCTTCTGCTCCGGCTTTTTCAGCTGCACACTGAGCTATGCTTCTCAGCTCCTGGTTGCTCTAACACGCCTCTCTGACCCAGTGCCTTTGCACACCCATCTCTAAAGGGGAGGATGGATGGATGGATGGATGGATGGATGGATGGATGGATGGATGCATGCATGGATGGATGGATGGATGCATGCATGGATGGATGCATGGATGGATGCATGGATGGATGGGTCTTATGTGGGTGATTGACATGAACCAGGAAGGATGTACAGATGGATTGCGGACAGGCAAGGTTTGAGTCAGAACTCCATTTGCGGACACAGGGCCCTTTGTGTTCTTTTTATTGTTTAAATTTCTTTGTTTTTTCTTTTGAAATCTTGAAGTGTGAATTGTATGGAGGTTACAGAGCAGCTCAGTTTCCCATTCAGCAATTCTTACACATGTTGTGTCATCTCACTGGTTGTAGTCTCTAAAATGTAGCATCCTGTATCCCACTTTCCCCTGTGCTTCCTGTTTCCAAGTCTCCCTCTTTCCTGACCTTTCTGAACTCTGCTGCCCTTTTGATCTCAAACAGAGATCCTTTGGGTTAAATCAGATCATTGTGAAGGAGGGGGAGTGCGGAATAGGGACCCAAAACCCATCTGTAGGCAACTGGACATCCCCTTACAGAATTTCCTGGAAACTCAGCGGTGGGGTGGGTGGGAGGGTGGGGATGAGGAGTATTTATCTGTACCATTTTTGACTCTTTGGTGAAGGCATGGGAATTTGCTTTTACAGTTCCCGGGACCCCATCCCAGTGGTGACCCAGTGGTTAAGCGTTTGACTGCTAACTGAAAGGCTAGCGTTCTTATCCCTGAGCCACGCCATGGGTGAAAGATGAGGCTGTCTGCTTCCATAAAGACCCACTGCCTTGGAAACCCAGCAGGGGTTCTACCCTGCCTGATAGGCCCGCTACGGTTGATGATCAACTCAACAGCCACAGGTTTGTTTGGGAGGGTTTGGGGCCCACACCACTGCTCATTCTAAATCCTTTCCATGAGCCTACAAAAGAGTATTTACTATTGAACCCCAAACTCCTAGTCTACAAGCTATTAGTGAGTCACAGCAAATAATAGAGCATACTTCCAAAGGCTGAGTGCTCCTTCAATGTCGCCGGGTGTGAGTGCTCGTTCCCTCATTCTGTCTCTCCGTTTGATTTCTCAAGTCCAGGGAGCATCGGGCTGGTGGTGGCGGGAGGACTAAAGGGAGCGTGGGAGGGCAAGGTGAGTCTGGAGAGGGAAATCGGTGTTCTCTGATGTCTTAGGAGCCTTCAGACCAGAGTAGCACTAATGGGATCAGAGGTGGGGTTCCATCTCTGTAAGAGCCTCTGGTTTTGTTCTGCTCACAGCCCCAGGGGCTCCCATCAACAGGAAAGAGGGCTGGAAGTTCTCGGAAGAAGGGCTGCAGTGAGGAAGTGACGAGGGAGAGATGGTGTGCATGCTTCTGTATTCAGGTGCTGGAAGGAGAATAAGCAGAGGTTGTAGATGAGCCTGGACTCTGGGGCCATGGTCTTCAGGAATTGGCATCATATTTCTCACATATAACATGCTCATGTAAACATATGCACATGCATATAATGCATTGGACAGGCGTAGGATATTAATGCAAGAGCAGAGGTTGCACGGCTCACAGAACAACAACAACAACATAATGTATGCATGTTCTTTGTGCCAAAGTACATATTCTGTAGGAGAAAGACGGGGCTTTCTACTTCCACAAAGAGTTACAGTCTTCGACAGAGGAAGTTCTACCCTGTCCTATAGGGTCACAATGAGTCAGCATTGACTCAATGGCAGTGAGTTTGTTTGAAGTCTTTTATAGCTTTTCCTCCCTGATTGACATCCCATCAAAATGGCAGTTTGGACAAGCTCAAGGGGCTCAGACTGTGTTCCTTCTAAATGTTCTTTGAGTTTGGGGACCTCAACGAGGCTTGTAGAGGCAAAGTAAGGACTGTAGTTTGGATTTCCCAAGTAAATTCCCTTAGGGCAGCCTGGCTCCCCACCAAGAATGTGCAGGTGCCTTGTCATGAAGGGATAAACAACATTCCTCTGCACAGTTTTCCAGGCCTTTTCCTCACCAATGTAATTTTCTTTCTTTCTTTTTTAATTTTCATTTAAAAAAAATCTTTATATTAGACCTTTGTGATGGGCCTATGTTCTTTCTGAAACTATTTCAAGATGATCCCAGGATACATAACATAACATTCTGAGCAGACTTCTCTGCGTCAATGTAGCTGGCCCAGTAAATCCGCTCAGAAACCATGGTCTTGACTGGGCCTCCTTTGGGAAGGTAAGGGTCTTACTGAGAGAAACCTATTTCCAGCCAACACAGATGTGTGATAAACTCCTGTTTGTTGAACATTCCGGAACCCTAGTGGCAATGTGTTTTGACTCCCACACTCATACATTTTGTGACTGTTAGCTTACACTGCTTGGGGGATTCTGTTACAGCTTCCTGAATCCATCTCCTTCAATCTTTACCAACCTCCGCAGCGGGGTGTCACCATCATCCACAGCTCACCGGCAAAGCGCAAGGATGTACACAGGTCTTGTGAGGTCATATGCCGGTGGTGGACAGCCAGGTCCGGGCTCAGCCTCGTGTGACCCCCCCTACCACCTAAGCAGAATCACAGTAG
Source organism: Echinops telfairi (assembly GCF_000313985.2). Lineage (NCBI taxonomy): Eukaryota > Metazoa > Chordata > Mammalia > Afrosoricida > Tenrecidae > Echinops > Echinops telfairi. Next base: position 44,361,606 of record NW_022106189.1, read on the forward strand.
AAAGCTGGCCAAGATAGATATAGGGCTGTATTTTTCCAGGCAACTCATCTCTGTCTTCAAATCATGTCCATTCTAGTGCAATATCAGCCAATTTGATGGACTAGACTTGGCTAATGTGGCTTTCCCGGAACAAGGGGTATTTGGAGACGTTGAAATAAGTGTGGGATGGCATCCAAAAATGGTTCATGAGGCAGACCCAGGGTCCTCATAAGGAGGCAACTTGCCAGTCCAAGATCCACATCTGTTAGTTTAATCACGTGTTTACACCCATCTTCTTTCTGCTCGTTTAGCCAGCAGCCTCACAAGGACAGCGCTGTTGGCATTTAACCAAACAGCTGTTTCTGTGGGGACATGGCAAGAGATAAAACCAAACCATCCCTGCCACCAAGTAGATTCCGAATTACAGCCCCCCTATAGAACAGAACTGCCTCTTTGGGGTTCCTAGTAAATTCTAAAGTAGTGGTTCTCAACCTTCCTAATGCCGTGATCCATTCATACAGTTCCTCATGTGGTGGTGACCCCCCCCCCCAACCATAACATTATTTTCATTGCCACTTCATCAGTGTAATTTTGCTACTGTTATGAATCCAGCAACCCCTGTGAAAGGGTCGTTTGACCCCCAAAGGGGTCGAGACCCACAGGTTGAGAACTGCTGTTCTAAAGCCTTATCTTTCTCCTATGGTGAAGCTGGTGGGTTTGAACCATTGATAGAGACTCAAAATTCACTGCCATTGAATCAATTCCAGCTAGGAGGGACCTTATAGGAGAGAGTAAAAATGCCCCTGTGGGTTTCTGAGTCTGTAAACTTTTATGGGAATAGAACAATTCATCTGTCTCCCTTAGAGCTGAGGGTGTTTTCAAACTATTGACCTTGAGGTTAGCAGCCCAACTTGTAACTCACTAAGCCACCAGGACCCATGTGACAAGCGACTAGACTCAAACAAACAAACTCATTGTCATTGAGTCAATTCTGGTTTATATTCACCTTACAGGATAGGGTAGAACTGCCCCTGTGGGTTTGAGACTGGAATTCTTTATGGGGGTATAAAGCCTTTCCTTTCTCCCAGACAAGGGACAGTAGAGTGTTGGTGAGTCAAGGTATCAAGTGCTTTTGTAGGAACTCCTTTAGCCAAATGAGTGTAGCCATTGGACCTCAGCTTAAAAATCATGGTGACTTAGCACCGCCTTTCAGATAAAATAAGGAGCCTTGGTGATGCCATGGGTTAAACTTTGGGCCGCTAACCACAAGGGTGGCAGTTCAAGGGTGGCATCCACCTGCCGCACCAAAAGAGAAAGAATGAGACGTGTTTCTTGAGGATTCACAGCCTGGGAACCCCATGGCGCAGTTCCTCTCTGCCCTATCGTGTCGCTTTGAGTTGGAATTGGCTCTGTGGTCGCGGGCTTGGGTTTTTGGTTTTAAGATAAAATAGAGACCTGGGGGCTCAGTGGGTTAGACATTTAGATAACAACTGCAGTGCCTGTGCTTCAAACCCACCAGGTACGCACTAAAGGAGCAGGAGGAAGCTGTCTGCTCTGGAAAAAGATTTACAGCCCCAGAAACGCCAGGGAGCAGATCTCTGTCCTATAAGGTTGTGATGAGTCAGAATTGGCTCATGGGCAGTGGGTTGGTATTCAAGATTGTGTTAAGTGTTGAGTTTCTACCCAAAGATAAGTCGACTTTGAATCAACAACAGTAGGTTTGATTTTGGTTTCTAAGATAAAATTCTTTGGGTTCAAGTTTTTTTATTTGTTTGTTTGTTGTTCATCTAAAAACAGAATTAGCATTGCCTCCACGGAAAAGTTGTTGATCCTACGGGCATTGAAAGCATCATTTCCCCTCCATGTTTGTTTCTTTTTCTTGCATTCATTTGCCAAGTTTTCAGAGACCATGCGTGCAAGGGTTCAGAGTACAGGGATGAGAAGACAGCTAACGTCTCGACTTCCATGTTGCCGTGCTAGTTGGTGGGAAAGGCAGGAGAAATAGGAAGCCGGATAAAGCTGCCATTTCAGCCAGAAAGGGAAAGGAGGGGGCCGTGATGGGACAGAAAATCAAAAGTGAGGTCTCCAGGCCTCCCCTCTCTAGATGGGCCGTCACAGAAGGGGGCTGAGGACAAAGGAGCAGCCATGCAGAGATCTGGAAGGGTGAGCATTCCAGGTCGTGAGATGAGCTGGGCAAAGGCACTGAGGTCACACCTCCTTTGGCCAGGGAAGTGGGTGCTGGCTATCATGGTGGAAGTCAAGCCAAGGCGGTGGGATCCATTACAGAGTAAATCTTAGAGGGAAGTGGAGTCCAGGAGGTGGCCAGGAGGAAGACGGAGGTGAGTGCACCAGGGCCACTGGAGGATCCCAAACCAATGACAGGCATCTCGACTTCTGCTGGTGCTCACACGTCTGTTTATGGGATGGCAGTCTATGCTGGCCTCTTTCTTCCCGAGATGGGGAGCAGACTTATAGGCTTTGCTGAGAAATCAGTGCCCGGCTATCGCAACGTGTGATCATCTAGATTTCATGAACTTTCTGAAACAGGCGTGCTCAGCGACACACACGGAGCATGAGGTTTCGATCCCCTAGCATGCGGGGGCATCATGAGTCCCGGGCCACCTCAAAGGCTGTGGAAACACAGTAACGGCATTGCTCTGTTTGCACAGGTGGGAAGAGACGGCTTAAACGATAGTCTCTCATGTCAGTCACATAGAAAATGGCCTTTCAGAGCCCTCCCCAGAAGCTGTCTCCAGCAGGGTCAGAAACCTCTGCCTTTGGAGAACAATCACAGTCATAGGACAGGCGGGATCTTGGTGGGACTGGAGCTGTTCTCTCCCTCTGTTGTATTGATGTCAGCCTCCTGGTTCAGATCTAGCACTGTATTCTTGCAGGATGCTGCCTGTAGGGGAACTGGGTGAAAGGTGCGTCAGGTCCCTGAGCATTCTTCCTTAGAATGACATGTACATCTGAAGCTATTTCAAAATGAAATTTTCGATTTTGAAAATTGGCTTTTTCTGAAGTCCGTCTCATATGGACCCCATTGTGCAAAGACACTGCCTGGCCCGGCGTCCTCCACGCAGCTCTGTCTGTGTCTGAGCCATTGCTGCGGCCGCGGTGTCAACCCACCTCCTGGAGGCTCTCCTTGTCTTTCACTGACCAAACATCATGCCCCTCACCAGGGACTGGTCCCTCCTGATCATGTGAAATCTCACTGTCCTTGCTTCTAAGGCGCATCAGGCTCTCCTTCTTTCCAAAAGGACTTGGTTGTTCTTCTAGCAGTCCATGGTGCTTAGTTAATATCCTGCTCTGATGCCATCAGTCAAAGGCATCGAATCTCACTTACTCTTCCTCATTCACCTGCCAGCTTTCACATGTGTATGAAGCGATTGAAAATACCATGGCTCGAGGCAACTCACCTTAGTCCTCAAAGTGACAACCTTGCTTTTGAATACTTCACAGAGGCCTTTTGCTCAGCGCAGCATGCTGTTTGATTTATCGACTGCTGCTTCCCTGGGCATCCGTGTTATAGCTATAGCTCTATGAATATGAGAGTATTATTAGGTGCCAACCACTGTGCTCTAATTTCTATAAACCACCTGACTTCATCCTTGGAAGATTCTTATTAGGTGGGTTGTAGTGTTGCCCCATTTTCGAGAGAAGCAAACTGAGGCTCTTAGTGGGAGTTGCCAAGAGATTTTCCCACTCACCTACTTGGTAAATGAAAGAGACCAAATCAGTTCAAGGCCATCCATCTGCAGAGCTGAGGTTCTCACAGCACCGTTGTCTCTTCTGTCCTTGCTGTGATAGATTCAGATGGAGGGCATCAGAATCTCCAGCATCCAGTATGGGGCAGGACCACATGAGAGCCAACAGGACTACCCTCTCTGGAGAGAGAAATGCTCCGTGGTGATTGGTTTGACCCTTGGCTGCATTCTGTCTGGCTTGGTGGGCAGAAGGTCAAAGACTGTCTCCTGACACAGGACCTGTCTCGTGGCACGGTGAGGTTTTAAAACGTGGTGGGTTTAAAGCATCTCTACCAGCAGATTTTCCCATAATACACCCTTGGATGGCTTCTTGACCGCTGCTCCCAAGAGTGTTTCCGTGAAGCCGGGATGGAGAGCCGTACAAGCTGGTGGTAGAGCACGACATTGTTCAAAGTCTCTGGGCGTGGACAGCCTGTGGAACAAACATGAGGGACTTCCTTCCTCACACAAAGGTATCTTCCTGTCCCCGGGCTAAGCTTTTAAAAGTTGAATGTATTGATCAAAGAGTGCCCTCACAGGCTAGGTGCGCCTTGCAGACACGCTACATTCTTTGGGGGAACCATGGGTTTTCAACCCTGACCTTATCCCACATTCTGTATCCCACCTTTTACATCACCGAGCGCATCTATGGATCTCACACTCCGAGCACGTTGTTCCTTTTAGGATTTGAGTGGCATGTTCAACATTTGAAGATAATGTTTTTATTCCTCCTGATGTGTTTGTTACATCTTTAGGCAAGAATTTATTAGGATCTTATGATTGATATAATCGTGGCCATAACTCCTGGTGAATGCAAATGGGAAAAATAAGGTTGTATTAAACACGGATTATCATCTCAAAAGCTATTGTAGCTATACGTGCCTGGAAAACATTGTAGACGTCCACCTGTTCTTTAAAGTGCCCCCCCCCCATCTTTTCTTGTGCGGAGGGCGTTCAGGGAATTAGGCTGAGCCAAGCCAGGAGTTCCAGGAAGATGAACATTGGTCCTAAGTGGTGAACTTTGACATCTAGCCCACAGTCCTCAGTTCAGCACATTGGACAAGGCTCCACCTGGTGTCTTTGGGGTGCTTTTGTCTCTCAGAGGAGAGTGGCAACGTCTGACCATTTGGTTCTCTTACCTGAAGTCATAGGGATGCTGCTGGCAACCAGGGGGTTGACACCAGGGATGCAGCTAAACCTCCGACAATAGAAAGGCAGCCCCCACCACAAAGAATTATCCAACCCCAAATAATGTGGGTGCATGGAACTCTTGAAACAAATCCTCAAGAGAACAGTGGTTGCTACATGCCCTTCTCGGCTGGAGAACGTCTCTCTTTAAATGAAACCAGGCAGTTCACTTTGCAACAGTGAGTTGTAAAGAGAGCAACTATAATACCAGTAAAAATGAGTATGAAGTGCGAGACTTGATCCCCCTCATATACATTTGATTCTCACAGGGCCGTTAGAAAGTAGTTTAGAAATAGAGTTGTCTTCTTCTCGGGCGTTTTTAAATTGTGCTTTCTTCTTTCTGAAACTCAGTTCTACCTCTGGATTTCTGTGGGAATTTCACCCACACTTCTTTCAAGTTTTTGTTCAAATGTCATCTCTCCCCAAATGCTCCCCCAACTGCCCAAATAGGACAATCCTCTGCCTGCTGCCTCCACCCGTACCCCTCTCTATGTTGTTGTACCTAATACATCAATGGATCCCAGAGATTCTGGGGGCTCTGGTAACCCACTCCAAATTTCAGGGAGGTGCAGGGAGGAAAGATGACTGGAAATGGGGAAGCAGAAGGAGGAAGTGGGAAAACTGCGAGTCCCTGGAGGGGGTTACAATCAATATCACGAAACAACATGGGGTGGGTTGCGGAATGGAAAGCAAGTTTGCTCAGTCACGTTTAGTCCAAACCACCACGCAGAAGTTGAGTAGAGAATTGCCAAGGGATAGTCATGGGTCCCGGAGCCCTCCAACCTGTTTTCTGAGGTCAGTCATTCTCATCTTGAGTGGGATATCCTAGGGCAGGTGA
>NW_022106189.1:44368018-44384382 GCF_000313985.2 Echinops telfairi
CATCAGCTTTCTTCACCTCATTTGCTTATGCACTTGCTTTGTCTTCAGTGATCATGTCGGGGTAGACTGGTGTGCTTCTTCCATGTGGGTTTTGTTGTTTCTCAGTTAGATGGCCACTTGTTTATCTTCAGGCCTTTAAGACCTCAGATGCCATATATTTTGGTAGCCGGGTATCATCAGCTTTCTTCACCACATTTGGTTGTGCACCCATTGTCCTCAGTGATCATGCCAGGAAGGTGAGCATCTCAGACTGCTGAATTGTTAGAACAAAGTGTTCTTGTGTTGAGGGAGTACTTGAGTAGGGGCCCACTGTCCATCTGTTTCCTTAATACTAAACCTATAAATATATGTGCATAGATCTATTTCCCCCTTGTCATATATAAATATATTTACATCTGTGTATGCCTGTATTTAGATCTCTATGACTGCCCTTTGCCTCTTAGTTCTTTCCTCTATTTTTTTGTACTTTCCTCCTGTCCTGCTATCATGGTCAGCCTTCATTTGGGTTTCAGGAATTCCTCTCGGTTACATTGCCCTTAATCCAGCCCTGCCAGACCTCTTACACCCTCCTTGCCACTGATTTTGATCACTTGTTGTTCCCTTGTCCCTGGGGGCCTGGTAAGGTTAGCTATCTCATTGAGTATGGAACGAATTGATAACAGAGGGCCTCTGATCCTTTGCCTGGTACCTGGCACAGAGGAAGTCCTCAGGGAAGAAGTGACCGTGGTGACTTGCATTGCTCTTTCTGTTGCTGCTCTTGTCCTTGTGAAGGAAGACAAGGAGGAACACTTCGAACCAAGCTTAAATTGCATTTTTAGAAGTTTCACTCTGGGATACCCAAACCCAATGTTGATGTCTCCTATGATTCGCCCAAAGGCGTACTTGAGAGTGGGCCATCTTGTTTGTATTGTTGTTTTTGTTTTCTGGGATGGGATGTGAGAGTGGGGCATCTGGCTATGGTTATACCATTGATGCATTGGATGGCTGTAACCCTAGAAATGTACTCCATCCACATGAATTTCAGACCAATTAGTCAGCTTAATCAGAGCAAGTGGCGGTTGGCTTCTGAGGAAGAGGGGTATGCGGTACCTTTCAGGGAAACAAGTTGATTGGTCATGAATGTCCTGTGTCTTCCTCCGTGGAGCAGCTCTGAGAGTGTCCCAGCAGAGCTTAGAGGCTGCTGTTCCTTACCTACCGAAAGAAGGGGTAGCTGAGCCCCTTGCGGGCATCCCCAGCCACCCTGCCCTGTCCAGTGCCATTTTGCATGACTGAACAGAGCAGCCACTGCCCTGCTCCAGGTCCCCCTCGGTCTGTGTCTGACCCGTTTCTCTATTACCTCGTGCTGCCTTCATGGCCACACCAGCCCTGAGTGACCCTGAAAGGCAGGGATTTAGTGTCTCCCCATCATTTAGGGAGAAGTCTGAAGCCAGAGTGTGGCTTGGCCATCCTTGCGTGTCGACTTCCACTTTGAGAAAACCAAACACCCTAACTCACTGCCCTCGAGTTGATTCCGACTCAGGGTGACCAGACAGGACAAAGTAGAACTGTCCCCGTGGTTTCTGACTTTAAATCTTGGAGGGGCAGAGAGCCCCATCCTTCTCCACAGAGCAGCTGGTGTTTTCGAAGTGCTGATCCTTCGCTGAGGAGAGCAACCTGTAACCCACCATGCCACCAGGGATCCTCTCTGCTTTGGTAGCTGCCAGCAATGCTTTCACCTACACATGCATCCTCGGCCATTGTCACATGTCACCTCTATGTGGCTCTGTATCTTTTTGGATTGTTTTACAATTCCAATGTGATCAGGTTCAGGATCCAGCCCGCCCTTGGAGGCCTTATTAATCCAACAAAAGGAAAACCCCAGGCCCAAATAGAAGCACAACTGCCAGTAGAAGGCCCCGCGGGAGGTCTCCACAGATTTTGGGCCCAATTCAATGCAGAGCCCCATCTGGGAGCTTCATCACTAAAGTGAGGATTGCGTTTGACTGAACTCCAGTCTGACTCCTCATGTGTACAATGGGAGTCGCTCTACCTTCATCCTGGTCCTCACGGCCATGCTCATGAGGTTCAGATCAATACCTGGAAGGAGGCAGAACAGCCTGCACACAGCAGGTGCTGCAAAGGTGAGCTGCCATGGTGACGAGGGTCTCTCCACAGACTTGCTGTTTCATGGGCATAGCACCCGTGCACATCTGAACAGGTCCCAGTGGCCAAGAGTCACTTCCAACCATAGAGACCCCACAGGTACGAAGGAGGACTGTGCTGCAGTGGACTTTTGTGGCTGTGAACTTCTGGAAGCAGATGTCAACCCTGATTCCCAGGGCTGGATTAGGCCCTCTAATGTTTGGGTCAGCAGACCAGTATGCTAATGGTTTTGCACCACGCAGGGATGCAATCCATACCACAGATTCCTGTGTTTAAGAAACTCTGTATGTTATAATTTACCCATGCACATGAGCCTATACAAGGTTAAGTCCAAAGTATCCATACAAACGCATAGACTCCATCCTTACACAAAGATATCAAAATATGAAGCTACTGCTTCTTGATGTAGCCAACATCTAGGTCTAGACACTTTATTAGATGGTGTTTGAATCCTGTTAACCCAGCAGTTCTCAATCTGTGGGTCACAACCCCTTTCACAGGGGTCGCCTGATTCTTAACAGTAGCAAAATGACAGTTATGAAGTAGCAACAAAAATAATGTTGTGGTTGGGGGTCACCACCACATGAGGAACTGCATGAAAGGGTCGCAGCCTGAGGAAGGTTGAGAACCACTGCTCTAGATGGAACCTAGTGAGCCCCACTAACTTTCCCAGTAGTAACAGTCTCTCCTGAGACCGGCCGCAGCAGGGAGAGCCAGTATGCTGGAGCCTGGGAGTGAGCTTCCCACAGGTGTGGTTGGGATTTCAGAGAGAAGAGGGCCCGTTGGCCTCTTCACCCAGAGATGGAGACGAGAGACCGAAACTGACGGGTAGGAGTGAGCTGACCAGCTTTGAGTTAATGTTTGGATCCAGGGCCTGGCTATGTATGAGACATGTGACCTTGCACCGTGATAGGACGGACGTCTTTGAATGGTAACCAACACGTTGGGGGTGAGGGCCACAACTGCTTGAGGAGGCTGCCCTAGGCTGCAAGAGAGACCGCAGCCCTCTGCCCACTGCCAATCACATCTCAGACCTGGAGGTTGAAGGCAGATAGCAAACCCCCTTTGGTTTTTCAGTTGTGTTTTGCTTTTTACTTTTCTTGGGTGAGCGCTTGCGGAGCAAATTGGTTTCGCACACAACAGTGCACATTTTGCTTCCTGACATTGGTTGCAATCCCCTCTACATACCAGAACTCTTCCAATTTCCTTCACCTTGGAATCCTCTCGAAAGATTCATCCACCCGCTGTCTTCAGACCTCAGAATCAGGAATCCCTTTGAGGGAGTCCTGCCCATTCCCCTTACTGCCATTACCATGAGTAATGTAACCATTTACTGACCAGATTCCTCTATCTTCACGCTTCCGGAGGAAATACCAGAGTCTACTGTGTTGACTATAGAAGAAAGTCCCCCGCCACCACCATGCCAGCCTCCTGTTCTTTCTCCCCAATCCTTCTTTCCAACTGCTAGCAATTGCGCATTGTTATGTTTCTTGCACCAGCTACTTGGGACGCAGCGTGGGTGGATGCGCAGGAGATATCCTTCAGATTCCAACCCTAAATCTAATAAGATCAATTAACTTCCTTGTAAAAAAGTCCCTGGTAGGGGAAATACTGTCTAAAGCCAAGGGGCCAGCTCCCTCCTGTTTGATTTCGCGACTCTGCCAAGGGCAGCACGTGCTCCCTGGAGCCAAGTTGCCTGAGGTGTCTGTGACAGATGGGGCCAGGACCTGCAGGAGTGTGCATAGCCACTTGCTATTGTTTTTAATGAAAACTTCTGAGGATGGAGGAAAACGGACTAGTGAGAAGATGGAGAACCCTCAGTCGAAAACCAGTTGGCCGGGTGGGGGTGTCTTCCGTGTGTCAGCAGAAGCTATGTGGTCCTGACCATGTGCTTGGGCATTAAAGAGGGAAGTGGAGACAGTCCTGAGTACGGGGCGCCTTGCCTTCCTCCCCATCTTTAGAGCAAGGCTGGTTGCAAAGCACATATTTTATTTGCATTTGAAAATGAGAGCTGCATCCCCAAATGCCTTGCCCACCGATGCAAGATGGTCAACCTACAGCAGTGGGGTCCATTCCAACTCACCAAGATGCTTTCAGCTTGAGTCGAACTGGCCCATTGCACTCCTAGGCCGTCCTTTTGATGGCAGCCGATTGCCGGTTCTTTTCTTCTGTGGAGTGGCTGGTGGACTGGTGGCCGTTCAACCAGCGTGGCAGCTTGTTGTTGGGTGCCAGCAAGTCGCTGTGGCTCATGGTAACCCGGTGCACAGCCAAAGGAACCCTACCCAGTCCTGAGCCATCCTCACTGTAGTTGTTGGAGCCCGTTGTTGCAGTCACCGTCCATCTGTCTTGCTGAGGATCTTCCTCTCGTTCACCTTCTCCTTGACCAGGCATGGTGCCCTTTTTCAGGGACCGGTCTCTCCAAAGTATGTGAGAGAAATCTCGCCGCCCTTGCTCCCAAAGAGCTTTCTGGCTGCACTTCTTTCCAAGACAGATTGATCAGATCTCCTGGGAGTCATCAGGACTCAACCAATGCTGGCATTTTAAACATTGTCACCTCAGATCAACCTTCCAGGTTACAAGAGGACTTTAGGGGCAACCTTTCCAAACATGTCACACCCCTGGCCTCTCAGTGAACAGGAGAGGATCTATGCCCTCGAGCTGCCCGGAGGCTTTCCTGGGCTCCCCATGAACTCTTCGGGCAAGCCCTGTGTTTTAGAGTCTGTGATGGCCCTGAGATGTCATGTTCCCTAACTCTTCTTATCCCCACAACTGCTTCATCACTACCTCTTGTATCTCAGGGAAGCTCAAAGTGTTGCTGCTGGGGTCCCAGTCCATACACGCCTGGGTTGATTCCAGGAAAAATGTGTTTAAATGGCTCTCTGAAATCAGCAGATGGGTGTAGACAAATTTTCTCCATAATACCTTTGCCTTCGCCTCCCCAGGGTGCTTTCAACAACTGGTCCAATTCCCTGGCTTCCAAAAATACCTGCTGCAAAAGTTCAATTTAAAGCAGAGGTCAGCTCAGAAGGTTGTAGTGACCGTTCATTGGGATTCCCAAGGAGTCCTCTTGATAGATTTTCTAGAAGGACACTGATAATCATTGGAGTTTAATCGGAAGACATTTGAAGGAAATGGGAAACTGCACTGGGGAGAAAGAGACAAGGGGAGTTTCGTGCATGGTTTTCTTTTTCTCCCCATCGTGGCAGTGCATTTGCTTATTCTTTGACTATAGTGAGCGCTGCCCTGTGACAGCTGGGTTGTAAAGTCTTCCCCCATCCACCCTCCAGCCCTGGTCTTGTTCCTGGGACATCTTTCGGTTCCCCAAATTTAAAGGAAGTTTAGAGGAGCACCACTTGCGCCCCCGAGGACGTGAAAGCTGCCGCGTTGGCGTGGTGTAAATCAAAGAGCGCGGGATTCATTGGGAGGGGGGTGGTTAGAGAGATAGAATGGGCGTTCCGAAGGGTGTAGACCTCGATGAAGTGTATGTTAAGCACTAACTTCACATTCTGATGATTTTGTTGAGAATGGTGCCTATGATGTTGTAGCAATACCTTTTTGGCTTACCCTCCTATGTTGGGAGCCAGAAAGCAGACCAAGGTCACGCACTGGAAGCTTCTGGCCTAGTAGGAAGGTAAACATTGAACAAGCGATAATGAATGTTGATGAGAGCTTTGGAGGGATGAGTGAGGTGCTTCATCTGAGCTCAGCATGTGAGGCCCTCACCAAGTCGGAGGGAGAGGAAGACATTTCTGACGAAATGGCAATTGCTTCTTCTTCCTCAACGGTGACTACAAAGAGGGTGATGCTTTGGGGGAAAGGAACAGAGTGTGCCAAGGTGAAGAGAAGGGCAAGTAAGGAACAAAGCACTGCCCTGCTAGAGTTCAAGTTGATCAGGATTTTTGTTGAGTAGAATTGCTGAGGCACAGAAATGCATACAGGAACATTCAAGCAGCTCTCAAGGGATGAGGCCCAAGGACACTGGCCACGCCCTCCACACCTCCCATGTCCTCAACTGTGGAGCCCGGTTCTTTCCCTCCATCTCACCTGGGTTCCATGACCTGAGAAGTTTGCAAGTAAAATATTGCAGGCTTAGATGATCCAGGAGTCTGTGCAGAATAGGAACTCAAGGAGGCCTCACACCAGCGATGCTCTGAAACCTGCGCTCGTCCACACTCTCCATTAAGTATGGGAGGAGATTAAGGGACCAAGCACACATCATGGCTGCTTGGGGAGTGTTTTTGAAATTGTACTAACAGCTTTCATTAAGTGAATGGCAACACTGTCGTATCCAAAAAGCATAGCTCCACAGGCGTAGCCAGTCTGAAGGTTAAAAAAAAAGAAGAAGAAGAAGCATTTTTAGGGGTAATGTTTTCAACTGCGGGAGTCAAAAATGTGCATCTCATCTGAAATTGCCAGACGCCAATGAAACTCGCTGCTTCAACAGATCTGGGTTCTGCATCTTAAGATGGCATCTTAGGTTAAACGTTCGTTAGGCTGCTGTGTCTGAGGTTAGGGTTTTGATATCACCAGCAACATTGCAGGAGAAAGGTGCGGACCTCTACTCTTGTAAAGGCAGCCTCAGAAACGAAACCCACCGAAGCAGTTCCACCCTGTCCTATAGGGTTCCCCGGAGTTGGCATTGACTCAAAAGTTGTGAGTTTCCTAATCCTGTGGTCTTTAACCACCCCAGGGTTGGCCCCTGGTTCGGGGATCCCAAGTACCACATAGCCAAATGCTGCCTGTCTTGGTGGGGTTAGGGTTCCATGCAGGGCAGGGACCGGCAGGCTCTGCTGTCCCAAAGCCCCTGGACTCAGGGCGGTTCCATCGGCTGATCTTCACAAGTAGCGTCATCACCAAGACCGCCTTCCTGGTGCTGCCCTCCTCTGGAATGCATCGTGCTGGGAGCCGGCCACTAGCTGAGCAACACATGAGCCTTTCCTGGCAGCTGGGTGGCAGCTGCTCTTGTGGTGGGTTCACACGCCCAATAAAAAACAGACTCCGAGATACTCAGGGTTGGTTGGCAAGCTTCAGTTAAAAAAAAAATCCAGCGAGACTTTTGTATTGAAAATAATGTTAGAGAAGCAGCACTTGGCATCATGCCTGCCGCGTGGCCTTCTGGAACCATGGCCAGGACTCTGATGTATCCAGCACACAGAACCGGGGACAATGCACAGCACCACAGTTGCAAAACCATTAACTCCAGGAGGACGTCTGCCACTCAGAGACATTAATTTAACATGACACCAACAGGGGTGTTTATATGTGCTTGCAGTGGTGTCAGACATCCGGCTCTAATTGAGTTAATTAAAAGTTAATGGCACAGAGCGCATCACGGTGCTATAAATGACAGGCACGTGATCGGTCCTCATGCCCGCCCGCTTGAATAAAGCTTGCACATTCCACTTCTGAGAGGCTCATCCCACATGATGGCCTCTCCTCTTCTCTTTGAAGAGGTGGAGTCTGTTCTATTGGGTGCAGGAATAAAGGGGCCGGGGAAAGATTAAAGGCGGCCCATGTGTTGGGTAATTGCCAGCCTTGTGCTTTCGTCTTGATGGGAAGGGAGAAAGCCTGCACTTCTAGTCAGAAGTGCTGGTGGTGCAATGGTGACAAGCAGGCCAGTGAAGCGCAAGGTCTGCTGTTCCAGACCAGCAGGATCTCCGTGGGATAAAGTTGAGGTGCTCTTGTAAAGAGTTACAGCCTCAGAAACCTATAGGGGCAATTTCACTCTGTCCTATAAAGTTGCTGTGAGTCAGAATCAACTCAATGGCAGTGAGTTTGAGTTAGGACCGAGAGGAAATGCCTATGCTGCCCATGGTGGCTTGGTTGGTGATGGAATGGGAGTCAAACCAGATGGGTTGCCAGATGGGCAAACTTCTCAGATTCTCTGAATCTGTTTTCTCATCTTGCAGACAGGAGTAATCTGCAGAATCTCAAAAACATAATGCTCAGTGAAAGGTACCCACCATGCAAGGCCACATATTACCATGCGATACCAGTCTTCTGCAATGCCCAGGACAGGTAAAGCTATAGACACCGAAAATGGGTTAGGCATTTCCAAGGGCTTGGTGGCATAAAGAATGATTGCGAAGGGGCACAGCTTGCCTTTGGGGGTGATAGACATGTTTTGGAACTGGCTGGTGGTGATGGTTGCATGTTTATAATATGCTGGATACCCCTGAATGGTGTGTTTTTAAAGGGTTCAATTTATGTGTTGTGGATTTCACCTCAATTGCAAATAATCACATCCGTGGCATAAGGCTGCTTGCTTCTCCAGAGGAAATGGGAGAATATCTGTGAGCCAGGCACGTCGGGGCTGGACATGTCCAGGGGCCTCCTTTCTGGTTGGGCAAAGCTGATGCATCTGTCTTCATCGCTTACAGAAAACAAAACTCCAGGCAGAGTTTTTACCCAGTTCCTTTCTCAGCATCTTTGTTTGGTCAGCCAGTCGTGTCTGGGCATTTGTTGTTATCTATTGGACCAGTGGATGGATTTATGGTACAAATGCCTCCCCCCAAAGGACTGTGCAGCACATAATTCTACCCAAAGTGCAGGCAAGAGGTGTACACCAAAACCGCTGACATTGGACGAGACAAATTCGTACAGCAAAGGGCTGGGTCTTGAATCCTGGCTAGGGAATATGACACCGAGCTCGACCTATTCACCAAGCCTCCTGGCACTGAAACAAGGAAGGTAGCATAGCTTTCTTTGTCTTGTGCTTCCTGTGCTACGAATGACCACATCTCTTCAGAAGAAAGAAGCAGATTTCTTTGGGCCTAAATCCTAAAGAGAATTTGAGATGGAGTACTGTAGAACTTGATAAATATATTTCGTGAGCAAGTTTAACAATTAAACAGGGGAGAGTGCTGTGGTTTCGATGGTGTCACCTGCACAATATGTGTTGGGATCCTAATCCCTGTACAGTGAGGGAGCCTGGTTAGGAGTGTGGTGAGGCATTGGGCTGATCACCTCAAGGTTGATAGTTCAAAGCCGTGGGCCACTCTGCAGTAGGAGGAGGAGGTGGTGGCATAAGCCCATGGATGATTACAGCCTCAGAGACCCTATGTTGGGCATAGTGGATGACGTGTTGGGCTACTAACCATAAGGCTGGAACACCCAGTGCTCCTTGGGAGAAAGACCCTGATTTCTTCTCAGGTAAAGAGCTAGAGCCTTGGACGCGTCTGTGGGCAGCTCTGCGCTCTCCTGTAGAGCCACTAGGAGTCCGAATCAGCTTGATGGCAGTGAGCATTTCTTGAGTCAAAGCCAGCTCCATAGCAGTGGGTTTATACCTCTAAATGTGATCTTGTTCTGAAATAGGGTTTTGATTCTTATGTGAATTAGATTCTATTGACGTAAACAACCCCCTGCCACTGACTTCATTCTGACTCCCATTGTTGTTGTTGTTGTTGTTGTTGTTGGGTGTCATCAAGTCAGTTCCCACTCAGAGTGACTCCATGTACAATAGAGCAAAACACGACTGAGCCCTGTGCCCGGCTCACGATTGGTCATGTGTTTGAGTCCATCACCACTGTGGCCACTGTGTCAGGCCATCAGGATGTCCTCTTTCTTGCTGTCCCTCAGCTTTACCAAGCACGGTACCCTTCTCCAGGGACTAGTCTCTCCTGAATTCAAGTCCAAAGTATTCAAAGACTCCCTTCCTTTCCTCTTGCTTCTAAGGAGCCTTATGACCGTCCTTCTTTCGAGACACATTTAGCCTTTTGTTTTTCAATATTGTTCTCCAGCATCATAATTCAAATGCGTTGACTCTTCTTCTGTCTTCCTTATTCAGTGTCCAACCTTCTCATGCCTATGGGGGGATTGAAAATGACACCCAGGGCTCAAGCAGAAAGCAGATGTTTGGAGAATGACGATGGCAACAATTGTACAAATGTGCTTGACACGATGGATGTATGAGTGGATTGTGATAAGAGTTGTATGAACCCCCAATAAAATGATTTTTTTTTAAAGAAAAGAAAATACTGTGGCTTGGGTCAGGCATATTTTAGTCCTCAGTTAGCAACCTTGTTTTCAATACTTGAAAGAGGTAGTGTGCATCAGATTGGCCCAGTGCAAGGGGTTGTTTGATCTCTTAACTGCTGCTTTGATTGTGGATCCAACTAACAGAGGCTTAAACTACAGAACACCATCGTTAATATCACATGCAAGGATTTTGCTTGCGATCATCCAACAACAGTTGCAGAAGCAGTACCTTAAAAAGGAGCTGCCAGAGGTTCAGGCTGGATTCAAAAGAGGACATAGAACAAGGACTATCATTGCTAATGGATCCTGGCTAAAAGCCAACAATATCAGAAAGATGTGTGCTAGTGTTTTATTGACTATGGATAGCTTAAAGAAGGGGGAGAATCGCAGGACAGTACGTGCAGAACCTGTACGTGCAATAAAAGGCAGCTGTGGGAAGAGAACAAGAGCATGCTGCATGCCTTTGTTTAGAACCAGGAATGGTGTACATCAGGACTGTATCCTCTAACTGTCCTCATTCAAGCTGTATGCTGAGCAAATAACCAGAGAATCTGGATTAAATGAAGAAAAAACGAGTCATCAGATTGAAGAAAGGCTTTCTAACAACCTTCAGAGTGCGGATGACACCACCTTGCTTGCTGAACGTGGAGGAAGACTTGAAACACCTGCTGATGAAGATCAAGGCGTGCAGCCTTCAGCACAGATGTTCTCAATGTAAAGAAAACCAAAATCCTTACCTCTGGACCCGTCAGTAGGCAACACAATGTTAAGTGGAGAAAGGATTGAAGCTGTTAAGGATGTTGTCGTACTCCGATCCACAATTCTGACGTACAGCAACCTTCAAACAGAACTATCCATCTTTGCAGTTACGGAGTTTCTGGGGTTCTTTCCTTCCTCAAAAGGGGTCTGTTGGAATCCCCAGCTTTTACTGTGAATGTCTATTTTCCCTTCTGTTAATGTTTGACTTACATCTTTTGGTGCTCTTTCCTTGGGTGTATAATATCTATGATGGTATGTCGTCCTATTTAAGTGGTCCTTTAATCATTATATAATGCCCCTCCAGACTTTAATGCTGGGT
Source organism: Echinops telfairi (assembly GCF_000313985.2). Taxonomy (NCBI): domain Eukaryota; kingdom Metazoa; phylum Chordata; class Mammalia; order Afrosoricida; family Tenrecidae; genus Echinops; species Echinops telfairi. The sequence goes on from NW_022106189.1 coordinate 44,379,216, forward strand.
TTTGTCTTAAAGTCTAGTTTATCAGTAATTATTGATGGTCTACTTTCTAATTTTTGGTTGTCATTTCCCTGATGTGTTTTTTCCATCCTCTGATTTTTAGTTTATTTTTCATCTGTGTTTCTAAAGTGCATCTCTTGTAGGCAATGTGTGCAGGGATCCTGTTTTCTTATATTCTGCCACACTCTCTTGACTGATGTATTTAACCCATTTGCATTCAGTGTAATTATTGAGAAGTATGAATTTGTTACAGTAATTTTGCTGTGGATTTTTGGGGTTTATTTTGTCTGTGGGTATGTGGTGCTAATTATTCCTTTGTCATGTGTATTTTTCTTTACCGAGTTCATTTGTTGGTGGATTTTCTTTTCATCCCCTTTGCTGTTGGTTTTCTGCTTAGAGTCTTTATGATTCTTTTCTTCTTTAGGGTTGTTTATTAATTTTTTTGTGGCTACCAAGTAATTTATTTTTATCTTCTTAAATTGAAAACAATGTGTTGTCTCTTCCTATCAGCTCGGCTTCCTTAACTGTTTAGAAATTCTCTAAGGAGACCCTGTCGTTGCCACCTACAGGCTCACATTTCTGGTTGTCTATTTCTGGTCTTATAGGTTCCTTTTCTTTATGAAAACTCTAGATCTGGGTTGGTTCCCAGGTGATTTTGTGATGGGTCCTGATCTCAGGTGTTTTTCTGACATTGCTGGTTTTCTGTCTGAAGCAACCCCTTGGACAGTTCTTGTAAGCCTCCTCTAATTTTCACCAACTCTCTTTATTTCAGTTTACCTGGAAATACCCGGTTCTTCCATCATGTTAGAAGGGTCATTTTGCTGGGTACAGGATTCTCGATTGGCCTTTTGGGGTTGTTTGTTCATTTCCCAGTTTCTGAGATGTCATCCTATGACTTCTTGACTGCCCTGCTGGTCCATCAGAGCTTAGCCTTACTGGTTCCCTTTCTAAGGCAGCATTTCGTTTCTCCGCAAGCTGGATTCTTTCTCTTTGTTTTGGAAAGTGTGACCGTGTTATATCTTGGTGATCTTGTTTTGGGGTCTATCCTATTTAGTTTTGTTAAGATTGAATTGATAACTTCTCAGCCTGCATGATATGATGACATTTTTCTGCCCCCACCCCCCACCCCCAATCTGACCATTTTCTCTTTTGGATTGCTTATCTGCTTCCTCACTGCTGCTGCCACTGCCGCGGCTAATGCTGGTGCTCTGCCTCCTCTTCCCCATGCTGCTCCTCCTCCTCTTCCTGTTATTCTTTTCTCCTTCCTCTTCCTCCCCTCCCCTGCCCCCTCCAGATCTTCTTCTTCAGTGTCTTTGTCTCCACCACCCCCCCACCCCCCGCCTCCTTTCCCCCCTCCTCCTCCTCCTCTTCCTTCATTTCTTCCTGTCCAAGAATCCTGATTGTTCATGAATTCTTCTTCTTGAGGGTGTGCCACAGAATTTTTAGGCTTTCTTCAATTATCTTCATTTTTTTCCTCACTGTTTCTCTAATACAATTGGTATCAAGGGATATTGACTCCGTTTTCTAGTTATTCTACTCTACTTATATATATTTTTTTACCCCGTTTGAAGCTGCCCGAGCTCCACGCGCACCGAGGGGCAGCTTCAATGTTTCTTTCCCCCTTCCACGACCACCCAGACCAGTGTTTTGATCCGATGGGAAAGGGATCTGGAGGGCTATTCTATGTCTTTGTCCTTTCTACCTTGTCTACGGTTTTGAGATTTTAGTGTCAATCTTCTGGACATCTAGTTGCTATTTGGGGATGGTTTCGCTATTCACTTTATCATGTTCTTGTGCTGTTGTCCCGAACTCTTCTCGTGTTGTATCCGTGTTTTCCTTGGTCTCTTGGGTAGCCGGCCCTGTATGTGTGCTTTTTTGACTCGCTGTCAGAAAGTTCCCTGGGATGTCCTTCCTCAGAAAGGCTTCCTGTTCTGTTGCGTTGGGTCACTTGCTTGAGTCATCTTACCCTGTTTCTTTGTGTGGCTTCAAGTTGCCTGTTGTTTCCAAGACAACTTGGAATTGTTAAAAGAATTTGTTATTGTCTTTTTTGCAGGTCGTGTTGCCGGTTTGCTTTGCGAGATTTTTTTGGTTTGGTTTTGATGTATCCAGGCAGGCGAGGCGACCATGGTTTCTGGTTCCTAGTTTTCTGGCGCAGTGCTCACCACCTGTCTCTCGGTGAATGAGGAAGTGGATGGGCGGGTGGGTGAGGGTTTGTTTATCGGTCACAGAGAACAGCAGTCGAAGGAAGCCTTGGTGACTGTTGGTCATCATCGACCACCCTCTGCCAATGATCCAGGGGTGTGGGGGCAGATGGTGGGATGGCAGATGGCAGGTGCAGCCAGTGTGGCAGGTAGAGCTGCTAGCAGAGTAGCTCTCACTGCCTCCCCTGACTCTGGACCATCTGAGTGTCTGGTATTCCTGCTCATTTTCATACACTTCCCTTCCTTAGATCTCGCTCATGCTCAGCTCACCTTGCTTCGCTCTGAATTTGTCTACACTGTGTTTCTGTCTTATTGTGAACAATATTTTACAGACATTATTCACTACCCTCATGAGATGGGAGGCTATTCGGCATCTGTTCTCTTCTGCTCTATTATTTAAATTGCTGGCCATAACCTATCAATTGATTTCATGATCTGAAAATGAATTGTGACTCCCAGGTTAAAAAACGCTGATCCAAGATGTTAGGCAAGAACATATTTCTATAAAAGCACTTAAGAGGCGGGGCAGGAAAGAGTGGGCCTAGGTGTCGAGGGGCCTGGAAGTAATTAATTTTTTTATTAATATCTATTTCTCATCCTTCACTGTCTCTTCTTCGGCCAAGTCAGTTCTGCATGGGCCAGCATCCCAAGAGGGACATCTCTGGAAGCAGCCACCAGCCCGTTGTGAGGCCTCCTCTCCAGAGGGATGCGTCTAACAGTTGGATATGCATCCGACTTTCCCGGAATCTGACCTAGGACCACGTTAGCAGAAATACCACAGTGGGGTGGTGGCTTTAGAAAACACTAATATATTTTCTCACCACGTTGGAGCCTCCAAGTCCAAATCAGGATGTGGGCCCAGTTGCTTCCTTCCCCAGACGCACCTTGGTTTGTAATGATCCTCTTACTGCTTCTGCTTTCCTGTTTCTGTTTATGCTGCTCTTTGATAGCTCAGAAGTGAGGAGGGTTAGCGTCCACCCATGACCTCAAAAGATGGATTGGTTCCACACTATTAGAGTGCACTGTGGGAAGATGATTGCACTGCATTTGAATCATCCAGAGGGAGTGGGCAAGAGCCCCGACCCTTTTTCTCGCTGGGACACAATTCAGCCCATACCAATGAGTCCGGTGGGATTTCATTATGCATCCCAAGCAGCCCTCTGCTGCCCCAGGGGCTGCTGGTCCATGGACCATACTGTGACTAATAAGAAAATAACTATTTTAAAGGAAAACACTTTTTTTTAAAGACAAAACTTTGTACTTCCAAGCTGCCTCCTTGCAGCTCTAGCCATCTCTCATGTAAGTTGCCTTGTCTACATCAATCAAGATTCCTTTAAGAATCCTCTTTGAGGATTGTTGTTTTTTTTTTAAAGGGTAATAGATTGGAAAGCCACAGGTAGCTCCTAGAACTGACATAAAACTGTTCAGCTCCAGCTCACAGAGGACCTGAAGCTGGACAGCTCTGGACGCAATAGCAGAAACGGAAGGAGACTGCCTTCTCAGTGGCAGTTGGAATTGACCAGCACCCAGGAGTCCTGGGAGTGTAGGCGTTACACGCTGGGATGCTAACCATAAGGTCAGCAGTTTGAAACCACCAGTCAGTGACTCCTTGGGAGAAAGGTGAGGTTTTCTATTCCCATAAAGCATGGCAGTCTTGGAAACCCACACGGGCTGTTCTACCCTGTCCTCTGGGGTCACGAAGAGTGAGAATGAACTTGAAGACCAGGAGCATGCGCACGGGCAGTTCCACGTGAAATGCTCATCTTCCCACAGGAGAGCCAGGTTGGGTTTCTGGCTCATACACAATCACCACTTGAGGTCTTGTTGCCGTGATGCTAATCAGCTTCCACTGAATCTTACCAACTGAGACATATTGGGAAGAACAGCCTAGTGATGGGCTTCCACCAATCAGCTGATGAAACGCCAGGAATCCTAATGCTCCAGGCAGGGGCAGCGTTTCATTCCGTTGAGCGTGGGTTCACTATGAGTCAGGGGCCCAAAGGCAATGACAGTCACTCCTTTGGTCCTTGAAGTAATGATCCAAATTCCAGGGAGAGTCTAAATGAGCTAGCCTGGGTGATCGGCTGACCACCTCGACCTCCTTACACTGGAATGATCGAGTTCATTGTCATCAGACCCAGCAACTAAACTTAAGATTGTTCAAATTCCAAATGATGCCGAGAGAGAGAACGAGAGAGATGGTGTTTGCTGAGTGCCAATGCCCTGCCAGTCCCATCACAGTATGCTAACTTTATCCTCCCAATAAGCCCATGGTTCTCCACGGAGATCAACCGTGTTCCCAGAGGATGTTTGGCAATCTCGGAGACCTGTCTGGTTGTCAAAACTGAGGAGACTACTGGCTTCTAGTCGACAAAGGCCAGGGATGCTGGCAAACGCGCTAGGACGCACAGGACAGCCCTCGCGTAGCGTAGAATTACCCACTCCAAATTGTCACAGCGCTGAAGCTGAGAAACCCTGCAAGAATGGGCCTACAGTTGGTGGTGACTGCACCATCGTCCTCATTTTACAGGTGGCTGAAAGTCAGGTCAGAGCCACAAGGATGGAAGGCAAGCAGGTGACAGAGCCGGATTCTGGACCCAGATCCATTGGTGTTTGGACACACTGACTCCCTGTACTTTTGCAAAGTCACCTTCCAGCCACACCTGGAAAAGGCGCACTCATACAGGAATCTGATAAACCTGCCCCCAAACGTGTCAGCCCCCCCACCCCTTTGCTATCAGATCTCTTGGGTTCTAGTCTGAAGCTGCTCCGACCCACCAGTTTTTAATTTCCTGCGAACACGTGCAAAAGCTGTGAGCGCTGAGGTTACCTGAGACAGCTGTCTTCACGCTGGTGCAGAGAAGCTACGCAGTGATTAATAGGCAAGGAGCTTCCGGAAGCATCCAAGTGGAAGGTATTCAACTGGCTTATTCTCTTTTAAGATTAAGACGTATAAATGGAAAATAGCA
>NW_022106189.1:44387704-44388846 GCF_000313985.2 Echinops telfairi
ATGAGGCAGTTCTGCCTTGTCCTGTCGAGCCCGTGTGAGTCAGAACTGACCCAGCGGTTAATACGTTTAATCAACTGTAGATTTGCTTTTCCTAGGAATTCAGTGGTAGGAGTGTTTTCCCATGCTCTCAGATGGGACATTATTTGTATAAATTACTATCCCAGCATTTTGCAACCAGCATTCCTGTTGGTGTCTTCTACTCTGGCTCTATCCAATTCAGTCTCAAGACCTGCTTCTCCGCCTTTGCTGCAAGATTGCCCTTTATCCACTTGGGCGTTCTCTCTGCCTCTTTTGTGTTAAGTCTTCTCTTTCTTAGGCCTCTTCCATCCATCTTTTCTTTCTTCATCTCCCTGATGATCTCTAGAGCTTCTGTCTCTTGAGCTCTCTTTGTCTGCCTCAGACCTGCAAGGTGATTGACGCTAGAATTCTAGGTTGGATAAGTTTTCCTCTTAGAACATTGAAGAATTTGCCCCCCTGAATGGTTCTTTCTTTTGAGCCTTTTCGAGTGAACTGGGTGAAAGATTTTGGAGCAGGTCGTGAGTTGTCCACCCAGGAATCCGTGCGCGTGATGCTGCATCTCGTTCACTGCAATCCCCTGGATGGTCCATCCTTACCCCAGGCCATCCATTTCCTGCTTGTGTTCCTTCTTCTTCCTAACCCTGCTGAACTTTGAACTTGCTGTAAATGCTGCCCTTTTCATCTCAAATGGTTGGCTATTCGAAGGTTGTGTGCCCACTTAGTGTTGTTGTACCCCTGTAGACCTATCATGTGTCTGAAAATTGGCCCATGAGGTGTGTTCATTTCCAGACCTGATGGCTGACTGAGCGCCATCGTGTCAGGAGTTCCACCCCTCTCTGTTTGACACCAGTAAACCGGTGTCTTTTATGATTGTTTTGTTCCACATTTTTCTCCCATTCTATGCATGTCCTTCTCATGTTAGCCCTGTCAGAGCAGTCAGCAATGGTAGCCAGCCACCATCCAGTTCTTCTGGGCTCAGGGTTGTAGAATCATTGGTTTGTAGAATCCACCATTGTTCTTGTGAGAGGGTTGCTGTCATTCTGATTTTCAAATCATTCTTGGATTTTTTTCCCCTGTGTCTCTAATATTTGGTGTGTTTTCTCCCATTTGTCCTGAGCATCCCA
>NW_022106189.1:44390454-44391670 GCF_000313985.2 Echinops telfairi
CCTCCCCTCTGGTCCTGGGGGAGATCTGGGGACTGCCCATTCTCGCCTGAAGTCCATTCTTGGGGCTCCTTAGGGGCTTTGTGGATCAGCTCTACTCCAATTGCTGATCTGCTATGCTCCATTCACACATTGCCTCCCCGCCATGTGTCCCCATTATTGTCCCCTGTCCCGGTATGCTCCAGTTAGGGAACAACATGTCTTGAGTTTTTGGTAGTCCCACAGTCCTCTCTGTGCCCCAGCAGCTCCATACAGGGAGCTCATCCTCTGGGCTTGGCGTGCCCATATGGAGTCTAGGCCGACCTCCCCTTTCTCTTTTTCCTTCTTGGTTTGCTTCCATGTGGGCACTGTAGGTTGGTTCCTTTCCCCCACCTGAAGATCTAGTGTGGTTCTCTGCAGCACACACTTCCAGAGTGGGGGTCAGGCTGGTTCTGGTTGGGGCGGGCCCTGTAGTCCAGTCTTTGCATGCGTTACCTTGCCCTCCTGGTTTGGCGTGCCATGGTGGGGTCCATATGCACATTCCAATTCTGTGGAGACACAGCCAATACTCTCCCCCCAGGTGGGTTAGTGCCCTGTTCCCCCCATATCATCATCTCAGTTTCTCCCCACCCCTATTCTCCTTCCTCCTTCCCCCTTCCCCCTTCTTTACGTTGGGCTTACATGTACCTCCCTGGTTTGGTCTGACCTCCCCCTGACTGCCTATGCTTCCACCTATATATGGTGAGATAAGTGTCTTTTCTTCTATTCCTGCTGTGCCAATTGTACTTACCTCAGGGGACTCATGTTATACTTGTCCTTTTGAGCTTGACGTAAATCCTTCCAACTCTTCCCATTAAATGACATGTTTCAGGTGATCATCCGTGCTTTTTAGTGCTGCATAGTTCTCCCTGGTGTGTATGTGCCAAGGTTTACTAACCCACTCGTCTATCAATGGAAATTTAGGTTGTTTCTAACTCTTTCTGATTGTGAATTGCACCTCAATAAACACTGGAGTGCAGACGACTGGTCGTGTTTTATTTCTTACCTCCTCTCGGTATATGCCCAGTAGAGGGATGGCTGGGTCATCAGGTAGATCAATTTCCCATTTTCTTTAAGTATCTCCAGATCGCTTTCCACAGTGGCTGTACAAATCTACATGACCACCAGCAGTGGAGGAGGGTTCCTACTTCACCACAGCCCCTCCAACACTTGTTGCTCTCTGATTTACTGATTTGGGCTA
>NW_022106189.1:44392701-44394618 GCF_000313985.2 Echinops telfairi
AATCCACGAGCATGGGGTGTTCTTCCATTTGTGGAGATTGCTTTCAAATTCCTGTAGTAAGGTCTTGTAGTTCTCCTTGTGAAGGTCTTTAGGGTTTTTGTTGTTGTTGTTGTTGTTGTTGTTAAATACATTCCTAGGTATTTCAGTTTGTTCTTGGCTACTGTGAAGGGTACTGCCTTCTTGATCTCCCCGTCCATGGTCCCATCTGATGTATACAGCAATCCTTTTGACTTCTGTTAGTTGATCTTGTATCCTGCCACTCTTCCATATTCCTCTATCACTGTAAGTACTCCCGTTGTGGAGCTTTTGGGGTTTTCAGTGTACAGAATCATGTCATCCACAAATAACGATCGTTTCACCTCCTCCTCTCCCACTTAGATACATTTATTATCCTTCCATGTCTTATGTCATAAATATATCTTATTTCTGGAAAAAGTCTTTGTAAATTTTATGTATTTTCTTTCCATCCATATTCCATTTCCTTTCTCACTTAACCATTCATCAAGCATTGGGATCTTGATGGTGGTTTCTCATTTTTCTTACCCTATTATTTTGGTACATGATACCCAGGATGGAGGACTCTATAGAGATAATTACCAGAATAAGGGTTTCGGAGGTAGGGAGGGGAAGGCAGAACTGATGTCAAGCAGTACAAGAAGGAAAATGCTTTGAAACAGATTGGTAGCAATTGTACAACACTGTTCAATATGATTGAATTGTGAGATGGTATGATGTTTGGATTAGGTCATAATAAAATGGTTTGAAAGAATAAAATATTTTATAGTTATTTATCCACCTTTATCTTAGAACCCTTCTATTGCATTATTGTTTTCTTCTATCTTTGCCACCATTATGTTAGTTACCAATATCATCCTCTTACTTTCTAAATGTTCCTTTAAAAAATTTCTATAGCAATATTCCTTGTTTTGTGGAGATGACATCTCCTCTCATCTCTTCAAGGATATGAAGTACCTGTTTTTGTTTCCGTCAGTCTTCTCTATTGTGTCCACATGTCCTCTTTGGCTTGTTTTTGTTTATGTCGGGCTAGAAGACTCATTAAAATGTTCGTTGAGCCTTGGCTGGTCATCATCCCATGGGAAATGTAATGCAAAGCTCTGTAGAAACTCAGCACTTACCTGGATATCAACTGATGAATCTCGAGATAGACAATAATGGCCAGAAGCTGTCATTGACCCATATCTGCCTTATGTAAATGACCTACACTTGTTATTCTTTTCTCTTGAGGCAGCCAGTTGGTCCAGAGAAGAAGTCTATAAACTTTGTGGTGGAATTGAGTCTACCTGCCAGCTTGACAGGTGTCAGAGGTGTGTAGAGTTCCTTTCTCTCTAGAGAGCTCCTCATAGCTCTCTCAGTGCAGCCTCATCCTTATACCTCCATGTTCTTCATCTTATTGGTTCACACCCTTCAATAATGTACCTGAAATAATATACCTTCTCTGCTTTTCAAGGGAGTGGCATATGTGTGATTATCTGGGTTGGGAGAAAGGAAATGTATGTAACCACATGCTCTGGTTAAGAGTACTGAACAAACCATGGAACTCCCAGGGCACAAACAAATCAGTTTTGGAAGAAGTACAGCCACAATGTTCCTTGAAAGCAAGGATGGGGAGACTTTATCTTACATAGTTATCAGGAGACACCAGTCCCTGGAGAAGGACATCATGCTTGGTAGAGAGGCAGCAAAACAGAAGGTCCTCAGCAAGCTGGACTGACCTAGTTGTTGTATCTGTGGGCTCAGACATGAGAATAATTGTGAGGATGGCACAGGACTGGGCAGGGTTTTGTCCTGTTGTACAGAGGGTCACTATGAGTCAGGACCGACTTGAAGATGCCTAGCAACAAGAACAACCACATACACCTATTTCAAACAGCACTTGAGCTCTCTATCAGCCCCACC
>NW_022106189.1:44395533-44464798 GCF_000313985.2 Echinops telfairi
CTGCACTGGATGTGTCACATAGATTATCTTATATCTTCCTAAAAATAACCCTCATCATTCAGATGAGAAGACATAGTCATGGAGATAAAGCCAACACCCTAACAATCCAAGCCCAAACTGATTGCCATCCAGTTCATTTTAACTCATAGAGACCCTATAGGACTAGAATTGCTTCCTAAGGTTCTGAGACTATAAATCCTTATAGGACAAGCAGCCTCCTCTTTCCTCTGTGGGGTGGCTGGTGGATCTAAACTTGATCTTGCAGCTAGCAGCCTGACATTTAGCTCACCCAACAACCAGGGTTTTTTTTAAGGTCACACAGCTAGTAACCAATCAGATCTCGCTGACTTATTTACCCTCACACAAACCACTTCTTTGTAAGAAGCTGTCACTACCCAAGAACAGAGGTTGTCGTGGATTCACGCACTCACCTGGAGCCAGGGCCATAACACCTTGCATGGACACATGCGCCTTGTAATTGATGTGCCTTCCATGCCAGTGGCCGAGAAAGTTAACTGAAGTTATTATTCAATGAAAATTAACGTTATCAGTTGATGGCAGTTATGGCCTCATCATAACGCCCATGCCATTGTGTTCTTCGGTGTGCAGTCCTTCTCTAGGAATTGGCCTGTGTTAGGTGGTCTCCCCTCTCCACAATCCTGGGAACATCTAAGAGTGGGCTAGGAACTTCACCCTTTGCCAAGCCCCTTACCTCCAGACAAAGATGTCTAAGTGAGGGAAACTTACACAGCAAACCTTATGTTCCTTATGATTATTAAAGTTCCCTGCATCCCAAATACCACCTTGTGACCTCATTCATGATGGCTTCCTTGATGGCTTCCATCTCTTTCACCCACCTCCAGGTGTTCCCACTACTAGTCCTTCTGCTAGGGGCTCAACCTATTTCTGTTCCTTATGTTACGTTGTTGGGCTTCAGTCTATAAGGTCAGTCACTCCCCAGGGAAAGATGCGGCTTTCTACTCCTGAAAGGAGTTACAACCTCAGAAACCCACAGAAGCAGTCCTACCCTATCCTATAGGGTCTCCGTGAGTCAGAATCAACTCAGTGGTAGTGGGTACGGTTTTGTGGATCATTTCTCTAAGGAGCCCTGGTAGTGTAATGGTTCATACTCTTAACTGACAACCAAATGGCTGGTGACTCAGAGCCACTGGATACTCTGCTGGAGAAAGTTATAGCAGTGTGCTCAGTGTGTATAGGCGACAGCCTTGAAACCCTATGGGGCAGTGCGACTCTGCCATACAGGGTCACTGTGAGCTGAACCAAACTCCATGGCGCTGGGCGATCTGTACTCAGCTTGCAACTGACAGCGTCTGAGAGGGCTGTTGCTCCAGAACTCATTGTCCACTTGAGCACCTGGATCTGCTGACCCTGCTTGATCCTGTATGAGGGGCCTTCAAAGAAAAATGGAATTTCTCCCATGAACTTCAGGAGGCCCTTGGCATCAGAGGTTGGTGTGAAGCCCAGCCTTAAAGTCAGGATTAGCATGCCTTATCCTTTGCTAAATCCATTATAATGTTTGTTGATGCAAGTAACAACAACCCCAATTCAACCGATGGAATCAATGCCTTTGATGAAACAATGCATTCATGAAAACATGCATTTAGCACCTGAGCATCACCAGGCCTGGAAGTGCAGGGAAGCTCCAGGGATGATGGCTAGCTCAACACCTGCCCAGCATCACACGTGGGGTCGTTTCCTTCCTCCTGCTTTGATGCTACTGACCTGCTAGTTTCTCCTAGGATGGCTCTGTCCAGGTGGACAGAAAGACTGTGCAGCTACAAGTGACACTAGCAGGCATCACAGCTTAAGGTTGACAGGAGCGAGCATCTCAAAAAGAAGAAGAAAAAGTGCATCTCTCCCTTTATGTCTCTCTCATCAGCATTTTCCCCCAGAAGCCCCTGTCCCCAGCCTATACTCTTGCATGCCATTGATACCATACACCACTCAGTCATGAGGAGGGGACATGAGATGACCGTGACAGTCGAATAGTCAAGATTTATCTTGGAGTCTAGATATGAGTGTCAGAAGGGTGGATGTCCACATACAAGTGGTTCTCTGCCAGCGAGGCAAAAGATGGTCGCAGAGGATTTAAAGTAAAGACTGAAAATTGGGGAGGGGGGGGGGATTGTCTGTGCTTGCATCACCTCAACTCCCTACCTACCTGAATCTTGCTCCCACAGATGATCTTGGCACAAGTCACGACATCGTGCAAGGCAATGAAAATGTCATGACCATAAGGCATGGCCCCTGTCCGTGAAAAATCAAACCCACTGCCATTGAGTCAATACCCACTCGGAGCGACCCTATAGGACAGGGTAGAACTGCCCTGTGTGTTTCCAAGGTGGTAATTGTGTACAGGACTGGAAAGCTTAGTCTTTTTCCTGGTGGTCTCAAACTGCTGACCTTCAGTTAGCAGCCCAGCACCTGAAACCACAAGTCACTCTTGGAGCGTTGCTGGTTTTCTCCGGAAAATGAAGTTGGTGACGCTTCCTTCCCAGGGTTACTTAGAAAGGTTCACATTCACAGCAAAAATGGCAGAGATGTGCATCTGCAACATCATCAAGCTGGCTCTATAAAACCCAACCCACTAGCATCACGTTGATTCCAGCACAGAGCGACCCTGGAGGAAAGAGCAGAGCTGCCTGACGGGGCTTCCAAGGCCAGTGTTTGCATGGAAGGAGAGGCCCACATCGCTCTCCTTCTAGAGCTGGTGGGTTGGAACCTCTGAGTTCATAGCCAAGCACTGAACCAGGATTCCATAGTCACAGATACCCATATAGATATACAGACTTACTTTCATGTCAAATACGCATACCTATTTGTGTGTGTGTGTGTGTGTGTGTGTGTGTGTGTGTGTGTGTGTGGCTTAATGGTTGTGGGTTGGGCGGCTTACTGCAGGGTCAGCACTTTGAAACTACCAGCCGCTCTGTGGAAGAAAGACAGGGCTTCTTAGGCCAGCACAAAGTTAGTCTCAAAAACTCAAAGGGGCAGTTCTACCCCATCCTATAGGGAGGCTGTTTCCGCATCGACCCAATGGCAGTGAGTCTGGTTACATGTCGGTAATTATGTGTACGTGTCAACATGTACAGCCATGCCCGCATTGTATGTAACCTGAATAACATGTCGGGGCAGGAATTAGGAAGCACCTTAGGAGCACACATAAGAGCCCCACTGCTCAGTAGATCATGTGTGGTTTGAGGACCACTGAGTGGATGTGGAGCATCTCAGCTTGGCTACAGACACAAAACTACCTGGTTGGCTCAGGAGCACCAAGGCAGGCAACCACAGCTGTTCACGCAGCCCTTAATCTTTTGCCAAACTACAGCTTCCACACGCTGATGGCTATTGTTTTTTCTGATTTGTGAATTGGATGATGAAGACCTTCCAGATCTCACTGCAGTACCTATTGAACCCGACACTTCGTAGGGTGCAGTGATGGCAGGACATGAAACACGCCTCTCCCTGTGTGCATGGCACTTAACGTCTCCACCGTCTTCCTAGGCAGAGACAGTCATCCAGTGGAAAACACTGGATTGAAGTGTGCGCTGTGCTAGGTGAGGACGATGCGCTCTAGTCTGCGAGTCACCGGTGCATGGAACCAGTGGCAGCTGGAGGCTGCGCATTGGTTCACTAGAAAAGAGCGACAGAGAACACAGTAGCAAGGTCCTGCCAGTTCTTGGGCTCTGTGCAGCCAACCGTCACAGTAGAGGTATTGTGAATAATAAATGAAACCGTGCATAATGGAACGTCTTCTGTGAAAGAGAGAAAGATCTACTGACCACAGAGAGGATTGGCGGGAGTGATGGGTGATGGCATATCATTTTATACGTAGTCTGTAGCCAGCTAAGCACAGTGGCTAGACCTAGTCTATGATCCGTGGCCAACCCCCGTCCTCCTGGCCCTTGCTCTCCACCGCCATGTACGTAGCCCAGCTAGACGCCTCAGACAGGTCTCCCACTGCCCCCTCCCTCACTGCTCCAGAGGCTGTGGTCACTTGACGCTCACTCAATCCCCTCTGTATTCTTTGGATAGTCTGGTCTGGCTTGTTCACCCTGGGTCTTTAAACCTCCCACAAAGCATTTCTATGCTAAGTGAAGCAGAATTGATTGAGGCTGAATTTACTCGGTCCTTTGAAATGGTTCTATTATTTCGAATGCACGAAAATAATGTACTACACCTCCTGAGAAATATATCTTCTGCAACATTTTCATTAATCTCTTTATTAAACTAAACGGGTTTCTCTTTGGAAATTAATTACTGGAGTAGTATTGAGAATTTTAATTTCCACAATCTACCAGTGAGAGATACTGCTGTTTCTTTATACACTGTTACACAGCAGGGCAATAATCTATTGAAATAAGCCCGAAAAGGGGGCAGCTTGTAATTAAAACAGTATAACACAAGTGTTTGATGACTCTCTTAGTGCTAAAATGGCCCTGTCGTGCTGGGTCTGGATGGAGTAAAATGTATATTTAGGAAACCGCTCTCTATGGAGAAGTCGACAGACTTGGGTTTTACAGTTAGGGACAGTGGCTGTGTTTCATTGCAATACCATGCCCACAGGGAAATGGGGCTTGGGCTTGACATCTCCGAGTTACGGCCATTGCTGTCGAGTGGGAAGTGTGCCTGTGGAGCCACCCCCACTGTGAAATTTGAAATATTTAAACTGTGCGGTAGGGAGATTGCATTATGATGGATGCCAGTGTCCATGTGCAAAGGCTGGGTGTATGCACGGCACATACGTGCCAGTGCCAGACCACATACAAGTGCAGACTCGGTGTGCTGAAAGGTACTCATCCATGCAGATTGAACACTTAATAATTCCCCCTCATGCTCAGAGGGTGTTTCATATTTTCTAAGGCACATTCATATCTATCATCTTCTACCCTCCCGGGCGTGTTTTCTCATGATAAGAATTATTGACATATCATTTACATTTATGGATTTGCTTCTTTTGCTTGCACCAAATACAATTTTCACAGATGCTGTGTTTAGTTTTTCTGCTTGGGCCTCACCTCTTCTCCCCCTTTCTCTTTCTCCTCTTTTTCCTTCTTCTCTTCCCTTTTCTCCTCCTCTCTTGCCTTTCCTTCCTCCTCCTCCTGCTTCACTTCTTCCTCCTCTCTCCCTCTCTGTCCCCCTTTCTCTCTCACCCACAGCCACACATCTAGAATTACACCTTTCCCTGTGCCTGACTCTCTGTCCACAGTCCCACTACACCATAAATCAGCTTTCCCTCCATTAACTCCACTCATTCAAAAGCAGATCTGAATCCACCTCTACCCTATGTTTGACGGAGGCAGAATAGAAAGGCCTGACTGGGTACCATGATTATGAGCCCTGGTTGCATACTGGTTATATGAGGAGGTCAACCCTCCCCACACACACACACACACACACACACATCCCCGCAGCCCGACTTCTACCCCCCAAAGCTATGTATTTAATTTTTTTTTTAACAAAACAACCTTATCACCCTCAACATGCTCTCCATTGCATTAATACAATTTTCAAATCTGTGATTCCATTCTTGGAAACATTTTTCAAACTTACCTGTTTAGATGGCTGACAGCACCTCCCTTGTTTTTTGTTTTTTTGTTTTTCTTCACCACTTCTACATCATCAAATCATTGTCCTTTCATGTCCCTCTTCATTTGCTCCAAGAAGTCCCAATGAGTAATGCCCTCTCGTGTGGGGCAAGAGAGGCATGCTAGTTTTTGCCAAAAACTGGTGCACCTAGATGGCTGTGTGAGCAGGTGCACTGTCATGGTGGCAAAACCAGTCCCCCGCCTGCCACAAATCAGGCCTTTTTGGTCACACACTTTCACACAATGTTTTCAGAACCTCTTAATAGAAAGCTTGATTAAGAGTCTGACCTGGTGTAACCAACTCCAAATGCAGTATCTCGCTCACATCCAAAAATCAAATAAACATTGTCTTGATTTTTTATTTCACTTGATGAGCTTTCACATCCAAAAATCAAATAAGCATTGTCTTGATCTTTGATTTCACTTGATGAGCTTTGCCGGGTTGTGGGTGGGGGGGGCTGGCAAGGTGGCCATGGTGTCTTCCACTGGGTTGGTTGATATTTGCTTCAGGGTCCTAAGACTAGCAGCATGTATCATCACTTGTGAAAAAAAAAAAGTCTGGGTCGCTTCAGAGCTGCTCTTTCAAAGCACGGCTTGTTTCCTGTCAACGGTCTCTTTGCTGGCCAGTCAGAACCCGAGGCACGGATTTCACAACAGACTCTTCTCATTCCCAAATCTTCCAGTTAGCAGTTCAGATTCACTGAGCCCAGCTCCAAGATTATCCAGAAAACCTCCTCCTCTCTTCAGTGGCCCATCATCTGTCTCCAATTTTGTCAACATTTTCGTCCATTCCGGAAATTGACAGACACCCAGAATGAGGTTTGTCATCAATCGACATTTCACCTTTTTTAAAATGAGAAAACCACTCATGCACTTGAGTTTTTTCCCATAGCACTGTCCTTGTAAGCTATGTTCAACATCACAACAGTTTCTGTGACATTTTTCCTGAGCAGGAAACAAAAATGCCCAGCCGTATGCACTTCTCTTAAATCAGCGTCACAAAAAACAAGGCTCAAGTGAAACTGCTTTTATGAAAAAAGCTCACTGTGACCAGAGAGAACCTTCCCAGGCGACACCACTGGGTGCACTAACTCAAAGTGAGTGGCTCGATGCTCATCTAGGGGGGAAAATGCATACTACAAAAACTCTACCCCTGATAGCTTTTTTCCCATTTTGTTGGGGTATCCCCTCATATGTTGGGCCACTAACTTCAAAGTTAGCAGTTCAAACCCTCAAGCTGTTCCATAGGAGAAAGATAGGACTTTCTACTACGACAAAGAGCTACAGTCTCAGAAACTCACGGCAACAGCTCTACCCTATCTTATAGGGTCACTTTGAGTTGGTATCAACTCAATGGAAGTGACTTTGAGCTTTTGAGTGGCACCATAATAAAACAGCACCTATGCCTTTAGACCCCCTTGAAGGGAGTCAAGTGGGGCTCTGGCAGATTGCTGAATGACATTCCTATACTTCAACACTGCAGGTCACCTCCTAAGGTTCCCATCAAAGTCAACCGGTGTCAGTAGGGTTAGCATTATTACTCTCAATTTCCAACCTTCGGGGTTTTATTCTAATTGTATAATATCCATGAAAGGGGCTTCAAAACGATTGTGGACATTTTTTCATTATCTTTTAATTCCATTTTCCCACAAACTTTTGAAGCCTGTTGATATGTAAACCTAGGTCTTTGTGCACTATCCATAGGTTACTGCACATCGGTGTAAACAATGAAACCCAAATATGCATCGTTGTACCGTTTTAAGTGGTCTTGCCACTGAAGGCCCTGGACGGCAGTGCTGCATTTTAATGCATGAACATCTGCTGGATTTGCTTCCTTGTAGGACTGAGTTTGGTGATCAGATCCAATTTCTCATTCTATCCAATGCAAAATCAGCATCCAGCCAGGGACTCTGTGGTCTTTGGTCTCTTTCTGAAGATCAAGGCCTCTTCGGGCATTCCAAAGAACTTCCTTAGGAGCTCTGAGAAAAGATGGAGGCGACAGACCCTCTTCTTTCACTCACTGGGGAGTTAACAGGCTAAGAGATGACCATGAACCAAAACCCACATGTGTGAATACACATCTTCAATCAGGAGAATCTTGCCTTTCTCAATGATTTATTTCTTTCTTCTTCTTTTTTTTAATTTAATGAATTTAAGACAAAACCCAGGCTTTTGGCCCATCAGATCCAAACAGGAGTTGATAGTTAGAAGAATTGGTTGTTGCAGAAATTGATGAACTTAGAATAGAGTTATGGGTAGCTTGAACAAGCAAATCATTTGATGCCATATCAAACTGATATTGCCTAGTAGGACTAAATATTTGTTTGAAAAGATGAAGTGAGCCCTGCATGTGAGACAGGAAGGGGGACCCCTGCGGTTGCTCTTATCAACCCTCTCTTGCCTAGAGCAATTCAGTGTTGGCCTGGAACTGGGACAGATCCTTTCAATAGTTACCTATCCCGTGTCTATAATGACTGAAACCACTCTTCTCTTCTTTTCAGGGCCGGGCAATTTCTGATTTATTATGACCCTGTGTACAACAGAGGGAAACACTTTCCACGCTTGCACCAGCCTCTCAACTGGTGTTACGCGTGAGCCCATTGTTCTAGCCACCGTGTCCATCTATCTTCTTGATGGTCTTCTTCTTTTTCACTGACCCTCCACCTTCCCAAGCATCATGTCCTTCTCCATAGACAGTCCCTCCTGATTACTTGGCCAAAGTACAGGAGACAGTGTCCTCATCTTCACCTCTAAGAAGCATTTTGGCTGTACATACGTGTTTGTTCTTCTGGCAGCCCAGGGAATATTCGTATTCTTCACCAGCACTAGAATGCAAATGATCAAATCTTCGGTCTTCCTCATTGGGCTGGGAATGGAGCCATGAGCAACACTAAGGTCCTGCCTTCAAGGAGCTCATGTTGTGCCTTGTTTAACAATTAAGAGTCTTCAGTGACTTCTTTGGGGCACAGTTCATTGACTACCTGTTACTGTTGACACCTGTTCCTTAGAGGCATTCTCTACCATTTTCAATAGTTTTTCAAAGAGAACATGGCATGGCCAAATCACACATTGTCTTCTCCCTGGGTGAAGGTTATTAATTAAAGCTTCATCACATCCTTCCAGTGGTGTTTTTAGTAAGGCTTATAGTTCAGGGCTAACCAGGTCTCCTTAATTCTGGGTTAAGATTGCCAGAGAATTCTTGATGTGAATCTACACAGTTGAAGTCAACTGACCAAAAATTATGGTTATTATTTGAGTCCCATAATGGACGGTTTCTACAAAAAGGCTGTACCTGGAAGCTATGTCCAAAAAAGGAAGTGTAACACATGTTACATGGCTGTTACACAGAACATCTTTGCACCCTGAAATCAAGGAGGACTTCAAATGATTAATGGCAAAGACCAAAGACATAAGCCTTCCATAAGGACTGCTCTTCACCATAAAGAAAACAAAACTCTTCACAACTGGAACAACAAAGAACGTTATGATAAATGGAGATAAGATTGAAGTGCCAAAGGTTTCCTTTCACTTAGATCTACAATCAACACTCAGGGAAGCAGCAGTCAAGAAATCAAACCACATATGGCATTGGGCATATCCATTGCAAAAGTCCTCTTTAAAGTATTCAAAATACAAAAATATCACCTTGAAATCTGAGGTGTACCTGACCCAAGCTACGGTGCCTTACATGCATGTGAATACTGGACAATGAATAAGGAAGACCAAGGAAAATTGGGTACACTTGATTGATGGTGTCCTTGAAGAATATTGACTATAGACTGCCGGAAGAGTGAACACATCTCTCTTGGGAGAAGTGGAGCCAGAATGCCTCTTAGAATCAAGGATGAAGAGACGTCATCTCACATACTTAGGGTATACATCAGCAAGGCCAGTCCCTGGAGAAGGACATCATGTTTTGTGAAGTAGAAGATCGATGAAAACAAAAACCAGAAATCCTTCAAGGAGCTGGATTGACATTGTGGCCACAACAATGGCCTCAAATTTAGCAAAGATTGTGAGATGGTGCTGGATTGGGTGCTTCGTTCGCTCACACATAAGCACCAACTCCAAGACACCTAGCAACCAGGTGCACCTGGACTATTGGGGACACATCATGGACTATTGGGGACACAACCAGGTACACCTGGACTATTGGGGACACATCATGGGTCCTCCATGACACATGAGCACTTCTGGAGCACTTATGGACCAGGTGTGCACCTGGATGAAGTGAAAATGTTAAGCCTACTTGACTGGTCCCCTCCAAAGGAGGAGATTCAAGTCTACCTAGCGTCGCCTCCACAAAAGGACGAGTGGTCTAGTTCCTAAAAAGTCAGCCATTGTAAACTGTATAGCGCTCTACTCGTGTACTTATGGGGTTACCATAAGGCAGAATCAACTCCACTGTGACGGGGCTTATGAGCCAGCACTATTTATAGAAGCCCCCCTTTATCTATCCCTGCAAAGTCGTTGACCGGAATTGCTCACTTAGGATAATTAGAGGACATTTCTGTCATAAATTCTTTGTGAATATTAACTACAAATCAATTCCAGTGAAAACAGTGCCGAGTAGTCATCTGTGCCACAGCTAGGGGACGTCATAATTTCTGCCTGAGTCTCTTTAGCCAGACGAATCTCTTCAATCCTACGTGATCCATCTGAAGATCTTGTCACCGCAAATTATTTCTGATTCGCCGTATCCCACATTTCATCGTGGTCATAAATAAACATGCGTGTTGTGCCTGAGAGCTTACAACGCGTTTCGCTGTGCACTGCCCCTCTCAATTTTCCTAATGATTTTCAGATTGTGGAGTTTCATTCAAACAGTGTCTGAGTGCTTGTTGTCTGTTCGTTCAGCAACAATGACTGAGCCCAGTGTCGCACTCAGCAAAGAAGGCACAGTTTCCCTCCACACAAGAAGTCGCAACCTTCTAATAAGGGAGCCAGATAATAGGTGTAAAATGGACCCAAATATAGGACGTAGTGTGGTGGAGGGATAGGGATCTGAAGGACTGCGAGGCCCCGGGGGTTGAGAATGATGAAGACGGCCTGATATCTCAGTGCAGGGATGGACGAGCATCCATAAGTAAGCACTCCAGGAAAAAGGGAATTTTTGCTTCCAAACTCCCATAAAGCACTGAGCTCTGCATTTACTAACAAATACCATATAGTTCCCCACGCTGTTGCAAGGTGACTTTGCAAGACTGAAAAGTATTGTCTTTCATGGTGTCCTTCTGGATTTGAAAGATGTAAGGAAATTGCCACTCACAACGCATTGAATGCTTCCACTCCGTACGGCTCCTCAGGCCCGTCAGACAGCACAGAAACAGCCAGCAAATCATTGCCATTTAGGTGAGTAAGCCCGTGTGGCTCCTAATGATTTCGCAAGCTAGAGAAGCAAATGCCAATTCAGGAGGACTGGGCTGGGCACATTTAAATGGGTTTGCTCGAAAAACGGGGTGGAAAAGCACAGTCAATATGGAAAATTGAGTCTGTTGAATGGTCCTAGAAGTTTCAAGCTCAACTCTTAGATGTAGATTCATCGCATCTGAGGGAACTTGAGAGGTGGGATTCGCTGTGCAAGTTCACAAATGCATTGGCTGGAAAACAGCCCTTTCTTTTCCATACTTACTTGTGAATGTGGGATAGCATAGTGTCCCTCAGATGACAGTGTGTCCGGGGCTCCTTGGCTGGATGTTGTAACTGGGATATTGGTCTTGTATCTCCAGTGTTTTAGTTTGGGTTGTCTAGAGAAACAAATCCAACTCATATGTAGCTAAGAGAGAGCATGCTATCAAAGAGTAATTGGCCAGATCAAGCCCAGTCAAGATCAAGTCCATAATTCCCATATGTCTGATCAAGTCCATAAATTCCTCTTTAGACTCACGAAGCCTATGCAGTGTTGCTGAATGCAGGAAGATCACAGGCTGGGGGGAGGGGGAAGAGTCTCGTGGATTTAATGACTTTGAAAGCATTTCCAGGGCTCTGGCTGCCATCAGTGTGGCTCCATGTGGCTTGTCAACAGGAATGTGTAGCCGAAAGAGAGAGCGAATGGTCAGCCTCTTCTGATGGCAGAATCCAGAGAGAGGAAGTGTGCAGAGTCCTCATGAGAAGGCCGTGCCCACAAGGAGAGATCATCAGGCTGTGACTTGACTGACAGGCTAGATTCCACCTGTTCATTCTTTGATCCAGTTGACATGAAATTGTCTAACTACCACATCCAGCTTTTGTTGTTTTGTTTTAATTTTTGTAAGGGAGGTACACTACACAGATGATATTTATGGGGCTGTCTTTCACTCTGGTCATGAAAGATAACACTTGAATCAAATGCCATGGCTTTCACACACCAGTTCTTAGGTCAAATCCACCCTTTGCCATCAAGGGTACAACTGTAGTACAAAGAACAGAGAGAAAGAGCAGAATTGCCCCTTTGGGTGTTAGAGATTGCAGATTGTAAATTATTACCAGAGCAGATAACCTCATCTTTCTCCCAAGGGACAACTGGTGGATTTGAACTTCCCACATTTTGGTCAGCAGCTCAACACTTTATCCGTAGAACCAACAGGACTCCTTAAGAAGCCTGCAGGGAGACCCATTTAATGAGTGCAGAGTGGAGACTCAAAGCCCATTGGTAGGCAACTGGACACCCCCTTACTGAAGGGTTGTGGGGAGGAGATGAGCCAGTCAGGGCGCAGGGTAGCAACGATGTAACATATAACTTTCCTCTAGTTCTTAAATGCTTCCCCCGCCCCCCACTATCATGATCCCAATTCTACCTTACAAAGCTGGCTAGACCAGAGGATGTACATTGGTACAGATAGGAACTGGAAACACAGGGAATCCAGGACGGATGATCCTTTCAGGACCAGTGGTGAGAGTGGCAATGCCTGGAGGGTGGAGGGAATGTGGGGTGGAAAGGGGGAACTGATTACAAGAACCTACGTATAACCTCCTCCCTGGGGGTTAGACAGTAGAGAAGTGGGCGAGGGGAGACATCAGACAGTGTAATATTTGACAAAATAATAATAATTTATGAATTATGAAGGGTTCATGAGGGAGGGGGGAGTGGAGAGGGAGGGGGGAATGAGGAGCCGATATTAAGGGATCAAGTAGAAAGCAAATGTTTTGAGGATGATGGCAACAAATGTACAAATGTGCCTGACACAATGGATGGATGGATGGATGGATTGCGATAAGAATTGTACGAGCCCCCAATACAATGATTTAAACAAATAAATAAATAAAAGTGGACATGTAAGACTGTATTGACATGGAGATGAATTTTAAGGATTCCAGGAAACATTTTAAGGATTTCCAAGAAACCACACGGTGGTTTCAAGTTCATCTGCTGTTCTTCTCGTGGGGTTTCCCTGTGAGGGGCACTTGAATGGGCCAGACTCCTTATCCTGGTTTCGCATCCCAACAGTCCTCTGAGGAAGTTGGAGTCACTCTGCAGCCCCTCCACGAATGAGCCCCTGCAAAGTGCACCTGGGATGAGTGCACAGCAGCTTGGCATCGAATCCCATCGCCTGCGCGCCATACTGAGCCCCTGCGTAGATGACCCCCAAACTCTACATTCCCTGCCATTGAGTCGTTTCTCATTCATAGTGACCCTAAAGGTCAGAATAGAACTTCCCCTGTGGGTTTAACTCTTTAGGGGAGTAGAAAGTGCCACCTTTCTCCCCTGGAGTGGCTGGTAGTCTCAAACTGCTGACCTTGAGGCTTTCAGACCAATGAGTAGCCACTTTGTCACCAAGGATACTTGTAGGTTTCCCAGTGCTACAGTAATCCAAATAGGTGGTGGCTTTCAAATGCAGAAATCTATCTTTCAAGGTAAACGAAGGTACAAGTCCAAATTCAAGGTGTCAGCTCTAGGGGAAGGTCCTCCTTTCTCCGAGTTCCTAGTAGCGGCTGCAAACATTTATGTTCTTGGACTTAGAGATGTGTCTGCCTCCGTCATCACACGGCTTCTGTCTTTTTTCTCTGGGCGTCTTCTCCATGTCTTGGTTCTCCTTTTATAAGGCCCTACTCCGAAGGCATTCGCTTGAGACCTGCTCTACTCCAGTGGGACTTCATGAACATCTCAAAATCCCTAATTCCAGAGTCTTCCTTCTTTGTGGGAATAGGAGTTCGGACACCACTCTTTCTGGTTTGTTGTTTGTGTTTTACTTTGCAACACAACTTTGTGGGAGACCCGGTTCAGCCCATAATGACCACCAGGGGTGGTTGGGCAAATTCCAGCTCTCTCTCGTGCTTCCTCCTCCCATCCCACCCCCCATGCTTACTCGAGATGAGCTCTTTTTCATCCATCTTAGACCTTTACAGAGGCCTCTTAAAGCCAGTCTCATAACCTGAAGCAGCCCCGCCCCCACCCCCGAGGTTCTTGTACCATTGAGTTCTGGTGCCATGGAGTCTGCTCAGCCACCCTGTGTATAACACAGCTGGGTCCTGAGTTCAAAGTAGGGCTCCTCATGTCTGAGAGAGACAACCCCTGACCATCTCCCCCACCCGCCAGTCAGGGCCCTCTATTTCCTGGCTCTAGTCCTGCTCAAAGGCATTCCTTCGATGTGAAAGTAGGTTTCTGTTGTTCTGCACATAATATCTGTGACCCCCGATAAACAATGTACCCCTACAAGATAAGGGTTATCTTCTTCGCAGAGGTACTTCCCATCCAGCTCAGAGCCTAACTTTGCAGAACCACTTGTGTGTGTGTGGGGCGGACACCTCAAGTTAATGGTTACATAATGTATAAACAATTTTGTTGACATAATTCACATAACGTGTGATTCAATAATTCAGTCATATTAAAGAGATGTGCAACCTATCACCACAAGCAATTTTAAAACCCTCTCCTTTCTTTCATTCTTTCCGCCCCCCACTTTCTTCTTTCCTGTATTCATTGTTATTAGCTCCCCATTACCCCTCCCCCACCCCACCCCCCCAACCTTCCCTGCCCCACTCAGAGGGCTAGTGGTGTAGTGGTTATGCTTTGGGCTTTGATCTGCAAGTTCTGCAGTTCAAAACCACCAACTGCTGCTCCAGAGAAAGACTGGGCTTTCTAGTCCCGGAAACAGTTACAGTCACAGAAACTCACAGGGGAAGTTCTGCTCCGTCCTGCGCAATCTCTACGCGTCAGTGTTGACTCAATGACTGGGTTTCTGCTGCCGTAACCGGGAGAAACTCTCAATCCTTTTACTGCCTCCGTAGATTTACCTATCTTGGATTTCATGTGCAGGAAAATACACCCCCACAAACCAACAACAATAACAAAGGAAAACCTCAAGCAAAAAATATCGAAATTAGAACAAATTTAAAATGAGTCAAAAGGGAGATTGAATGAAAGGTGTTCTATTTTAACCCAACTACATCCACAATAGTCCACTGTCTAGTGCACTCTGTCTGGTAGCAAGTTTGTCACATCCCTGGTCTACAGGCATAGTGAATTTACCAGAGGCTTAATCCAAGTGGGGACACTGCAAAAGGATGTAGGCCTTGCACTGCCCTGCATAGCCTTCTTCAAACCAGGGCCTCAGAAGTTAAGCTCTGACACTGTTCCCTCCTCTGGTCTTAGATTTTATTATTTGCAATCCTTGGGCCACACAGGCTGGTGTGCTTCCTTGGTGTGGGCTTAGCTGACACCCCAGTTAGATGACTGCTTGCTTTAAGACAAGCCTTTAAGACCCTAGACACTATTCTTTCTGAAAACCAAGCACCATCTGATTTCTTCACCACCCTTTTCTATAGCACCCATAACTTATGTGATCTCTTCATTGAGGGCAAATATCAAGTAGGGTAATGTCTTAAGAACTAATGGTTCTTAGATTAGGGCTATGATTAACTTTGAGCCCAAATCCATTCATATAATTGATTACATGAATTTATTCAAAACATTCCCCAGCCCCCAAAAATGATGGTGTTCAAACACCCTGGCAGTAGGGAGTGTTTATTAAATGCACAAACACGGGGGCCTCCTTCCAGATGTACTAACCAGGAACTCCACTGTATGTACTGTAGAAGTGGTTTCAACAAGCCTCCCTTGACGGATGCTTTGGATGAGTTTAGTGGCGTCCATGGGAGCAGGTCAACCCAGTCTGCACAGTTCCACTCTGCTTGTTGTGTTGTGTTCCCTCAGTCTCATTGTGACTCACATCAACTCCACGGGACCCAGGCTTTGTACTCCCATAAAGAGTGTCAGTCTGGGAACCCCCCAGGGGCAGTGCCACCCTGTCCTGTAAGGTCGCTATGAGTCAGCATCGACTCGATGGCAGGGAGTGTGTTTTGTTTTGCTTTAATCTTTACACGGCTCTTAACCGAACCTGATTCCATGAGCATGGAGGTGATGTAGTGGGTCGCACACTGGACTGCCCGCGGCCCGGCCACCAGCTCCTCCGCTAGAGAAAGACGAGGCTTCATGACCCCATCAAGCACGACAGCCTCTACAGTTCTGCCCTGTCTGTGGGGTCACTGGGAGTCAGAACCCACTCACTGGCAGTGAGGGTTTGAAGTCCTTACCAGGGGAGCAGATTACCAGGTGTGGTTTCTTTCCCCAGGAGGTGCTAGTGAGTTTGACCCCGTGACCTTTCCTTTCGCAGTGTTGACTCATGGCACCAGTTTTATTCCATTGGGTGTGCTCAGATCTCGAGATGTCAGCGCAGCCTTCTACCTACTCCTCCACACCCAGCCCGGCCTGCCCACGTGTCCGCCCGATTTTTGTCCGGATTGCTTTACGCTGCCAACACCCACGAGCCTGCACGTTCCATGCGTGCAAGGACTTTTGCCTTACTTGCTTTGCTCACTGCCCACCCTCAGCCCCCAGGGGGCACACAGTGGGGACCCACTGAGCACATGAGTAAGCAAACCACTGGTCCCATCCCAGTGCCGCTGTGTTGACTCTGACTGCAAGCGGACTGTGGGACAGAGTAGAGCTGCCCCATGCGGTTCCTGAGATCACGGATCTTTACAGCAGGGGCAGGCTGCCTCGTCTTCCAGCAACATCCCAACACTTAGCCCACGGCCTCCCAGGGGTCCATTTGTCCCGTGGAATATAAAATGGTCCAGCTCAGTTGCAGCTAAGACAGGAGTCTGCGAAGAAGATAACCCTTATCTTGTAGGGGTGCATTGTTTATCGGGGGTCACAGGTATTATGGGGCACTGTGACTCAAGAGAATATTGCTGTTCTCACTCGCTTGCTCTCTCTCTCTCTCTCTCTCTCTCTCTCTCTCTCTCTCTCTCGCTTGCTCTCAATTTTGCTCTTTTCCTTTTAGCTAGATAGCATTTGAGAAATTAGAGCAGCCGCCACACTTTCTCTCCAAATGCTGTTGGGTCATGTCCATCAATATAGAGGCAATTTTAGCTGCTAATTTCCTGTCTGATCAGATTAATTGAACTCAGATGGTGAGCACAAAGAGCTCCCCCCCCCAACTCCGTCCCACACCACCCCCTTAAGAGTAAACAAACGAAAATGAAACTGCATCCCCGATTCCCACTTTCCTCTGAGGAAGGGCAATGTTTGCTTTCCCTAATACGGTGGAATACTGTGGTGTAGTGGTTAAGCATTGGGTTGTGATCCACAAGGTCAGCAGTTCGAAACCTCCAGCTGTTTCTCAGGAGAAAAAATGGGGCTTTCTATTCCCATAAAGAATTGCTGTCTCAGAAACACACAGGGGCAGTGCTGCCCTGTCCTATAGGATCACTATGAGTGGACATCGACTTCATGGCAGTGAGTTTGTCTCCTTTTCTTTCTAAGACTGAGAGATGGGGACTAGTCTTAGTCATCCAGCACGGCTGTAACACAAGTCCCAAAGTGTGTATTGCTAGCAAACACAGAGGCATTCTCTCACAATCTAGGAGGGCAGATGTTCAACATCAGGCCACCAGGTGAAAGGGAAGCCTCTCTCTCTGTGCTCTTGGGGAAAGTCTTGTCCCTTTGCTTCTGTTTCTTGGCAATCATTATGGGAAGTGACATCTATTGTCCCCATCACTTGCTTCTTCTATCTCCAAAGAGACTCCCTTAAAACACACCCTACACTAATACTGTCTCATTTACATAACACAGAAAACCTATTCCCAAATGGATTTATAACCATGATAGGAGTTATGACTTATAACCCATATTCGGGGTGGGGGGAGGGTACCATCCAATCCATAGCAAGACCCAACAGAAGGTGTGTAGGAACTATCCTTAAGAACTTACAAACACTGAATTCAGACTTTCTATTGGAAAAATAGGTGAAACGGCTTAGGATGAAAGCCGCACATTAATTCTGCCCATTGAAATCATCAGACTAAGAAAAATCTGTATACAGAAGGAATTCATTAGACCTGGAATACCAGATCAAGACTCATTTTTAAGATCGTAAAGCATCAGGAATGACTAGTCAGGTAATGGATGCTCAGCTCCACGCTCTCAATCTGCTCCCTGGGCCACCCCAGCCTACACCTTGGCGGATGAGCCTGTCCATCAGTCAGCTCCAATATTTGGCCTAGCTCTGTTATCATGCTGAGATTTCGCTCCCAACCATTGGTCCTAATCACCAGAACGGACTACGTCCTGCTACAAGATGGTCCATCAAGTACTTTGAGGCTGCCCTCTGATCTCTGTACAGTTGGCTTTGTGCTTCCTCTTATGACCTGTCAGCCTTGCAAGCCAATGGCTAACTGCTTCTCATGCACCTTGACATGTTCTGAGATAGCTCAGTGCCCGCCACATAGTTGATAGTTAATAAACATTGGATAGGCAGATGCATGAGAACCCTTCTTCCTACAGGCAATCCTTCCCTTGCTCTCCAAGGACGTTTCTCCCTTGTTATAGTCAAGGAAATGTCTTGCGTTCCATTGGAAACATTCTCCTTCGTGGGGATGAGCTTGTGGGTGGCAGGAAGCTCATAGCATCTACAGATGTGTCTTCAGCTTCTCGGAAGGCTGAACAAAGACGGCGTGGCCTGCGAGGAGGCTGTACGATGACAGCACGCCTCAGTGTAAAGGGGGTTGTTCAAATTGCAGACGCCTCAGCCACACTCCCAGCCTGCCTGCTAAGGATCTCTATCTGCAGGGCCCAGGGGATTTGCATTTTAACAAGTTTCTGAGAATCTCTTTCAAAGTCAAGGGTTTCCTAAGCATGCTCTAGCTCTCCTAGGAATCTATGGGACCTTCTCGGGGGCTTTCTGGAGTCAAAAATATTCTCCTAATAAAAGGAAGCTGTGAAATGCCCTTTTTTCACTGTGTCCTTTCACTAGTGAACAACAGTCTTCTTGTGGTGTTTGCTTCTTACCACATAGATTCCATGCTACCCGGTGTGTGTTACTGCAACAGGCCGAGCACAGAAGCACGTAGGGCTGCCCACCTGCCAGGGCTCCCATTAGATGCACACAGTAAAGTCAGCCAGGGCCAGTCTGCTCGATGATCTTGTTTTGCTTTGGAAAATGTTATCTCTGTTTCATGATTATTATCTCAAGATGAATTAATGAGGGGAAAAAGTTTCATTTCCCAGTTGCAATTTTGAATGTGTAAACTTTAGAAAGATATAATCCACATACAAAAGGACTTTAAGGACAGGGATGGATATAATTTTGCATCTGTACGATTATAAAAAAGGGTTCCCAGACGAAATACTGACAGCTGCAGCCATCGAACCTCAGAGTTGCTTGAAACATTGATTTCTCCAGCTTGACTCAGTTAAATATATCAAGTAGGTGATCCCATATTCCTATAATTTGTTTAAAGTCCTGGCTTTTAGATCTGATGCTCCCCGTCTTTCCCGGAGGTAAGGCAAGGCGTCTGGGAAATGTTGCAGTACAAGAAGCAATCAGCCACAAAGCTCTGTGTTCCTCATTTAGAAAATTGCCCCATAATAGCCATCAGACTTCCCATGAACTGGGTGAATTTGCAGTGATTCCATTTTAAGCTATGTGTATGGGTGACATACCTGGCCAAATTGAAAAAATCACACAAAAAAACAGATATGTGGCCCGAAGACTTGATGTGGTTCAGATATAGCTGATCTCCTGGGTTCCCCTCATCCCCCAAGTCTAAACCAAAGGCAGCTGAAAGCCATGGATTCCTTCTTCCCCTTCCCCATCCACCATGGATCCCTTGAACTAAAAGCACCTTCTAAGACGAAGGGACCCTACAGCACCTGCAAGGGTGCTTCTGAGAGGAGCAGGGCGTGGGGATGTTTAGTAAGTGGCTTGGCAGAGGGGAGAGCAGAGTCCAGCTTTGTATGATTTGCCAATTCCCGGGGTATTCGTGCGCTCGGCTAGAGCAAGGCTAGGCTGTCGGACTGGCACCACAGAACAGAGGTGGGAGGAGACTTCCAGCAGAAATTCTGCATTTGAATACCCAGTAACACCATAGTATGGCTTTATCCCAGGGTGGCTTTGGCCTATATGGCCAAAAAATGGAGTGGTTCAATACTAAAGCCAACTCCTGGGACATCCATTGCTCTCCTTCGATCAAGAACCTCCAATAGCAAGAAGCAAGGCTGGGAAAAGAGACCACTTGAGTTTGGGACCCAATGCTACCTTTCTGGCTGTGGGCCCAGACAAGTTGTCGAGTCTCCTGCATGCATCTTATCAAAAGAACCAGCATGTTATTCTAATATATCTCACTGCCAGCTAGTCCATGCTGACTCATAGCGACCTTCACTGGGTTTCTGAGAGTATAACTGGTTACAGGAGTAGAAAGGCCAGTCTTTCTCCCTCAGAGCCCCTGGTGGTTTTGAACTGCCAACTATGTGATGTGCAGCCCAAGATTAATCACTATACCACCAGGATTCCATACATCACCAACCAGGGCTAGCAAATATATAGTAGTAACTACAGTATATAGATAGTCAGGTCTCTATAAATATAATCTATTCTCATGTTATCGTGGTCATTATGTTCTACAAACTTGCTGTAAACACTGGAATCATGGATACCAAAACTCCTCCAGAGGAAACACGGGGTTTGTTTCCTGCAAGCCTCTGGTCACAATGTCTTCGTCAACCGATCAATGCATAACCTTATATGCATGTGTTTCTTGTTAAAGACTCCTTATGGAGTAAATAGTGTTGATTCGGAAACATTGAAATCACACCCAAGGGCACAATGACTCCGGCCTGAGCACAGCCTTCTAAACTCGGCATTTACCCCACCAGGCGCATCTCAGCCTTCTCGCACTAAGAAGACAAGGCAGCGTTGCAGCACGCTGCCCAGAGGCCCTTTTTAACCACCATGGTCCCAGCTGCACACACAGTGCCGGCACAAGGGCCAGAACAGGGACAGCCGCTTACTGGATGAGCTCTGAACAAAGATGTTCACCCTCAACTGGGAGCGAGCGTGGCTGGGGCCTCAAGTTGCTCCCGACTCCGAGAGTGACAGTGCCCACGGAGGGTCTCATAATGACTGCAGGGGTTGATTGTGGGCTCACAGTATGGAATCCACACACCACGAGAACCGGCGGGAACCAAAGCACCCAGCACTGTGCTCACGAGTAGTTCAGTCTCAACTCTGTTTTCTTTCCCCTTGTTTGTCTTCCTTTTGGTTTGGTTTTTACCCCAACATGTGCTCCCTAACTGTCCTTTGGGAGAAATGAATCAGCAAATTCAGAAGTCACATGCTACTGATGGCTCTTGTGAGTGTTCATCTCATTTGAGCATTTCTTTCGCCCATCATTATATTAGAATTGAATGTTTAGGTACCGGAAATCATCTTAAGTTCTCTGGGAGACCCGAGGAAGGCCTGCTGCATAGTGGATATGAATGAGCATGGCATCAGGGTCAGACTTACTCTAATTTAGTCCCTGGATGCCAAGTCTTGTTTATAGATTGGAGTAGAAGATAACATAACTATTCTCTCCCTGAGGGTTTTTTAGTGGAGATTTACATGCCTCCTTTCCATTTGTGAGTTTGAATGTAAAATATCCCCAATGCCAAAGGATTCCTGGATGTCCACTCAAAGTAATTGCTTTAAAATGCTATTAGGTAAAACCAGGCCCCAACAGCTAAACCAAAATGCCAAAGGTCAGGGGAAATATTTACATCATTCAAATAAATACAGCCTTTACCTGCCATGTGCTTGAAGCCCTTGCTAAAAATGGGTATTAATTATCACCGTAGAGGTCAAAGCCCATTTATCCATCCCTATTAGTGGGTCTGAATCACCCTGGGAAGAGGTGATTAGTAACATACCTAGGGCAAGGACATTGGCTACACAACTAGGGGTGGGGTGGGGTGAATATAAAGTTAGTAACAAGGTTAAAGGGAGGAAGGAAGAGGGAGCAATCGCGTGCAATGGCACAGAAGCAACTGCAAGGCCAGGGCGACTGCCACCCCAGCGTCAGCCTTCCCAGGAGCTGAAGGAACATGGGGTCCCATGCGAACATGGGGCCTCTGCAGAGTGACCTTTCTCAGGACAGAGACTTGCCACAGAGAGAGAGAGAGCATCCCGGCTTGTGTCTGAAAGCTGATTGCTTAACCTTTTCCCGAAGAGGCTTCGACAAATATCACATCCCCACAAACAAATGGTGTTCCGCTCAGAACATGCAAGCGGACGCAGCTCCATTTCTCTGCAAAGAGCACCTGCAGCACAGTCCCTGGAAACCTGCGGTCACAGCAGCGCATCCCAAGCAGCTGAACACTTTAACCACTAGACACCCTGAAACGTGAAAGGGGTTGGGGCAGAAGAAACGAGGGCGTCGGCACCCTGGGTTTGCATAATGGAGATGTCAGTTGGATTGCAAGAGGGAAAACCACCTACCTGGTCTCACGTTAGTTCTGCCTGCTCCTTGCTGCTCCATTCAGGAGCTGGGGCACCACCTGGTCCACCTTTGGAGAGAGCTCATGCGGATGTCACATTCACTAAGCGGGTGTTCAGTGAAGAGGAAGTTCAGCGCCTCTAGGATGGCAGGTGACCCAGGGGGTAAATAAGCGCTGGCTAGCTTGTGCTGACTCACTACTCATGCTATTTACTGTCACTTGCAGTCTCACCGGGGTCCCAGAGATGTGGTGGAACCGCACAAGGCACTGTTCACTCGAGATTAGCAAGTAAGCACAAGTCAACTCGTGCTTCCCTTGCTTCCCTTGTCCTCCAGCCTTATCCAAGCTGCGAACGCACTGCCATCCCGTCGATCCTGACCCATAACGAACCCTCTTGCAGTGTTCCGTTTAAGAAAAGGTTCTGAGGTTGCAGACTGTATCTCTCTTTGGAGAAGAGACCGATGCCAGCCAGATGCAGAAGGAGAATCTTTGATGTGGTGAAAACATATTAACTCGCTCCCTACTGATTAGTAAGTAAGCACAGTAAGCCCATGCTTACCTTACCTTTAAGGCACTCCATTCCTGCCAGGGGTTGTCAATTTGAGAAGAGGCTTTGATGCCGTGGGAAGGCGCTGTGCACTTGGGAGAGAGACAGATGCCAGCCACACGGAGAAGCAGAATCTTTGATATGGTGAGAAGATGGGAAAGTGACCACTGCCGATGAGTAATTAAGCACAAGCATGCCAGAGCTTAACTTGCTTATTGGGTAACCTGACATTGCTTGCTCCCCATCGGCCAGAACCAGAGACAGATTACTGCTGGAGGGGAGGGCGAGGGGGCATTCACTGAAGCTGAGGGGTCCTTCATGGGATGTCAGCAGAATAACATGACACAGCCCAGCCTTGGGGCCTTGGGGCCTCCAAGGCTGGACATCATAGCCTCAACTTCAGGACCCATTGCATGTGTATTTTGACTGTTGGCTTCTTCTAATAGTTGCCCTTTGGGCTTCCCCTTAGACTGGTGGTTAATCATTATGGATGCTATTGGAATCACTTGGAATGCTTTTTAAATGCCTGTGCTGGATCCTACTGCAGTGCTAGACCCAGAGATTTATCGATATATGTATTTATATCCACACACACACACACATGAGCATATACACTGATATAGGCTACCATCGAAGCTTGAGATGGTAGAGTCTATTTGGGAGCCATCTTTTCTCCTTGTAGTTGATACTTAAGTGCCATGTACAGCTCAGTGGGTATTAATGATGTGGGAGCTTGAGCGTAATTAGCACCAACTTAAGAACAGACGAACAGCCCCCTTTGCTCCCCTTCCAATCACTGTCCCCTCCCCAGGGATGACCTTCTTCTCATGCTTAATAGCACAGATCACGTGGCCTGTGGGACTTTATACGAATGGAGCCATGCCCAGCTACTCTTTTGTGTTGGTTTCTTTCACTTATCTTGGTCAGGAAGATCCATGTGTGTTGTTGAATGGAGTTAGAGTTTATTCGTCCCCACCACTAGGCAATATTTCATTGTGGACATGGACCACAATTTATCCCAGGCAGCTGATTGGATTTTAATTGCCAACAGATGCAATGAGGTCTTACTTGGCATCTCTGCTCTCCACCCACTGCCACCCCTCCTTCGGAATCAACTCCAGAATGCATAGGTACCGTTGGACGCCCCACTCCTTTCCTCCTTAACCTTGTCCCTCTCACTTGACCCCAGTGCTCTCACTGTTGGCGTCATCCCTGTGTGTCCCTTGTGTTCTCTGGGAGCCATTCGGCTTCATCCTTTGGCCAAGCCAAGTCTTTACCTAGGATGTGCTCTGTTTTTAAACTCTATTGTAAACTGGGTGATGGTTTACAGAGCAAATCCATTTTCCATTAAACAACACAAAACCTTTTGTTTCGTCTCATCAGTCACATTTGCATCCCTCTTTCTCTCCTGGCTCTTCTTGACTTCTGAACTGTGTCCTTGTGCAGAGGCTTCCCTTTGGATCTTGAATGGTTGACTATTCTAAGGAGACTATACCTCCCTCCTGATTATTGTACACCTGAGAATTCAGGCTAGTGTTTGACTGAACATTGAGCCACAGGGCCGAGTTCAATTCCAAGCATAAAGGGTGACCACAGTGGGCGGGGGAGGACTATTAATCTCTATCTGCTCATTAAGCTTGGTCATTTTTAGAATTATGAGGGTGTTTTTCCTTTCTTATTATTAGTTTGTTGTTTTGTTTTTTAAATCATTTTATTGGGGCTCATACAACTCTTATCACAATCCATCCATCCATCCGTTGTGTCAAGCACATTTGTACATTTGTTGCCAGCATTAGGTTCGAGTTTATTTCTTCATAAGACAATGCTTTTCTCAAAGCAGAGAGCCACCAACGCAATCTCCTTCCTCTCACACCCTTATCACCTGGCTCAATGGCTGGCTCTTCTCAATTACTGAATGGGAGAATTAATGGACAAGTCAACTTCATTAATTGGCATTGTTTTTCTTCCTTGAAGAATGGCCTGGTTAGAGACATCTTCTGAAGCTGTAATTCTTCATCTTCATCTTACTGGTAGAATTGCCATTTCTCCTCTCGAGCAAGTGAGCACAAAGTTCATTTGCTGCCATCTAATCAATGCCAACTCATAACAACCCCATAGGACAGAGTAGGACTTCCCCTGTGGGTTTCCAAGACAGCAACTCTTGAGAGAAATAGAAATCCTGGCCTTTCTCTCACGGAGTGGCTGGTGGTTTCAAACTGCTGACCTTACGGTTAGCAGCCAACCTATAAAAGTTCATAGGAAAGTGGAATTAAAAGGTGATAGAACTTTGAAACTCCCTTGTATTATACCCACTTCTCTACCTGACTCCTTCCTCGGCCTTCACATAAGGTTGGCAGATGTGGTAGCTACATAATTAGTTGTCAATTTGAGAGTATTAAGAGTGAAGGGGTAGAGTCTATCCTGTCAATCAGATTGCAGCTTGATGACCTCATTTAGAGGCACTAAGGAGATAAATGGCTCACTGGAGGCAGAACACATGCTCACTCCCTGTGAGACATTATTTTCGATGAGCCTGATGGAGCTATGCTGATATAGCCAGAGCCCTGGAGCTAGAGGAGCCACGTGGAGACCCACGCCAGCACTGAGATGCTTCTACCACTACTAGATCCACAAGACTTTCCACCCGCTGGTCTATGATCTTCCTGCATTCGCTGTCATTGCATGTGTTTCTTGAGTCTGAAGAGGACTTTATAGGTTGGTATCGGACACGTGAGCTAATATCCGACTTAGGGGTTTGATCTGGACTGGGCTGGGGTGTTTTCTCAATATGCTATTGCTCTTGTCTATAAAGCTCTTTCTTCTACACATATGAGTCTCCCTGGATTTGTTTCTCTGGTCCACCCAGACTAACACAGCCACCCAGCAGTAGAACCCTTCCTTTGTCCTTCAACTCCATGATAACTAGGGCATCAGAACAAACGCTTTGACCTTTGGGCACAGATAAACCAAAACCTGTTGCCTTTAAGGGGATTCCAACTCACAGGAGCCATCTAGGATGGAGTAGAACTTCTCTATAGGGTTTTCAAGGTTGTCATCTCTTATGAAACAGACTGATTCATCTTTCTCCCACAGAGTGACTGGTGGGTTTGAACCCTCGGCCTTTTAGGTATCAGCCAAGTGCTTAACCAGTGCATAACCCAGGGCTCCTTAGACATGGATAACCAAACTGCACTAAATCAAACCAACCAACCTAATGCTCTTGTGGCAATTCTAACTCACCAGGACCATATAGGATAGAGTAGAACTGCCCCCATAGGGTTCCCTAGCATGTCATGCTTACAGATGCAAATGGAAAATTGTGGAGCAGTTAATGGGTTTGAATCACTGACTTTTCAGTTAGCAGCTGAGCACTTTAACCACTAGGACTCCAGAGGCGTGCAGAATTGGTAGCAAAATGCTCAAAATCCTCAGAACAAGTATTTACGTTTTCAGAGACTTCTCTGTGAACCAAATGGAAAGATGGTTCAAGGCAGAATTATTTGCAGGTTTCGTTCCAGAAGGAGTCCTGGTGACACAGTGGTTAAAGCTCTTGGCAGTGCACAAAGATGCGACAGATTACTTCCATGAAGATAACAGCTTTGGAGTCCCTGCAGGGCAGTTCTCCTCTGTCGCACGGGGTCACTGTGAGTCAGAATGGACTCCACG
The DNA here is from genome assembly GCF_000313985.2 of Echinops telfairi. Classification (NCBI taxonomy): domain Eukaryota; kingdom Metazoa; phylum Chordata; class Mammalia; order Afrosoricida; family Tenrecidae; genus Echinops; species Echinops telfairi. The sequence continues at coordinate 44,422,088 of NW_022106189.1, forward strand.
AAAGAGGGTTGTTTCCAAAGGGGTAAGGAAGGCTTCCTGGTGGCCTTTATACTGTGTGAAGTAGCTAAAAATCAAATAGTCCTGAGGACCGATAACTCAAAGCCAATGGAAGTCACATCTAAGGAAGGTGAACAATTCGCTCCCTACTTACTTTGACCTGAATTACTCAGGAGAAATGCTCCAAGTTGCTCCCTCATACATCATGAACAGATTGGCCCCAGGTCGACCCAAAATAAAAAGTTCCCTGGGATTATTTTCCATGGAGCTCACGTCATTGTCCCTGGGTCAGAGTTCCCCAAATTGACTGGTCACTACACCAAAATCTGTTCCATCCCTTTTAATCACACTTCTTTCCAGTGGTGGGGAGTGATTGATTAGTCTCTACAAATGATAGTTCATCTATGATATCCTCCAGGGGTGAGCTTTCATGGTCCACCTATGCCCCTACCTTCATTTCCAATGAGTTTGGAAAGTGGAAATTTTAAGAAGTGGCGGTTGTCACTAGACGTGAGATCAATACCATTGGTTTCCATTTAAACTTTGACAACTTGGTGGTTGCCGACCAAAGCATAAGTGCAGATGTAGGGAAACTCCAATTCGTAAACAATTGCAGCTTCTGTGGGCGTGGGAGGTATTTACACACACAAGGAGTCTCCAGGAATGGCTTGTTTGATGCTGCGTTTCTAGTTCTGGTTCTGGTTCTGGTTTCTCCTATTACCCAGTTCTGGGCCTTTCTACCCTCTGTCCTTGGGTTCATATTCATTGTAGGTCTTCATTAGACCGATAGATTTCTGCCACCTCTGTTGTCCTGCCAGCTGCGAACAGCTCTCCATCTCTCCCCATCCAGGGCTTAGAGTGGGTTCCTAAAATGAGTTACCTCTCATCTACCATGGCATGAAGTCCAAGTATGTCTCTGTCTTGCAGCCCCACTTCTGTTTGGAACTTCATGCCTCTTTACCTTCAACTTGATTCTGACTCACAGCAGCCTATAGGGCCAGGTATAGCTGCCTCTTTGGGTTTCTGAAACTGTAACTGTCTGTGGGAGCAGTAAGTCCCATCTTTCTCCCAAAGAGCAGCTGGTGGATTCGATCCACCAAACTTTCAGTTAGAAGTCCAATGATTAACATAATATGCCACCATCTTTCTGTTGGGAATAGACCCAACACAAACCTCACTGCCACTGAGTCGATTCCGACTCCTGCAGACCCTACAGGACAGAAGAGAGCTGTCTCTGTGAGTTTCTGCAAGGGGAAATCCCTATGGGAGCAGAGAGCCTCACCCTTCTCCCGTGGAAGGGCCGGTTGTTTGGGTGGCTAAGATCCTGGTTTGCAGCCTGGTGCCTAGCCTTCTGTGCCGCCAGGGTACCTTCTGTTGGGAACACATCAGCCCAATTCAAATGGCAAGAAGCATCACCCTCTTGAACCAGGGCTAGCCAATACCTTCCCCTAAGCTGGGAGATTCTTTGGGATGGCAAAAATGATCATGACGATTTGAATTGAAATTAGAGGGATGCTCATTCAAAACTGCTCTCAGTATGCACAACAAGTCTGTGGATTTCCTCAGGGCATATTCAGAAACAGAGCATCCTAAAAGCTTGAGCAACTATATTGGTTTTGCTTAATTGTGCACTGATTCCTTTTCTGTTATTTATGCTAAGATGGAATGATATTTTAATAAGAATCAAGTCGATGTTCTTGGTTGCTGTTGTTTTAAGAAACAAAAGGGTTTGCTTTAGGGAAACAGCCTTTAAGTGTCCCTGCAGAGGAATTAAGGAGCCCTGGGGACACAGTTCATAAAGCTGGCGATTGGAAGCCAACAGGTCCTCCATGGGAAAAGATGAGAAGGTCAGTTTCCATAAAGATGGCAGCCATGGATACCCTAGGAGGCAATTCTCTTCTGTCCTATGGAGTTGCTATGAGTGGACATAAACTCAAAGGCAAGGGGTTAAGTTGCTAGATGCTAATCCTTGATGCTCTTGTTATGGGCGCTGGATATATGCTTTGATTTACAATTAAGCACATCCTTTGGACTGCCATTATTGAGCAGGTGTGCAGGTTAATGACTGAAAGGCAATGAGCGAGTCATTTCGAGTGGTGTCACAACAAAAATTACAGCGAAACATTGAATTGCTTTTGCGATGCTCGCTCTGATGTGTAAAAGGCCCTGAGCTTGTATGACAGGTTTGGGCACCCCACAAATCTGATAAGGACCAAATCCTCTGATAAGAGGTCAGAGACCTGCTTTCTGTGGATAAAGAGCCGTCCTTACCTTGTGTCCAGCAGCAGGCATTTCACTGAATGCTTGCTGTGTTGAGGGCAGAAGGTACAAAGAAATCCACCCTGACCTGTGCCCACTGGGGCTCGGGCTCTCGTTTGGGAGATTCGGAATGTGCAGAAAAAGACAGGAGGAAAAGCAGCTCAAATCCCCTGCTGCTGCCTACTCGGATCAGTTACCCTCTGCAGAGGCTAGTTATTTTCTGACACCAGGTGGCTTAGCAGTAAGACCTGATCCATGCCAGGGTCCCGGGTCTAGCCTGGTGTTTCGCTACAGCCAGAGGGGATTTGCGTCTTGGATTGGACTTTCCTTTCATCCAACTCAACTTGTGAATGATGGATGTGCTAGCCAGGATGCACATGTGGTCAGTGTATGTCAGAGATGGGATGGTTGACTGAGTGAGGTGATTGGAACCAGCCAGAGTGCTTCTTAGAAGCAAGAACAGTGAGCCTTGGAATCGTGTACTTTGGGCATGTCATCAGGAGAAACTAGTCAATGGAAAGGAACGTCATGCTTGGAAAAGTAGAGGGGCAACGGCAACGAAGACCCTTCACGAGATGGATGGGCACAGTGGCTGCAACAATGGGCTCAAACATAAGAACAATAATAGTGAGGACGGCACACGACCAGGTGATGCGTCGTTCTGCTGTCTACAGGTGCTGATGAGTTGGAACCAATGGAATATTGGTTCGTAACCGCCACAACAGAGCATTCCGTGGTATGCACACAGCACCTTTACCCGTTCACCTGTGGGGAACCCAGTGTCAGAGAGGTTGGAAGACCCCATCGATTGAGAATGGCTTCAGTAGAAAATGGGAAGCCACTGAGGCCTTCTAAATAAAGTAGCACAACCAGACAGGGGTTTGAGAAGGAGTGACGGAGAAAGAGCTGTCTGAAGGCTTGGGTCTATGTTCACCCACACTAGGTGAGGAAAGCGTGAACAAGAATGGGAAGAAAGCAGGCCCAGAATCTGATTCACAGAGTCCCTATAAGACAGGACCTCACTGCCCCAGGTGGGTGTCCAAGTTCTCACTCTTTGCGGAAGAATGCCACCTCTTGCCCTTGGGCACTGGCTGGCGAGTAAAAAGCACTGAGCTGCTGGCCAGCAGCTGAATGCTTTCCCCTCTTCGTCCCCAGGGTTCCTGAAAGCATGCAAGAAGTGCTCTGTTCTCAACGATTTCTAACCTGCCTGCCCTGTGTCAGGGCCCCGAGCGCTGGGTTCCATGGACCCCCTGTGCTCTGCCAACCTCTGCTCTCAGTGGTCTTTGAAGTCAGCGGGCTTGGCCTACCTTTGGAGGAGAGCATTTGATAGTTCCTCCCAGGTGCATACAGCATGGCATGCTCCAACCAAATAAAGGCTTACAGTGCCAGAGGCCTCTGACACACGCCCTTGCAAGCCCAGCCCCCTCACAGTATCAGGCACAAACCCGCTGAGCCCATGCACCGTGAAGGTGTGGACGAAAGAGAGAATAGCATGTAGCTGGACTGAAGGACACTCGAGTGGACTTCCTCATTCCTGAAAGTTTTTCGGAAAGAGGTCCATGCCCTGGGTGAGAAAGTATATTCCTGGGCTGTGGTTTGTGTAGTTGGGGAAAAGACTGACCCTGAAGCAGGTCGAGAGCCTTTGAAATTAGGGTTTCCCACCTTGGCAGCCCATAGAAAATGGCCAGTTAGCTTCTCTGAGTCTGTGGGTTAAAGTGTGGATTCTTGGTCGGCCCCAAGCCTGCGAAATAATTGCCTCCGAGAGGGAGAAAGGACTTGAAACCAGCCCCCTGTGGATTCTGTTGCTCTGAAGCAGGGAGAGAAGTGCTGCTGCAGTGGCGTTAACATTGAACTTCCAGACAGTGGTGTTGTGTTATGGCAGTCTTGCTTTACTGCACTTCGTAGATACTGCATTGTGCGTGTGCGTTTCAATCTCATGAATTCAATTCCTTAAAGAATACACTGTCTAAGTGATTATTGGAATATAGAAAGTAGCAGGCACTGCCAAAAGAACCAACCAGTCTGTCCCAGAAGGCATACAGCCAGCATGCTCCTTGCAGGTAAGGCTGCTGAGACGTCCCCTCAGTCACTGTGGACATGTCGTCAGGGGAGATGAGCCCCTGGGTAGACATCGTGCTCGGTAACGGAGAGGGCAGCAGAAAAGAAGGCTCCCCGCAGGATGGATTGACCCCCGGCTGCAGCAAGGGGCTCCAGCATCGCAGGTGTGAGGACGGCACCGGACCTGGAGGTGTTTCTGGTTGTGTTGTACACAGGGCCCGTGAAGCAGAACTGACTCAACAGCACCTACCAACAACAACAGCAACAATAACAACAAGGATTCTGGTGATTCTGACTCACAGCAACCCTAGAGGGCAGAGGAGGACTGCCCCATCCAGTTTCTGGGGTTCTGAATCTTCATGGAAACAAACTGCCACATCTTTCTCCCCTGGAGCAGCGGGAGGGGGGTTCAAACTGCCCGACATTGACCTCACTGTGTCACCAGGGCTCTTGCCCATTTTGAGTGTAGGTTAGCTTGATTTGCATCCTTGACTGGCTTCTTTTTAAGCTGCCAACCACTTCCGCATCCTTTCGTACATCTGTTCAAGGACAATAAAATGATCGTAGTGACAAGGCCCTGAGGAGTCCGTTGGGGAAACGTGTAGACACGCCTGGCACAGAGAGCAGCTTCTCCATAGATGTGAATCAAGTTAGGCTTGTGACGGTGCCAGGACCTGACATTTTTAGTAAATGAGACTACACCCTCCCCCTGGGAGACACACACACACACACACACACAGTCCAGCACAGCAAAGGCAGGGTTACTTATATACAGGTTTAACTGTCCCCAAAGACCCAGTGTAAAGATGCCTCCAGTCATCACTACTTAAGCAGTGGGTTTTGCCCAACGTGTTGTGAATAGCTGCTGTTTACCAGGAACCAGTAAAAGCAGGTGAGTCGGATCCGCATTCCCGCTGTCCTGATACAGAGTCCACGGTCCACCGCGGGAGTGAGATGAGTCAGCAGATCACTGTAAGATGACTGCCACGTGAGGTAAAGGTGGGAAGATAAGAAGAACCCTGAACCCGGTGACGAGGGAAGCACGCGGCGTGTGCAGGAAGGTGATAGAGCGAGGATGCTTTCGCTTCACGGAGCAGAGAGCTGTAGCTCCTGCTGATCTCAGTGTAAATGAGAAGAGAAAAGCCACAAAACCAGATCTCAGAAGAAGGACACGCTCTACCAGGTGCAGGAACTACCAACGGCAAACACCAAACTCACTGTGGATCCTGACTCCTGGTGACTCCCTAGGGTAGACCTGCGTCTGTGCGTTTCTGGGACTGTAGCTCTTTATAGGAGTACAAGGCCTCATCTTTCTCTCGAGGAGAAGCTGGTGGTTTCAAACTGCTGACCTTGTGGTTAGTAGTAACTACAGTGACTTCAAAATGCACACGGTGTCCCAGCTCCTCCCACCTCTCTGATCGACGTTGGCTTTGTTACTTTCAATCTAGCACTGCTTCCTGTTGGAATCCAGATGGTGCCAGGAATCGCTGGCCTGGCAACATCTCTTTTGTGTTTTGGGGTGGGGTGGAGGAGGAAGGGAAGGAGCTGAGAAGGAGAAACCCCGTGCCAGCCTTTCATCATAGGCTCAGACTAACTCCTGACAAGGAGCGTGAATGGGATGTGGCCGTGTTGGGTGAAGAGGTGTTGAAGTGGAAGGCGACACAATCGCCAGGCAACGTGTCCCTGCGCACCCCGCACTTGGCTGTCTCAGAGGACGAGTGAGAGTTCTCATGGTTTGATCAGGCTCTGAGAGAACCCACTGTCAGGTGTGGACAAGCTTTGGGCATTTTCAATTTCAGACAGATGACAGGGAATTCCAGGGACCCCCGTTTGTTTCGACATGAGGACCTGTGCAGGGACCAGACTGGTGATAGGGGATGAGGCTGGAGTGGGTGCTAGAGGTTAGAATTTGTCAGACTTTGTGAGTGAAGCTAAGAATCTTGGCTTTTATCTTGAGGGAACTGGTAATCCACTGAGAGAGTCAAAGCAGTGAAGTGCGTGAGATTGGATAGGTCTCTTCGGCAGCCCAATCTGAAGCAGTCCAATAAACAGAATGAATCATGGGCAAGATTACAAGCGGAATTCTCTTGATAACTCAGGGAGGAGACCTGGTAGCTGGCAAAGTGGGTGAGTTGAAGGAAAGGAAGGGACCCAGAGACCGTGTTTCGTTTTATTGTTTTCTGGACTCAAGGCCTCCTGGAGATGTAGACACACATGCTAACGCAGCTGGAAGATCAGAATCTCAGAGCTGGCTGCTTAGTTGTGACCCAGTTCACATTTAAACAACAACAACAAAAACCCATTGCCCTGAATCAATTCCAACACCTAGAGACCCTATAAGACAGAGCTGAACCACCCCCAAGGTTGTAATTTTGTTAGGGACATCTCATGTACCTGGGACCTATTATCAGGAGCCACCTGTATGTGGAGAAAAACACCATGCTTGGTAAAGTCGGGGGTCATAGAAAAAGGGGGAAGGCTGGAGGAAGGCGCCGGGGCAGGCACTATTTTGTTCTCTTGTCCATAGGGGTGCTGTGAGTCCAAATCAACTTGGTGTCACAGAACAACAGGCATCATCTTTAAGAAAGCAAGCAATCGTATCGTTCTCCCACAGGCCACTGGTGGCTTTGAACTAGTGCTAGACTTTTGGGTAGCAGATGAGCTTAACCACTTTGCCCCTAGGGCTCCTTAGCCAATGTCTGTTGTTATAATTAGGGGATTGGCAGCTATCCAGTCTGTTCTCAATGCAGATGAGGATGAGCAGTTGAGTAGCTACATACTGTATATACGTGAGTATATGCCTACCCGAATATCAGCCGAGGTATCTAATTTTACCACAAAAACTGCATTAAAAATGTGCGGAAAAACTCGGCTGATACACGAGTATATATGGTAACTATGTTTTATAAATGCCCATGGCCTTCCCAAGTAGGCGTTTTTATTATCAGGTGCCACTGAGTCTGTTTTGACTCCTGTCAACTCCGTGTGCAACAGAGAGAAACATCCCCTTGTCCTGAGTGTGCTCCTGCCGTTACGTGTGAGCCCATTGCTGTAGCCCTTGTGTCAGCCATCTCCTTGGCTGTCTTCCTCTCTTTCACTGACCAATCGTGATGTCCATTTTCTCAGGACTGCTCTCTCCTGATAACACATCCAAAGGATGTCGGAAGAAATCTCACCCCCCTAGCTTCTTAGGAGCGTCCTTGTTGTACTTCTTCCAACACAGAGTTGCGTGGAACAAATGTTGTTCCTTCTGGACATCCATGGTGCTTTCCCTGTTCTTCAGTAGGCAAGGCAAAGTGGTGTAGGAAACGCAATCCATGCCTAGTCAGTACAGCAAAGCCTAATAAAGTGAGGTGTACCTGTACCTGTGTTATATGAGAGAGAGGGGGAATGAGAGGTTTTTACACAAGGCAATGAGCAGGTGTCCTGTGAGTGATCAGACCCTGGGTAAGTTCATGGGTCATCAAGACCTTGGGATGGTGCTTAGTTAGAATGAACTTAGGCTTCAGTAACAATATCTGTGTGTGTGGTATGCATAGCAGTATATATATGCATGTGTAGGTATGTGCACATGTGTGTGAGTGTGTGTGAGCTATAGATGTATATGTGTGCATATGCTAGTGGGTAGAGACATGAATGGGTATGTACACATTGGTGCCTGTGTAGGTGGGAGTGGGCACAACGTGCTTGTGTGTATCTGAGTATCTGTGTTCATGTGTGAGGGGAGTGGGTTAGGGGTTATAGGCGTAATTAAGACTTTAAGCATTTTACTACAGGCAGATCTCTACAGTCATGAATATCTGTCTGCAGGCACCCAGCCTTGTGCCAACGTGACTGCTGACTGACTGCAGAATAACCTCCTCTTGGCACTCTGTCCAGAGCCCCTTCTCTGGGCGGCCTTTGTGGCTGGCTGGCAGACCTGGCATGTTGGCCAGCTGAAGGGGCTATCTCATCCCAGAGGATGTATGAATTAGGCAGGCACCGTCGGAGTGTGCTACCTTTCCTTGGTTGGTGGTGAGGTGTCATGAGGAAAGTCTAAAAGTTAGAATCCTGCCTGCTGGGCTGGAAGCCTGCTCTGCCCTTAGCAGCTGTGGCCTTGACAATGAGAAAGGGCCTGTGATTGGCAACAGACAGATGGAAGCTGACGTTAGTGCTGCTAGTTAGGAGCTCTGTGACCCAGGGCAACCACATCACGGTCTTGAGGCTCCGTTTTCTATCCTCCTAAGAGTGGGGTTTACATCACACCAAGGGTCCTGCTGCTGCCTGAAAAGTTGGAGGTGCCTCGGAAGAAAGGTCTGGAGATCTTCCACCATGAGACCAGACATTGAAAACCTTAGGGAGTCCAGTGGGTCCCCACGAGTCAGCAGTGTTTCCACAGCAGAGGTGACAGGAGTGAATGCATATGGTAAAGCCACTAGTACAAATCCTAGTACACAGGAGACGCTCCAAAAATTACAGCAATTATGACTCTTGGCCTCTTGGACCCTGCTCGTTTCCTTGGAGTGCTGGAGCCAAGCAACGTCAAACAGTGGCTTAAAACAACAGAGCCGCATCATCTCATTGTTCCAGGAGTCTGGAATCACGGTGTCCCCAAGTTGGTCCCTCAGGAGGACTTTCAGGCAACGCCTGTCTGTTACCTTGCTCTTGCCTTCTGGTGGTGGTCGACCAGTGGTCCTTGCATCATTCCAACCTCAGCTTCCATCGTCACCCGGCATCCTGCAGGGTCTCTCTCTCCTCCTCTTTATAAGGAGCGCAGTCCAGTTGCCAATACAGAGCATGTTTCCTCAGCCTCACCCACCCTGGCCTGACTGACATCGCTCTTTGTTGGGAGAGCTGGGAGTGGGGGAGGTGGGGGTTTTCCTGTGCATGGTAGCAGTGTTAGCAATGCTGCAGGTCTTATCCCACTCCATGCCAGTCACATTCTCACCACCACTTATGACAAAAATGGTTCCAGACGTTGGAAGGGATCTTGGAGGCTCAGACCCCTGCTCCTCAATGATGTCAGAGGAACCCTGGTGGCACAGTGGTTATGCATTTGGGCTGATCACCACAAAGTCAGCGTTTCGAAACCACCAGCTGCTCCAAGAGAGAAAGATGGGGCTTTCTACTCCTCTAAAGAGTTCCCATCATGGAAACTCCCCAGGGCGCTCTACCCTGTCACTGTAGTCAGGGTTGACTCGATGACAGTGAGTTGAGCGAGTTGGTACGAGAGGCCAGTCCCTGGAGAGGGGCATCCTGCTTCGTGAGTAATGGGGTGGCAAAAGAGTGGCAGGTCCGCATGAAGATGGATAGACACAGTGGCTGTGTCCACGCCCTCGAAGACAATGGTGAGGCGGCACAGGACCAGGCCGTGTTTTGTTCTGTTGTCTATAGGGTTGCTGTGAGTCAGAACCGACTTGATGGCACTTAGCACCAACACGCCTAGCGATGCAGGAGAAGCCTTGGTAGTGCAGTGGATTAGGCATTGGGCTGCTACCTGCAAGGTCAGTGGTTCAAACCCTCAAGGCTCTCTGTGGAAGAAAGAGGATGTCATAAAGATTGAAGTCTGGCACGTCCTAATGAGCAGTTCTAGCTTACCTTGCAGGGTCACTAGAAGGGTCCTGGGGACAGTGTTTGATGGTTTCACTGTGAATGAGAGGCTGCTGGTCAAGCCTTGCAGCAGCCGTGTGGAGAAGAGATGGGGCAGTCCGCTGCACAGATCACAGCCTTGGGAAGCCGCTGGGCAGTCCCCCTCTAGCTCATGGCGTTACTGATTTGGAATGGAGTTGGCAGCAGTGAGCTTATTCTAAAATAAATCGGTCCCCAGATGGTGCAAATTGTTTGGGTCCAACTAATAATGGAAAGCCACTCAGTGTCACCAGGGAAGGACATCCTTGAGTTCTGCTTCCAGCAAAAGCACAGCCCAGAAAGCCCCTTGGGCCACCGCTCTGCCCTGTAAGGCCTGGGGTAGGCCTGGGGTATCCCTGAGTCAGAATTGCCGCGATGGCCTTGGTGTCGCTCATTCGGTTCTAGACTACCAAAGAAAGGGCCTAACTAACACTGAAGAAGTGCTCCTTAATCCAGAGCAATTCCTACTTTGTCAGAAAGAAGAGGCGAATCAGCCAAAGCAGTGTCCTCTGGGAGGAAGTTGACGCCAAGTGTATTCTCCCAGTCGCTGGATGGCCCTGCTTACCTGAGAACAGTGGGACAAGTGGAAGCTGGTTCCGCGTGAGGGAGCGTTCCAACGCTCAGCTCTAGGTCCCACAGCGAGGGGCATGCCCACCCTCAGAGGGCAGTGTGCTCACAGGCTCGGCCACCCTTTCTGAGCTAGTCCAGGAGCACTGGAATGGGAGCTGGTGAGCAACATCCGCCAGCACTTCCCCTTTGGGGATGACTGTGTCGGCTGGACTGAGCTCCATCAGGGGCACACACCTGGCATTCAGCAGGGTGTGTTTTGTCTCTGGCACGATTGTTTCTCTTCCTCCTTTTTATCACTGCTGCTGCTGTTACTGATGTTGCCCTGATGACTTTTGTTAGCCTGTCCTATAGAAGAGAAAGGAGCCCTGGGGGCGTAGTGGTTAGGAGTTGGGCTGTTAACTGCAAAGCCAGCAGTGTGAAAACACCACCCGCTGTGCAGGGGAAAGATGGGACTTTCTACTCCCAGAGAGAGCTACAGTCTCTAAAACCCACAGGGCCAGTTCTACCCCGACCTATAGGATCACGATGAGTTGGCATCTACTCCATGGCCGTGAGTTTGGTTTTAGGATGGAGAAGGGTCACCTCCATGGAGGCTGGGCTTGAGGCAAAGGTACTTTCCCCTTCTGTTGACTGATATGTTAGCCTGGGTTGACTACAGAAACAAATCCAAGGACATGCATGTGTGTAAGAGAGAGCTTTATATCAAAGAGCAATGGTATATTGAGAAAACATCCCATCCAGTCCAGATCAAGTCCATGAGTCCAATATTAGCCCAGGTGTCCAATACTAGTCCATAAATTCCTCTTCAGAGTCATGCAGCACTTGCAATGATGACGAAAGCAGAAAGATCACAGGCTGGTGGTGAAAAGTCTTGTGGATCCAGTGGTGGTGGAAGCATCTCAGCGCGAGCTCAGGTTTCAGTGTAGCTCTACATGGCTTGTCCACAGGAAGACAGGAGAATCCTCATGAGAAGGCCACGCCCACAAGGAGGCATCATCAGGCTGAGACCTGATTGACAGGCTAAACTCCACCCCCTCACTCTTAATACCCTCAAGTGGACAGGAGATTATATAACTATTACAACTGACCATAGCTTAAAGCTGCAGCAATAATTGAGGGTCCCTCCCCCCGCCCCCGACCCTGTGATTCAGAGCTAATTGCACTTGTTGCTGTTGCCCGATGGGCAAAGAGCTTGCCGTCATTCTGACCTTAGGCTTTGAGGCAGTTTTATTAAGGAGCACGACCAGCCCTCTAGGACCACATAAGCCAATGTCACTGTGAGTTTATCACCTCAAGCTTTCAACTGGTTGCGTTTAAAAAAAAACTAAAATCTACAAAGAACAGCAATGCTGCTTCAGAGTTTGGAGAGGTGGGAGGTATGGTTTACTTACTTTGTTAGCAGACACAGATGTCTTGGTGAGAAGTATTTTGGTCCACCTTGCCGAGGCATTGAAGACTCCCCACCTTGCACCTCCCACAGTACACAGGCACACACACATGTGTGGACATGCATGCATGTCCGAACCTATAACACAAAACACATGTGCGCACACATGTATCCATTCACTCACACATGGGTAAGCACACACTTGTGCACATACACGCATGCATGTCTGTACACAGGGATGAGCAAGCAGCACTCCCGGGCACCTGCAAGCACACATGGGCACACGCATCTACAGCGCACACACAAATGGTCCCCTCCACTCACATCCATGCACACAGACACTTTCACACAGCCATGTAGGCACGCAGGTGTGGGTGCACACACAGATGCCCAGAAACACCCTCACCACCGACAGTTCTGTTTCGTTTGCGGTTTTGTTTTGGCCTCTGAGATTAAAAGGAGACCGTGTCTTCTCCCCAGAAACATTCATTCTCAGATGACATTTCAGCTCTGCGATCCGGCAATAAGGTCTGAGCCTCGGAGTAATTATTTTCCAACAATACATGTGCCTGCAGCGCTTCCGTGCCAGGACCCAGGCAGTATAGATTATCCATTTCAATACGCCTTCAAAATATGTATTTTCCCTCCTCGTGATTGATGAGGGTGAGACAGCATGATACTGTGGTGATTTGCTTTTTTTTTTTTTTTCATGGTTCCGAGGGTAAATGGTTTGCTTGCAGGCTCTCTGGCATGAGTCAATGGGCGCTCCTTGCAAAGGCTGTCCAGGGGACAGAACCCTCCAGAATGGAGCGCAGAGCCGGTTAACACATTGAAGAGAAATCAGTCGTGAAGATGCTTCGACACCAATGGCCATTATTAATGGTCGGTCAGTATGCATTCTATATCTCTCTGCATCTGAGTGCTTTTACCAAGGGCAAAGCCCAGCTCGTGCTGTTCCACGACTGTCAAGTCGAAGGTTTGTCTCTTCTTCCCCAACACGGCTGGGTATTCCAAGCCAGGAGCCGGCCGTGGAAGCGGGCCAGAGCCAAGATGCCGGGAGGGAAGGATAAAGTTTCCAAGAGGACTCGGCGGAACACCCCTGCTGGCTCGTGTCTTCTGGAAAGAAAGCCAGGCTCCAAGAAGGAGCTGGATGTGGCTGCTTTTTGCTTTTTGCTGCAGCTTCCCTGCCTGATGATCTTCTACTTCAAAATGACATGTCCTGGCCGCCTAGAGGGAGTAGGGGGTTTCAGTGTGAGGAAGGTGGGGCCAAGGAGACACTGGAGATTGACAGGCCTCCAAACAGGAATGATCATAAAAAGCTGCAAGAAAACATTGATGCGGAACCTGGATGAGTCAATGAAATCCTTAATGTGCTTATTCATTGGGCAGCTACACACAAGGTCTGTAGTTCAAAACCACCAGCCACTCTGTGGAGAAAGAGGAGGCTTTCTACTCCCATAATGAGTTACAGTCTCAAAAGTCCACAGGAACCGTTCTACCCTGTCCTATGGGGCCACTGTGAGTCAAGATCAACAAGAATACTATGAGTGTGGGTTTCTGGTTTGGGTAGGGCTTGGCCAAGTGGGGAGTTAATTGGACTCCTTCCTCAGGCAGACTACTTCCCCACCCTGGCATGTGGGGGGTGCCAGGCACTGGGTAAGACCCAGGAGCAGTGATCAGGATCCTGGGACAGAACCTGAGCATCCTTGCTTAAGCCTAAGCAAGCACGGGTGCTTACTAACAATCAGGATGGAAACCATGAAACCCTTCTCTCATTACAAAATCCTACTGCCATTGAGTCTCATAGAGACCCTCTATAGGGTCTCCCAGGGTATCAATCTTCCACCAAGCTCACCCTGTTGCTATTAGGTACCATCGAGTCGGTTCTGACTCATAGCAACCCTGTGCACAGCAGAATGAATCACCACCCGGTCCTGTGTCACCCTCCCAGTCGTTCCTATGCCTGAGCCCATTGTAGCCACGACGTCATCTCATTGAAGGCCTTCCTCTTTTTTCCTACTTTACCAAGCATGATGTCCTTCTCCGGGAACTGGTCTCATCTGACAACATGCCCCAGTATGTGAGATGAAGTCTTACCATACCTGCTTCTAAGGAGCGCTCTGCCGTCCTTCTTCCAAAACAGTTTGACTTGTCCTTTTAGCAGTCCGTAGTACTTTCAGTATTCTTCTCTAGCACCACAATCCAAATACACCGATTTTCTCACTTGGTTTCCCCAATCAATGAAAGGCAGGAATGCAGATAGCTACGTCCACAAACCGTGTGGCACAGACACACCATGGAATAGTCTTCAGCCTCACAGAAATGGAAGTCCTGAGTAATGCTGCAACATGCATTCATCCTTAACCTGGTACACAGAGCCAGGTCAGGAGCCCTGGTCGTGAAGTGAGTCACATGGTGAGTTGTTAACCCCAAGTTCAACAGTTCAAAACCACTAGTTGCTCCACCAGAGAAAGATGAGACTTTCTCCTCCCATAAAGAGTTACAATTCTGGAAACCCACAAGCACAGTTCTACCCTCTCCAAGTGGGTCACTTTGCATTATATTTCACACGATGGCCTTGAGCTTGGATCATTTTGTTTTTAAATGAGATAAATAAGGCTAAAGTGACAAATATTGCATCATCCCACTTTCTGGTCCCATAAAGAGTTACCATCTTGGAAACCGACAGGGGCAATCGGTTCCTATAGTAGGCATTGACTCAATGGCAGTGAGTTTGGATTTTGTCAGTGATGATGGATGAACAACATGATGTCGCTAATTGTACATGTAAAAATGGTTGAATTGACTGATTTTTGTCATATATATATATGTTATCACGTCAAGCAATAAAGAGAGCAATAATAACAAAGTCCATGATCCAGAATGGAGGGAGGGGGAAGATTCTAAAGTATTCACACCAAGAATGAACCACTGAAGGATGGAAGCCTAGATAAGTGTCCTGGGCCCATCCCTTCCTGTCCCCTCGCTGTGTATGATGTCCTCAAAGCCACCACTGCCCATTGTGCCTGGGACCTCATTGCCTGCATCCTCTGTAGCACTGTCTAGGATTCCATTTCCTTTCCTGTTTCCTAAGCAGGAGTATCAGCCCCGGTAATGCTCACCGTGTGCTTAGATGCTTGGTGCTTTGGTTTGGGAAAGACTAAGTATGGGTGGAGATTGAACTCGGGTTACTGGCTCAGGACAAGGTCCGTATTAATGTCAGATTGACTCAGAGAGGTCTCTGTCTTCTGCAGGTGTCTTGAAAGGGGCTGCTTCCTTTCTTAAAGTGGGGAGGCAGCATGCTTTGTTGTTGTCGTCATCATCGTTGTTGTTGTTAGGTGCCATTGAGCTGGTTCCAACTCCTAGTGAATCTGTGTGAAGCAGAATGAAGCACCGCCTGACCTGTACCATCCGCACAACTGTTCTTATATTTAAACCCATCCTTGCAGCCACGGCGTCCATCCATCTGGTCTTAGGCCTTCTCTTGTTCGCTGCCCTCTGCTGGACCAGGTGTGATATCCTCCTCCAAGGACTAGTTGTTTCTCCCACAACATGCCCAGAGTAAGGGAGGCAAAAATCTCACCTTCCTCGCTTCCAAGGCGCACTCGAGCTGTGTCTCCTCCAAGACAGTTGTCTCTGCTCTCGGGGCATTCCGTGGCCCTTTCGGCATCCTTCACCAGCACCTTCATTCCGATGCATTGATTCTTCTTCTGTCTGCTTTATTCGCTGTCCGCCTCTCACATGCAATTGGAGGTTGCAAGGTTGCAACCCACTGGAGCACATTAACCCTTTGCTCCATCCCAGAAGTCCTATCAAAATTCACTCTACTGCCACCTGTTCAATTCCAACTCACAGAGACCCCATAGGACAGAATAGTACTGCTTCCACACACACACACACACACACCATGGATTTCTGGGGCTGGATTTCTTTGCAGGAGTAGACAACCTAGTTTTCCTCCCATGAAATGATTGTTGGGTTTGAACTGCTGACTTTGTGCCTAGCAGGCCTACAAGTAACCCAACCCATCACCAAGGCCTATGAAATAAATAATGTGCACTGGGTCCAGCCTTCTCAATGGATTCGTCTCTTGCTGCCACACCAGCGAGATTATTTCTTCTCCTTCATCTTCCTCTTATTTTTCTCCTTCCTCTCCTCCTCCTCCTCTTCTCCATCTTCTTCTTCTTTTTCTAACTGTGCCTTTGTGAATCCTGTAACTTCTTCAAGACAAATGGCTGCTTCATCTTTGAGGCGGTGATTTATGTCCCTGGCAAGAGAGTCCTTGGTAAAAATCCCTCTCCTTCCTAATAAAGGAATAACAAAACATTTATGAAAGGGAGACGGAGCTTCAGACGAGTGGGGACGGCAGGTTCCAAGCGCCGTCAATGGTTGGAAGAATGTGCATATTTTAATTAAGGATTCCTGCATGTTTTTTTTCTTTCTTTTTTTCTTTTACAAGGTCCCTTATGAAAGATAGACTCTCTTCCACATTTACTCTGCGTTGGAAGTGACAGATGAAATTAATATGCTTCATAAATTTCCATCACGGAGGGTCAATTAACAAGTGCACTAACCTTGTGAAAGTCATTTTGAGAGACTAGTTATGTCTGCAATATCCCCTGTCAAATTAGGTAAAAGTGAGGAAATTAGAATGCTGTCAAGTAAATAGCAGTGTAAGATTCGGAGTAATTGCATTTTTGATCAGGTAAATGAGTTTTCCTGCAGTTGTAGCTTAAGAAACAAGAAATGAATGGCAGAGGACTAAAGATTTCAAACTTTGAGTGTATAAATATAAATGATGTGTGTGTGAGAGAGAGGGGGGGGGTAGAAATTGGTGGCACAGAGATTAAAGAACTCTACTGCTACCCCAAAGGTCAGCTGTTCAAAACCACCAGTGGTACCTCAGGAGAAAGGTGTGACACAGTCCGTTTCCATGAAGATCAAACCCAGAAAGTCTCACTGCCATCCTGTCCATTCGGACTCAGAGGGACCCCTTAGGACAGAGCAGAACCGCCCGTGTGGGTTTCCAAGACTGTAATTCTTTAAGGGAGTGGAGAGCCTCGTCTTTCTCCTGTAGAGCAACTGGTGGCTTTGAACTGTTGACCTTGAAGTTAGCAGCCCAACACATAACCCCAGGGCTCCTCCCCATAAAGACTGACCGCCTTGGACACCCTCGGGGGCAGTTCTTCTCTGTCCCGTCGGGTCCTATCAGTTGGATTTGACTCAGCAGCAACAGGTTTGGTTTGGGTGCATTTGTGTGTTAGTACATCTATTGTGGGTGTGTATTCTTGGACACATGCACATCCACGTAGGGCAGGCAGGGAGGAGAGTTGCGGGTAAGTGTAGATATGGGGTGTGTGTGTGTGTGTGTGTGTGTGTGTGTGTACCTATACATGAACATAAAAGGCAGCCTCAGAAAGCTTGTGGAGAAGTGGAATTGAGAGGCAATGGGATTTTTACAATCTTCGAAGCCCTCTCATAGGTGTGTGTGACTATACATGTGTATTGTGTGCATGGCTTTATCTGCAAACACACATAAAGAGGCCAGTGGGGGTGGGGATCTCAGGAAGGTGTCAATCAAAATGAAGTCAGTTCCATGTCCCCTAGTCAAGCCCAACCCCCAGGCCGCCACTGAGGTTGTCCTCCTGCCAACACTGGGCACATGACTGCCTTGTGCCCACCTTCCCGCCCAGCCCCACTCTGCTCCCCTTGCTGCCATGCCCACCTCTCGGTTACAGTCCACAAATGAATCCCTATGCACCTGCTCTGGGCTGGCCTCTGCTCTCAGCCAGGGACACACAGGATGGCCATGCCCTTGTGGAGCTGACATTGCCCTGGGGGGGAATCCGGTCGGCTTCCCAGCTGAGGATCAAGTGTATGTTTCAGAGCCAAGAAGAGCAGCTGGAAGCAAACTATCCCCGGGCCCGTTTGGGGAAGGCCGAGTGCTGTTCTCACGCTGTAGCTTTCTCGCTGGGCACAGGGTCTCAGACAGAAAGGTTGTACAGCAGCCACCAAACTGTGGCCAGGGCTGTGGCCTCCCCAGAGCCCCGAGCCTGTGTCTTCCTTGAAGTCTCTGTTCCGTGGTGTTTCCCTAAGTGTGTCATGACCAAGGGGTGACCTGGGGTGACTCGTGAGAGCCTTGATTGGGTCTTGAGTTCATTGGTCACATGAACCCTTGGCGCTTCAAATTCAGCTGGCATCTCGGCGGCCTGCCCCCACCCCTCTGTGACCTTCTGTGGGTCTTGGAGCACATGGACTCCCTGATCAGGAAGTCTGCTCCCCCAGTGTGAAATGAGGTGGGCGTGCAGCGAAAAGCCTTGTGTGTGTATACACTTTATAAACAGGATCTATAAACACATTTTATAAATATGTTAATATACTGTATCTACATAATAGATGAAAACTTTATAATATATTGTGACTCTGTATATACATAGATATCAGGGGCGGTGAACAAGAGGAAGGCCGCAACAAGAACGATTGACCCAGTGGCCACAACAATGGGCTCCGACATAAGCACACGTGTGCCGAAGGCACAGGGCTGTGCAGTGTTTCGTTGTGTTATACGCTGCGTCACTATGCGTCACAACCAATTCCACAGCACCTCACAACAACATACAGAGAAAGTGTCCGTGTGTAGCCACAGCACAAACATACACAGGGGGCTTCAAAGGGTCCATGGACAAATGGATTGAAAGACAAATATGGAAATCATGGCATCTTGCCAATCAACTTTGCCCCTGGGAGGTGTATTTTAAAAACAGCAACAACAACAACAACAACAACAAACGCACCGCCATCCAGTCAATGCTGATTCATAGGCACCTGCTGTGGGGCGCAGAGCCTATAACTGCTGACAGGAGTAGAAAGCCCAGTCTTCCTCCCAAGGAGCTGCTGGTGGTTTCAGACTGTCGATGATTCGGATCACAGCCCAACACGTAACCACTATGGCACGGAGACTCTGTACTGGTGGGTGTCTAGAACAGCAAATACTTTGTATCAAACCGGTTTCTTCTTTATTCTTGAGTGTCTTAGTCGGCCTTCCCAGGAGCAGAGTCCAGGTATCCCCACAGCCATATATACTGAATGTGCACATGTATAGAACGTGGATATAATGTGTGCACTGCCCTGGGGTTGATGCTGACTCAGAGCAATCCCGTAGGACAGACAGCGCAGAACTGCCCCCACAGGGTTTCCAAGATGGTTCATCTGTACAGGAGCCTCATTCTTCTCCCTCTGAGGGGCCAATGGGTTTGCATCACTGACCTTGCAGTTGGCAGCCCAATGCCTAACCAAGGGCGCCATCAGGACCCCTTACGTCTAAGAGAAAGCAGGAGGAAATTTAGTCTGGGGGAAGCCCAGCCAGGAATTCTTGGGAGTTCTTTCCAGCAGTGCTACAGGCACGCCTCTCTTGGGCTCCCCCATTTTCCACCTGCACGATGAAGACTATTCTCAGGAGACCACTTCTGGGTGGCTCTGCTTGAGTGGTAAACTCATCGCTTGGGCAGGATTGGAGCCATAGAACCAGGCCTAGAACCATCATTTACAGGGCCATCAGTCGGTGGGAGAGAGGGTATTGCCCAAACAGGATCAGGCCACTGTCACTTTCAGTGTAAGAGATCTGAAGGCTTCAATAGTAGCAGCCATCTCCTGTGTCAAGTGATAAAATCAAGGAAAAGGAAAAAAATAATAAATTAAATGAATCAAAACCTTTATTACATCTTTCATGCTTGTAAGCCTCAGCTGCAGATCCCCAAGCTGTTTTAGCTGCAATGAAAATAGTGACGTGCAGGGTTGGAGAAAGCCCGGGGCTGGACCTGGGGAAGCTGGCCCTCCAGTCCCAGCTCTGGCATCACTAGATGTGACATTTCGGTCTTGGGCATGCCATCCCAGAGCCTGCTGCCAAGTGCACTCATCCCACTCCCGAAGTTCAAGGACAGGGATGTCCAGGCCCCAGATCAGGGGCAGGCTCTGAAGTAGGGTTGCAAAAAGCTAGGGCTTGTCTATGCCCACGCTCCTGGGATTACAAACTGCCTTGTGCACTTGTAAATGTCTCCCCTGAGCCTATGTCGTTAGCAGCATTGAGTAAATGACAGCCTTTTCTTAAAGGGGAGGCTTCCAAGACTGAGTGATTGGCAGATGTCACAGCTATTAGTGTGTTGGCATATGCGCTGGTGGCTTGAGATCATGGAGAACAATTAGCTTCGAAATCGTGTGTGCTGCACTTGTAGATATCGATATTCAACCTGATGCATGCAAACTTCTGACTAGGCTATGTGGTGGATTTGTAGCCCTTTTTCAGAAGCACCTTTTCTGCAACTTCTAGCCAACCAGAAACCCAACAAAGGCCTCTTCGGTCAGGTTCCAAACTCAAACAAACTCATTGACAACATATCAATTCTGACCAAGATAGACTCTCTCTAGATTTCTGAGCCCAAAACATGTTAAGGGAGCAGACAGCCTCCTCTGTCTCTCAGAGCTGCTGCTGGGTTTGGAGAGCTGACTAGGGTAAGCCTTCCCACACCTAAACTCATTAACCAATACTACCAACCCCGTGTGGAGAAAAGATGGAAGTCGTCAAGGTTTGGGTCTTGCTTGAGCCCACAGCCCACAGTCAATGTTCGTGGGAGCAGCAGTCAAGAGACCGAAAGATGCATCGCATCGACTCAGTCTGCCGTACAAGCCTCCCTTAAGGTGCAGAGAAGCAAGCGCGTCATGTTGAGGACTGAGATGTGCCTGACCCAAACCATGGTGTTATATAAAAGTTGGACATTGGATAAGACCAAAGAAGAATGGATGCATTTGATTAACGGTGCTGGCAAACAATATTGAAAGTACTATGGACTCCCAAAAGAATCAATAAATTTGTCTTGGCAGAAATACAGCCAAAATGTTCCTCCGAGGCAAGGGTGGGGAAATTTGGTCTCACATACTTTGGACGAGTTGTCAGGAGAGACCAGTCGCTGGAGCAGGACATCACGGTTAGTAAAGTGGAGGGGCAGAGAAAAGAGGAAGGCCCTACAAGCGGTGGCTCAACCCAGTGGCTGTCACAGGGGCCTCAAGCACAGGAACAATCGGACAGTCGTGAGGATGGCACGGGACCGTGCTTCCTTCTGCGTGCGCAGGGTGGGAGTGGCCTCACTGGCACCAAAGAACAACTACAAAGGGAGACTCTGAATAGGTTCTGTTAAAGGCAAAGGACAGTCGTGGCGACTTCTTAGAAAGAAGTTGTAGGGAATGTTAAAATAGCACCTAAAATAACTTGCGACAATTTTGAACTTGTCAAGTCTATATGATCTAGCATATTATATTGTATATCAGGTGGACTTTTAGTAGGCTTATTTAATTAATTAAAGTGTTTCGTAGAAGGAAAAATAGCATCATTGAGGAAAAGTCCAGGGAAGTTGTTCCAAGGGTTTTTTCTTCTTTTTCTTTTTTCCATCACAAAAATGTTCCTATTCCTTCTTCAAGGGTCGCAAGGACTGTCCTAAACGAGTTTCCTTGGGAAACCTTTCCTCAGCCCACCCTCCATCCTGCCCCTTCAAACTCCCCTTTGTTCCGCAACTACAAAATCCAGGAAAGGGACCAGGATTTGAATTCCGCAAGGATGCTCAAGCTGCGGTTCGGCCCTGGTGATCACAGTGCACAGACTTGGGGGTGGGTGGGAGTGGGGGTTAGAAAGATGGAGCTGCCGCCTTCAGCAGTGTATACACACAGAGAGAGGAGAGAGTGAGAAACAGCAGTTCCTCGTGTTGATGTTTTCGTCCAATAAACGCCTCCATGATTGTGTAGCAATCCCGTGTCACTCACACTCTTGTAATGAATTATGTTATTTCGCCCTTATCTTAGTAGATGTTGTTAAACAATGGCGTCTGAGATTTCAAGGAAGAACGGTTCCATGAAATAGGAGCTGTTTAAAGTAAACGGATCTGACTTTCTGAGGTTTTAGAGGGCTTGATGCATGGCTTACTCCCCATGTTCTGCGGCTAAGGTACGCTCCTTAAAACGATGGTGCGATATGATGTTTTTCAGCTGATTTGTCTGTTTCATTAATGATGGAATGCGTTTTCCAGCACACAAATCCTATTTATGATCAACACATTGTTGTTTGGTAGATCAATGTAAATCCTTACACTGTGTAATTTACCTGCTGTCAAATCTCATTTGAAGAGCTGTTGTCTTGTATCGCCCTAATCAAAAATATGCCCGGGTGTAATGAGCTATACATGTTGTGTCTAGTATTATTTATTTTTAATAAACTTTTGCTCACCCCCCACCACGCTTTGGGAGACTGGAGATCTGTCATTTCTCGGTGCCCTGTTCTTTTTCCCTTAACCAATTATCTTCCAAATGGGGTAATGATTCACAAAAATGCGAATGTTTTTCTTCTTTCTAGGATGGCTTAATGTGTAACAGATGATTCGAGAAATGTACAGGAGAAATAACAAAATGACTTGGTTTTAAAGCCGAGGATGGTAATTAAAGAGTAAAGTAATTCTGTAAGCCAGAAGCCCTTGAGGGTGGTAATCATTAACGCACCTGGGGTCTTCTAACCAAATGGTTAGGACTTTAAGTCCACCCAGAGATACTCCGAAAGAAAAGCTTGCCGATCTTGCTGGTTTTGTTGTTATTTCATGCTGTTGGGCCGGTTCTGACCCACAGTCACTCTATGGACAACAGAGCAAACCACTACTCGGTTCTGCACCGTTCTTATAATCACTCTTCTATGGAAGCCCGTTGTGGCAGCCACTGTGTCAAGCCATCCCACTGAGGATCTTCCTCGTTTTTTGCTGACCATCCAATGTATCAAGCACGCTTTCTTTCCTCGGGGATTGTTCTCACGTTCTAACGTGTCCAAAGTGACCTCCGTGGGAAACATTGGCTACGGAAAACCTTGTGGAGCACAGTTCTACCCTCAGACTCACCGGATCGCCATGAGTTGTGCTTGACTCGAGGACAACTGGGTCCCTGGGAAGGGTGTAAAGTCGGGGTAGCTGCCTCGTAAGACGAGACCCTTCCTGGAGTGGCAAACATTCCACTGTTCATGGAACCTACATGGCCAGACTCGTTGTTCTTGTTGCTGGATACCACTGAGTTAGTTCCAAGCCCAAGCAAGCCCGTGTACAGCAGAAAGAAATGCCGCCTAGTCCTCTAGTCCCACACCTTACCCATTAAGGGCCGGAGATGCCCTGAACTTGCACGTCAGTGTGTCCCACGACCCAGTTCATTGGCAGTTCTTCCATCTGCTCAAATGAGGATATAACCCCATATACACCCTTCCCCTTGTATGTGGCCCTTTCCACAACATGTCTCCTGGATACCATCTAGAGCCACTGAGTCACTGGGCTGTGGTTATTCCACAGGCCCGTTTGGCTTATGGAAAAGCAAATAATTTGCTTGTCAAAAAGAGAGAAGGGGAATCACTTCACGCGTGTGACTGGTAGTTGGTTCTTCACCCTCTCTGTGCACAAGAACGCTGGGTGGGAAGAGGGAACTTGACACCGGCTTCTTTTTCCTAAGAGCAAATCTCTTGGGAATTCCAGGGTTCAAAGATGTAGTGGGGGGTGTTTTCATCTACACCCTGTAAAGACCAGCCCAGGACTTCATCCGGGGCTCAGCTGAAGGTCAGCCCTCTGCTCCGGCACTAGAGAAAGAGGGCTGAGTTGGGCTAAGGAGAGAGGGCTCTGCTCTGTACTTCACGGGTGATTTTACAGATTTCCAGGGTGGGTTGCACCAGACTCTTCACTTGTTGGCTTTACATTCGACACTCCGTGTACCATGTACCACGCACCCGCACTTCCAGGGCTCCGTGTGACTGCATGTGGAGATCTGCATACCTAGAATGGGGGTTGTGGCCAGCTCTTTTACACCATGGTGTGGCAACCGCCTTCCAGACATTGCTGACCCGTGCCCAGGTACAATGGAATGAAATGCTGCTCTCTCCTCCCACACCATTGCCATGACCGCCTGAGAATCAGATCATGGTGGCCCACAGGGCTTTCCCTGACTGAGGTTGGGGAGCAGATCACCTCCCTGACCTACTTCACCTTAATCTGGAAGCTCGCCTGTAAGCTGTTCAATATCCTAACCACGCACAAGCCTCTCCTGATGGATGGGTGGTGGCTGCTCATGAGATGCATCGACTGGGAATCGCATCCGGGTCGTCCACATGGAAGCCAAGGACTCTCCCGCTGAGCTTCCATTGCCCCCATTTCCCTGGGAGTTTGCAGACAACTTCCAGCTTCTCCTCAGCCTCGACCCTGGCAGCATGAGATGGCCTGAACCGCACTTGGCCACTGGATGCAATGGAGTTTGCATTCTGCATCTACCCCAAATGACCATGGGAACCTTACACTCTCTGCTTCTCCACCTTCAACCACAAAATGCTGATGTTTCTCAGTGCTGGTGAGAAGTCAGAGAGCTAAAGGCTTCAGCGGAGCGTCCAGACCGATGATAGCCTTTCCTGTGTGATGTGTAAGATGACTGTGACCAACCTTCCCCCTCACCTCCTACGTGGAAGCCTATTCAGCACTCCACCATATTCAAGGCAGGCACTTGGGTCCTTAGCAAAGTCACCTTCTTCATGCTGACAGCTCACCAAAGACGTTTGGAAGGAATGGGTCTAAAGGTGGATTGATCACAATAAACCTTGATGCAATTGCTGTGTGTTGTGCCTGGGGCAAAGGAGCACGTCCAAAATTATAGCACAGACCTTGCAGTTAACAATATGCATGCTTAACCCTCTCTTCCCTTGAGCTCACCGTAATTATTTTCTGTGAAATCATGGCTTCCTTTCTCTGGAGAACCAAGCAGCCCTCTCTGGCAGCATAGGGCCTCAAGACACTGACTGATCATCATGTTATCCCTTGTTAAAAAAGTTTTCTTTCTGGCACTGTAAAAGAAAGGCTTTGGGGGACAGTTGCAAGCACCAGATAAAGACATTTGTACAAGCATTGGCATGTGGCGAGTCCCTCACTGTTTGGGCATGCTTTGAGGCCATTGTTGCAGGAATCATATCAAGCCATCTCCTCAGAGTATCATGCCTCTTGACTGAGCCTCTACTTTAGCTGTCCAGTACACAGGGATGTGGTTTGAAGGGTGCCCCTCCCTGCTAATGTGATTGCTTTCTGCTCTTGAACAGTTGTTAGAATGCTTGGGTATTAAGGCTTGACATCTTGAAATCTTGTGGACGTTCCCTGGGCTGGCTTTAATTCCTGGTGGATTGTCAAAGAGCCCCCTATTCCTAGAGAAGCAATGACCTAGGAGCCAAGGAAGCAAGGGTGGCCATTGCCAGTGAGCATGGTTCTCGGATACCAACACCAAAAGTCTCTTTTTTGCTCTTGTTGTTTTCCCTGAGCGTGTGAAAAGCAGAATGGATGGAAGATCAGAGAATGGTAAATCGCAACCTCACAATTCACTTGCTTGAGAGAAAAGTATAAAAGATTGAACTAAGCAATATTTCTCATTAACCACAAGGAGGCTAGAACATACATTACTTAACCCAGCAAATGAGAGGGTGAAGTGAGTTCATAAAGCACGGTGTCAAATCTGCCAAGTTGTGGCAGCAACCAGAAGCCCAGACGTCGACTGGGTGAGTGAGGAGAGGGAAACTGAGCCAGGAGTGGAGACGGTCCGGCAGACAGAGTCGCACTGTCTCCGAGTGAATGCCCCGGCCGAGTCTGAAAAGAGGCAAGTGAGTGGACCACTGCTCCCAGCTCCTCGCCTGCTCAATCCAACCCTTCAGAAGATCTGAGTGAATGAAATGGCTCATCCAACCCACTTGGTCGAGGGAGGAGACATCAGAGGCACTTGGCTTTGGCTGGTTCTTGAGAGATTCCACATGGCAGAACTAGTCACACCTGGAGTGGAACTTGGCGTCGTGGACGATGCTATTTTAGGAATTGGTCCAAGGAACCAGTCAAGACGCTGACGAAGATTCAACCTGCAAACAAAGCATAGCCTGTGTGGAGACAAGACGTGGCTGGGGAGCAGTGGGTTGGCTATAGGATAAAACGCTGGTAGTTGTCTGATTAGAATTGAGATGAATAATTCAAAAAAAGATAGAAGTATATAAATGCTATAAGTGTTTATTATATGGGTGATTTTTTAAAATTATCTCCCTTAGAATACACCCCCACACACTATTGCTTCTGTGATCATGGATTTGCCCCCAGCCCCCATATGTATTCTAGTGTAGTTTTGGTCAAGATTTTCCATGCTCCAATCAAAAAGAAGGGTGCCCAGCCGCTATTGGGTGCTCCTTTCATCTGTCCCCATTGCATATTAGAGGGTGTGGTTCGGTGCAAAGGATGAAGAACATATTAGCGGATGCTGAACCCATCAGCTCTGAATTAGAGTCCATCCGATCCTTGGCTTGAGCTAAGCACTTTAGAAGTTACTGAACTGATTCAGTCGCACAAGAGTTTAAGAGTATAGCATAAGCCTGGAGGAACAAACTTATCCGAAGGTTAATATCTTAGTTTGAATGCGAAATCTTTTTAGAAAGAGCAAAGTTATGAAAGACGTACTTCAAGGTAACTAAAGTCAGAGGGTGCTACCAGCTAACGCTGTAATGAGGACCCAAGGTTAATGAAACATTTCATAGAGCTCACCTGAGAACAGCATGGAATACAGATAGGGGAGACTGCACTGACAAGGCCAGCACGTCTTCCCTTCTCTTCTGACACCCTAGCATTTGTAAAGTGCACCTACTGAGCTTGCAAAACAGGAGTCCAGCCCCTGTGAAACAATGACCCATTATTAATAGGTTAATTCAGGTCAGACCACCTGGAATTTACCGTTGGAAACCTGACTTTCTCTTAAACCACTTTCTGGACAGAGCCAGCCAGAAAGCACATGGCGCCCTGTGCGTTGTTACAGACTAAATCTTACGGAATGAATTAGCAGCATGGTCAAGAGATCAGTGGGCCAGTGGTTATTGAATTCACTGCTCAATGGCTTTTGGGATTATTTCCATCAGTACACGCTCTATTTTCGCAGCTCCACGGTCATGTCTCTTGCAAAAGGCTGGGGCACCTTGGAGATGGCAGGCATCTTCTTGGATCCCAACCCTAGAAAGATTTGCTCACTTTAGACCAAAATACCCAGCAAGCATTGGGGAAGGGAAAGGGGGTTGAAACCACTGGCCAGATCCATGCAAACACCTGGGCTAGGAGAAGAAGAGCAAGCCAACCAAACTCCTGGCCATCTGGGTGAGGCCACCTTCTGGCCATCCTACAGGACACGGTGGAACTGCCCCTGAGGCTTTATGACAGTGTCACTCTTCATGGGAGTAGACAGCACCAACTTTCTCCCAAGGAGAGGCTGGTGGTTGCAAACGGCCAACCTTGCAGTTAGCCCAATGCGTACCCACTACACCAGGGCAGAAAACGTAGACTTGAAAATGTTATCCAGAGGACCTTTCTGACGTGTTGCATTGTTGTTATTGTGAGGTGCTGGCAGGCCAGTTCTGATTCACCGCGACCCGTTGTAGAATAGAGCAAGCAACCACCAGGCCCCGCACCATCCTGCTGTGTGAGCCCACCGGTGCAGCCACGGTGTCCATCCATCCTGGCCAGGGTCTTTTTCTTTGTCTGCTGCCCCCCAACTGTACCTCCAGGGCCTTAAATGGGACAAAGCCAAAGGCACACGAGTGAGGGAAACCATGTACCCAGTTCAGAGGCAGATGATTTCGCTACACCACAGCCATGGTGCTCATGACCTAGAACAGAGAACAGAAAGTCATCACGGGGTCATGATGGCTTGAGAAGCAAGGAAGGGCCACGGTGACAATATTTACATAATTAGTGGTTAAGACAAAAGTAAGTCCCAGGATTGGTCGTTTTCTTAAGGACTACGCCCAGGTTGAGTTCTTTTCATAAGATGGACGACCTCCGGCAAGTCCCTGAGGTCTCTGTGGAAGCACCTCTCTGCTGACAAATGAACCCACTTTCAACTGCATTTGTCACGAAGTCCAACTGCCTTTCCCTGGCTTTCCCCAGACTTGTCTCAGGATAGCCACGTTGCTGGCTACGTCACCAGCAAGCATTGGAGAAGAGGGGACAAAGAACTCAAATCGAGCTAGGTATGTGAAGATTCAAGGTGGAGTTTTGCTGTAGACCCAAGGCCAAGTCCTTCAGAGCCTGAACTCTTGTGCACTCATTTTGCAGCAGAGTAAGTAGAGCTACTCTATCGGAAAACCAACAGGACCGGCTCCTGGCCTGGATCCTAGAGAGCAAATAGGGAGGGGTATTGTTCCAGGGAGACAAGGGGACCTCCAAAATGCAAATATGCTTTATCACAGCCGTTTTCAACCTCTGGGTCATGACCCCTTTGGGGGTCAAACGACCCTTTCACAGGGGTCACCCAGTTCATCACGTAGCAACATGACAGTGATGAAGTAGCAACGAAAATAGTTTTATGATTGAGGGGTCACCACCACACGAGCAAGCGTATGAAAGGGTGGCGGCATTAGGAAGGCTGAGAACCCCTGATTTATAGCAAGCCCTTTCTGTAAGTCTTAAACAAAACACAGAGAAGACAAGACAAAAAGGACTCATCCAGATGAAGACTATCTTCAGCAGGAGCCTTCGTAGTGTCTACGGATTCCCAGGCAAAATAGAAAGCGCAGAAAACCAAGGAAATTCATCACAAAACCATGACTGGTGGCAGAGCCATCTATCACCGCCAAGGGCAGGCGTGCAGAAGTGGAAAAGGAACTGTGCGTGGGACCGATCTTGCAGATCAGAAGTCTTTACCGCCTTGACTCAGGGCCCTCCGATTACCGTGATGTGATCGGGATTTCACTGTTGGCCGTGCAACCCTACCCGACAACCAACCAACCAACCCCCCGCCAGCAAGTCCATGTTCACTCACAGCAGCCCCATAGAGCAGAGTCGAACTGGCCCCTTTGGGCTTCAGATGCTTGAAATGTGCATGGGTGCAGACCGACCACAGACCTTGTGGTGAGTCGTTTAATGCCGAACCCACCATGCCACCGGGCTCTTTCTGTCATCCTCGTGCCCCTGCTTCCCCAGGGGCACCCCAGGCAAACTCCTGAGGACCTGAGGTGGCTCCTCCCTGGGCTGGCCAGCGGAGTTCCAGCAAACAACTGCAGAGAGCAAAACTTTTCATCTTGCCGGAGAGTGGTCAGGAGGCCGACTACGTGAAGGCTCCAAATGGATGTAGGGCTCTCACCGCAAACTGTAGCCTCTGCAAGGTTCAAAAATAAATAAGTAAAAATAAGACCAGATCCAGCCCAGGGCATCTGTCCCTGGGAACTCAGAGCAGAGGCCGCTGCGCAGAGGGTCTTCTGGGTGGTTCTGTGCTTGTCCGGGAAGCATAGCATTCAGCATGGCCACATGTGGACTGTTCGCTCACTTGGTAACAAAACAGCACGATACCTGGTGGCAGTGTGGGTGAAGCCCTGGGCTGCTAACCAAAAGATGGACAGTGTGAGGCCGCCAGCCGCTCCTTCCATGAAGATTTACAGCTGCAGAGTCCCTAGGGAGAAGGGCTCCTCTGTCCTATGGGTTGCTATGGGTCAGAATCCAGTGGGTGGTTGGGTAAAGGCAAATCAGGAGCAGTTTCAGCAATGAGCCCAGAGCTAAGGGGTGACTGAAAGCAATGGAACCCTGCAGCAGTGGGGTCCACAGGCCTGTTACAGGGAAGAGATTCAAGTGTCTGGCCTTAGCCAGCATCTCCCTGCGGCAGCTCTTGAAGGAGCTGGGAGGTAGCACTTTCTGTCCTCCGTGGAAATGGAGGTGAGCACAGGCATTCTGAGTAGCACGGCTTGGGTACCCCAGAGGCGTGGGGCTGAGACCTCCCTAGTCCTGGACAAGTCAGGTAGCACTAAGGAGCCCCAGCTTCAGAGTCTGCTCAAACAAAACCAAATTCACTGTCATCAAATCGATTCTGACTCCTAGCGACCCCACAGGGCAGAGTAGAGCAGCCCTGCAGGTTTCTGAGCCTGTCACTCTCTACCGGAGTAGAAAGTCTCATCTTTCTCCCACAGAGTAGCTGGTAGTTTTGAACTGTTGACCTTGGGCTTAGCAGTCCAACGCGTAACCATGACACCACCAGGGTCTGCTGTTCATCTCTTCTTTTTGAAACGAAAGAGCAAGTGAACTCCGGTCTTTTCATCACTTCATGGCTCCTCTGTTTGTCCATGGATTCGGTGGATTCTTTCCCTCAGCTGGCACAGACCGAGCAGCTAGTACATGCTGCCCACACCTCTGTCGATCTGTCTGTCACCCTCTGGAGACTAGAGGGTGCCATGATGCTGGGAGCTAGGGCATGAGCATTCCAAATGCCACCAGGGTCACCCAGGGTGGACAGGTTTCCCCAGAGCCCCAGACAAAGATGAACTAGGAAGACAGGCCTGGTGACCTCCAAGAATTAGCCAGTAAGAACCCTGTGGATCCCAGCAGAAGATTCCCTGATGAAATGCTGGTTGATGAGTTCAAACATCCCAATGGTTGTAAAGATGGCGAAGGAACAGGCCAGGCCATATCTCATTTTGTTACAAGGTGGCCATGACTTGGCACCAACTCCAACAGCTGCTGAAGAACATTAATTATACGCTGGACACTGGGGACACAGGAGTATTTACACTCAAATATTCCGGGGGGATCAAGAGGGGACAGAGTAATCTACACTTGCAGACAGTGCCCGATGGCTGAGCTAGAGGTGTCTGCAGTGGACAGTGGACCGCTGGGGGAGGGATTAACCCAGAGAGTGTCTAAGAAACCTGTCTGAAGGCCAAACCCTCCTCTCTGAGTATGTTCGTTTTTAAAAGCCTCCTTCAGCCCGTGATGCTGCAGTCAGAGAATGGGAGAGACCAGCCCAGGTTGCGATGAGACATTGATATACGTAATGAAGATGGGAGGACCTCAGGAGTGAGAAACACCCCTGAATTTACATCCCTTTCAATGTGCTTGGTCCTGAGTGTTTATCCTTGAGTTTCAACTCTCTGACACCTAGCATTTACACAGAATGTGCTGCTCAGTACCAGATAGGCTAACTGAAACCAAACCGGGTGACATCGAGTCAATTTCCAGTCAAAGCCCCCCTCCCGGACAGGAACAGAGCAGGGCTGCCCCACAGGGAGGGTTTCCAAGGCTGTCAAGCTTTATAGAAGCAGACTGCTACCTCGTTCACCCGCAGGGCAGTTGGTAAGATCAAACTGGTGGCCTTTGGGTCAGCAGCTGAGGCCTTTAAAACTCGGCAGCACTTTCATGCCCATTTGTGTAATCTGCTTCTCATGTGGGCACTGGTCCGGATGCTACCATGGCCCTTCACAAGGGGAAAAGGAGGTGGTGGTCAGCCTAGGGTCCCGCACCAACTACAGCTGTGCCATCACTACTTTCATAACCGACACCCCCACTTCCAACATCCGGTTCCAACAGACAACATTCACTAGGACACACAAAATCAATAAAATTAAATAAAGAAAGCCTAAATGTTAAGGGAAACCAAGAGTTTTCCTCACGATTTGCCTTAGTCTGGGTTCTCTCAGGAGCAAAACCAGTGACTGAGAGAGAGAAGGGGCAAAGGCGGAGGGAGGGAGGTGGAAGGGAGAGAGAGATTTCCAGGAAATGGGTAACAATTGTAGGGGCTGCCACGTCCCAAATCTGCAGGTCAGACAGCAGGTTGGAGGCCTCCACTGGCTCGTGGAGTTACAAGGACTTGTCAATCCAAAATCTGCAGTCAGGCAATAAGCTGAGACTTCTGCAGGCTTATAGCCCGAGGATAAGGGGCCGGTGGCAAGAAGAGTGCAGCATCCAGAGAGCTTGTGAGCAGGCCTTGGGAATCTTGAAAGAACATTCGTTTGTAAACTGAAAGTGGGCTACACCCCGGAGGAAACCTTTCTTTCGACTGATGGCGGATCACATTTGATCACACCATGAGAAGGGGTCTACATGATATTACCCCAGGCAAGAGCGATCCGTCTAATATCTGCTCAACCACCGAGCATCACGGCGAGCCCAGCCAAGTTGACACCTCACATTTAGATTCATTCCACAAAGAAACTCCTTACCATAGGGCAAGACTTCTTGACCTCTCCCCTGGACCACTGCAGCAGAGTGTCCCAAATAGCCTCCCTGGTTGCCTGCTCCTCATTCTTCTCAGTCTATTCCCAACAGACCTTCCAGAACGATGTTTGGAAAATCACATCTGAGACAGCTATTCCTTCACCACTTGCATCCCCCTCCTGACCCATGAGAGGGTTCCCATGGTATCAAGATGCTGGTAGGCAAAAGGAGAAATGTTCAGCATCATCTGTAGACCCCACCTGGTTTGGCCTGCCCTCCCCTGTCACTCCATCAGTTCCTCTCTGCGTCATTCCTTCCAGCGTCTGTGCACCAAGCTCTGGCCCAACCTCCCCATCTGCACAGACCTTTCTCTGGCTGGAAGGCTTCAGCCTCTTCTTCCATCACGGGGACCTTCTTGAACCTCCCACCTTCCCACCCATCAATAATCCTAGTGGGATCTTCCTGTATTTCCCCTGCTTTTGATCATCCCTCATCTGATGTTTGTCTTTGGTTAGCAGCTGAGTTAACTAGGGTCCCAGATGACCTCAATGGATCTCCAACCTTTTCGTTTTTAAGAAATTCTTGCTGTGGTTTGGGTGGCAGTTTACAGGACAAATTAGTTTTCCATTCAGCAAGTCAGACATAGTTTGTACCGTGACATTAGTCACAACCCCCTCAATGGTCAGGTTCCCATTTCCACATACCCTGCTTCTTTACCCCTTCCTGTTTTCTGAGCTTTGCTTTCGTGCAAACGTTGCCCCCTGGCCCCCTGTGGCTGATCGTTCTGAAAACCGCATTTCTCTCTGGAGTTACTGTTCATTTTATAGACCTGTTTGTTGTTTGCCTGGAATCCTGGTGGCATAGGGGTTACACTGTTAGGCTGCTAACCACAAGGTCAGCAGTTCAAAACCACCAGCTGCTTCATTGAAGAAAGATGAAGCTTTCGACTCTCATAAAGAGTTACCATCTGGAAAACCCTGAAGGGCATTTCTGATCTCCCCTGTAGGTTGTCTGATTGAAAATTGATCTCCAGAGATGCGATCAATTACACATTTGAAGGATGTATAAGGGTCACCTCAGGGGTTCTAGCAATCTTTACCAAATCACTCAGTCTATTTTTTATATGATTTTCAATTTCGTTCCACAGTTTTCCCTCCTCTGACCAGGACCTTCTACTGTGATCCCAATCAGAAGAGTTATTAGCGGTAAGCGCACACCATCTAGTCCAGACCTTCAGGCCATAGAGGCTCGCGTTTGCGTGGTCACTTAGACCTTTGGATAAATTGTTTCCTTGAGTCTTTGAATTTAGTCACTTTATGTTTTTGCTCTAGTCAAGGAGAGGCCAATAGGTGCACCTTAGATGGCGCCTCCCAAGCTTTGGAGGGTCCCATTGCTCCTCGCCAGAGTAGAGCGAGAACACCGTCTTCCTGGACCGTGTTACGCCGACTGACCTAGCTGGCCCCGGAAGACTGTGGTCTTCACCACTCGAGCCTACTGACTCAGGCCCTCGGGGTTTCTGGGGATGGCCATGGTGTGTTTATAGCTTTGCCCCCTGTGTGTTCTACAGTATACATGGATATGTTTGATATTCTCTGCCAGACTTGTATGTACTCATGGGTGTAGTCCCAGTCACCTTCCTACACATGTTCAGCTTACCTGTCTGTGTGTGTATCAACTTGCAGATTATTGTGTGTGATCACTGTTAGTGCAGGAGTTTTTGTGCCGCCCAGGGTCTCCCTTGCCTGAGCCATATTGTGCTGCTCCCCGCTCCCCCCACCCCACACACCCCACTGCCCGATATATTTCCCTTTCCTTCACCCACATGTCTGCGCTCTAGTGAGTGACTTTTCCTGAGAGAAATGACATAAGTCCCCGCGAGCCCAAGGACTGGAGAAATGCTGTTGTCTTTACAGCAATGTTTCAGGAACATGGACATCAACCTCCTGCCCCACACCCCCAGTTCTGGTTTTTATGCTTTCGAATGACATAATGTTAGAACAAACCATATGGAATTGCCAATATTTGCTTCTCTTCAACTTACAAAAAATATGGTAGCTTCTTAGGCGTCAACCGTATGTAATTCAGGACCACAGGGAGATCCATAATGGTGTGGTGGGTCCCCCTTTTCAGAGCAGCAGCAGCAGCACTGCCGACTGGAACATTTGGAGAGTGGCCTAGGTGGTCTGTAGGAGGAGACTCCCCACTCTCTTACCATGTGCCCCTGGAGCATGGAGACCAGAGTGCCATGAGCAGAGGACATGTTGCTTTGGGATATTCATCCTAGGCTTGCCGGACCCTTGAGGAAGTTGGAGGGCACTGTCAGGAGAAGCCTGAATGGCCCGGCACAGAGCCAAATGTTGTCTGGTTGAAGTGTGGACTGGTGGATCTTGAAATACAAAACCTGCATCAAGCCAAAGGGGAGAAGGTGGTGCGATCTTGGCTGAAACTGGAAGACTAACAGAACACAGGCAACCTTCCCCAGTCTTGTCTGGTTTTGTGCACATGTTTAAAAAAATAATCTGAGATGAGCAGCCAAGGGAGGGTTCTACAAATAGTAGGGAAGGATTGAGGTAAGAAACATGAGTATTTCTGTAAGTTGCATTGCCTCATTTATAAAAGCAGAGGCAAATGGGCTAGAACTGGTGTGAAGTTCCACTTGTGTTATTTTACCCTCACTTAAATATGCTTATTAGTGATATGTGTGCCAGAACAAAATAATTTTCTCTCAGTCTTGCCAAACAATGAGTCATACCTTCTAAGAGAAGGTTTTCACAGGGACACAGTTGTAGCAACATTCAACCTCGTTGCTAACCTGGTATATTAGTCTGGGTACTTTAGAGAAACAAATCCACAGCAACTCGTGTATAAGAGAGAGTTTTATATAAAGGTTAAGTGTGCACCAAGAAAACATCCCAACCCAGTCCCACCCAAGCCCACAAGTCCAACATTAACCCATTAACCCATATGTCCAACACCAGTCCACAAAGTCCTCCTCCATCTCACAAAACAGACACAACAATGGCGACTGCAGGAGGAAAGCCGAGTCAGTGAACGTGTAGCATTTCAGCGCTGGCAGGGGTCTCCACACGGCTGCTCCAGCACCCAGGGCTGCATCGGGGCAGGTCCATGTGGCTTCTCCTCAAGGATGTCCTGCAGGAAGTGAGCCTTGCCAGCTGAAGCAGGGACTTGCTAAGGCAGCTTCACCCTGGTCTGACCATCAGAAAGCAAGAGACCCGAGAGCTTGAAAGGCGAGGCTCACCGAGCCATTTATCCCTCCGCCTTTTAATTAATCCCACATATGTTTAATGGCCAGGTTGGCACAATAAACTAACTAACTCACCTGGCAACAGGTAGAAGGGGACTTTATTGAATGAATCTTTGGGGGAAACTCACAAGATGGCTAACCATTTTTCCTTGAATATTGACCTGTCCTCTAGAAAGAGAAAGAGAATCACTCTGTAATCTCAGAACTGCCAGCTCATTCATTGTTCAGACTTTACTTTAAGAATCTTCTGTGTGAAATACACATGAATCTCCTACAGGAAATATAAGATCCCGTTGTGCTAGAAGAACCAGACTTATAATCCCTTGCCTTCATGGATCTTACATGGGAGTACCCCCCTCCTAAAAAAAACAAAGCCAGAATTATTTTGTAAAGCTGTATTGTAAAACAACTGTATTATCTTCAAAGTACTCTCTGTGACACTTAATACATTTTTCAAATCTGTGATTTCATTCTTGGAAACAATTTTCAAACTCACCTGTTTGGATGGCTGACAGCACCTCCCTCATTTTCTTCACCTCTTCTAAGTTGTCAAGTGGCTGTCCTTTCATGCTCCTCTTTATTAGCGGAAACAAAGAGCAGTTGCACATAGCAAGGGCAGGTGAGTGGGGCAACAGAGGTATGCTGGGTTTTGCCCCAAACTGGCACACTGAGATAGCTTCATGAGCAGGTGCATCATCATGGTGGTAAAACCAGTCCTCCTTCTGCCACAAATCAGGCCTTTTTGGTCGCACACTGTCACACAATGTTTTCAGAACTCCTTAATAGAAAGCTTGATTAACAATCTGACCTGGTGTAACCAATTCCAAATGCATTACAGGTCGACATTTTCATCCCTTTGGGAAATTGACAGGTGTCCAGAATGAGGTTTGTTATCAATTGAACATTTCACCATTTTCTGAAGAGAGAAAAATCACTCATACACTTAAGTTTTCCCTGTAGCACTGTCCTTGTAAACTGTTTGACGTCACAACAATTTCTATGGCATGTTTCCTGAGATTGGTGGCTGATATGTTTTTCAGAAGTAGCTGTGCAGGAGGTCTTATGGTGTCTACTAACTTTACAGTCAGAAGTTCAAACGCACTATCTGCTCAGAAGGAGAAATCTGAGCCTGTTTACTTCTGTCAAAGACTTTACGTCTTGAAAGCAAAAGGAGCAGTTCTCTATCTTAGGACGTTGCCATGAGTCAGAAGGCACTCATTGGCTGCAAGTGAATGAGATTCTGGGCTTTTCTACCGAAGAACCCCTGGGTGGGTTCCACCCCTCAACCTCTTGGTTAGCAGCTGAGCACTTTAACTATCGTTGCCACCCAGTCTCCACCCTAGTAGGGATGGCAACACGCCAGTAATAGTATAATTGCTCAGGTTGTGACAATGGCTATGGAACCCTCAGACTAAGGACGAGCCCTGAGGGCAGGGTGACTGGATTTCCAATCAAGCAATCAGGAAAGTCTGTATTTGGAAGGGAGACTTGAATGAAGTTAGGAAGAATGACGTGAAAGCTTGTTAAGAATGGGTGCTATCATTCACCTATAGGCATAGGAAGCAACGTATACAGAGACCTTGGGGTTTTCCATCCGGCAGTCAAGGAAGGTGTCTATTTTGAACAGGGACCTGAATGAACTTAGGGAGAAAGACATGGATGTTTTCTCCATTTAAAAATGGATGTTTTCATTTACCTTTTGGAAGCAACAAATACAAATACAAAGACCCTGAGAGGGAAACTACCTTTTCAGTCTTGACGAACTCCAAGCGGAAGTGGGTGGGTGGACAGAGAGCGTTCTGGGCAAAATGGTAGATATGATCAAGGAAGTAGCCAGAATTCAAATCAGGTCAGAGCTCACAGACCATAGTCAGAGCTGAGAGCACAATTTGATGTGAGTGGGTTGGACAGCAAGAGGGCCAAAGGTCCACTGTCGCTTAGAATGCTCTGTGGGCCAAGAGCGGGAACAGACAAAAGGAAAGTTGAAGAGGCGATTATCCTAACAGGTGGGGGAGCCAAGGGAAGAGCTTAGCACCATGGAGACCCATGAAGAGGAACATACGGCAGCCTGCTGGGTCCACCATGGAGTATTGACCTCCAGATCCTTAGTGCTCGATTGTTTCTCATTAATCAGCACGGAGAAGAAGTAGATGTCCCACAGTGTAATGGCCATCCATGGTGCCCCATTCTTCAGGAAATATAGTCAGAATGTACCTGTTGTCTGCATAAGCTAAAGGTTTCAAACAACCTCCTGTGATCCTCTCTCCCACCCTGAATATTATGCACGTCCATCAGAGAGGCCTTGGGGAACATTGAGAAGCAAGGGAGAAAATCGCCCGCAATAAAAATCACTGTTAATAGTTTTGCAGTCTTACTAATCTAGTTTCTCTGTCTACTTTTAAAAAAGTGTATCTTCTGGTGCACACTATTTTGTGATTTTGTACCATGAAGTTATTTCTTCCTTCTCTGAAATGTTGCTACAACATAGCGTCTTACTGTAAGTAACTATCCCTCTATTCCATTGGTCTGCTGCTGAACATTGACTTGTTTGCCGCTCCCTCTGATTTGTAACCAGATGGCTAAAGGCAGTGCATGCACACACACATGCACACATTACTGCAAAAATCCTAAGAGTAGATGATGGAGCCACGGGACATACACATTTCAAAGATTTTTTGCCCATATTAAAAAAAAATCTCATTTCAGAAAGATATCTTAATAATAGAACCATGGTGGCACACACTGGATTACTAACGTGCCCTTCCTAGCCCTGTTGAATGTGTTGTTGGTGAGAGTGTGAGGAGCCCTGGGGGTGCAGTGGTTACATGTTGGGCTACTAACCCCAAGGTCAGCAGTTCGAAACCATCAGCTTCTCCGAGGAAGAAAGATGAAGCTTCTACGCATTTAAAGAGTTACAGTCCCAGAACCCCTCAGGGACAGCTCTACCCTGTCCCATAGGGTTGCTGAGTCAGCATGGACTCCATAGCAGGAGTTATCAGGAGTAAGAATGGGGTTCCTCCCCAGTTTGAAAACATTGGACATTACCAGTAGTTTGGTTTTTTTGGTTTTTATTCTTCTCATCAAGCGACTTCGTGGGTAAAAAGATATCTCTGTAATTACATCATGTGTTTGTTGCTTTTGTTTCCTTGTTTTGCTGGTTGATCTTTGGTAATTTGTCAATTGCTTGAATCAGTTCTTTATATAATGAGAACATGGTTGTTAGCAGCAAGATCAAGAGTTCAAAGCCACCAAGTGCTCCACAGGAGAAAGATGAGGCGATCGGCTCCCATGTAGATTGACAGCCTCAGAAACCCTGTCCAGAGGCGCTGTGGGTTGAAACGTACTCACCAGTGGTGGGGTTTGGTTTTGCATATTTAGGACGGCAACCTCAGCTTGCTGTATACAATGCAGATCTTTTTCTCAGTTTATACTTGTTTCTTTCACTTGTTACTTCAGTCTTGTAAAAAGCAACAACGTGCATTTGAGTAGTTCTATCTATCCATTTATCAATAATTCACAGAATTAGTTGTGCCTGTAATATGGACATAGAAAGGCCTCCCCCGCTTGGTTATATAACTCACTCACTGCCATCAAGGCGATACCAACTCAGCCCCGTATAAATATCCAATGACTTTTTCCTCCTAATACTTTAATCCATCTGGAATTTATTAGGCGATCCTTTAAAATTTTATGCACCAACTTTCGTTGGTGGAGCGCATGATGTTTTATAGAACAGAGTATCATAGTTAAATGAGATGACTCTAGATCCTTAAACTTAAAAAAATCATATTTTAATAGTGTTACATTCATTTCTCTTCCTCCGATTTTTCCTCATGAAGAGGGAGAAGAGCAGGTACAAACAAAATCCCTTGTAATTTCCCTCCAGTGACTTTCTTTCTGCCAAGTGTTATGTTTCTCTTCTATCCACACAATCCCCTTAACCCTTGTACACATCCTTAATTGATGTGAAATAATTCCGTCATCCCTGACTTATATAAATTCGACTGTAACCAATTAACATTCTCAGCCTGTGCCCCTGCTTGGCCGGGAGGTGTTCCTAGGGACTTTACCTGAGCTCCTCCAGGAAATGATTTTGAATATCTGCATAGATTTCTTCTACCTAATTAAAGTCGCTTCAAAAGTTAAATAGAAGCATTGCCCTCAAAGTCCAGACACAGTTGTGAGCCTGCATACATAAGAAACATGTTTTCATGATGTTTGCCAAAAACAGAAAACCAAAAAATATCCTTAAAAAGTGAATATTCCAAACGACAAAGAACTCACTCACTGCCATTAAGCCCATGCCAACTCATGGGGACCCTACAGGACAGGGCAGAACTGCCCCTGGGAATTTACAAGACACTTGTCTTGGTGTCCTTAGCATGCCTTCCAAAAGTCCCATTAAAATAGTGTCTCCCCAAGGGATCTGTTGGAGCAGGTACATTCAAGGCACCGAACTCAGCTCAGAAGACATGACAACTACTTTTGAGGATTCCGAAGTAGTGATTTCGATGGAGCTCCTTGAAGGATGCGGGACTATCGTGGGAGCATACTAGGAAGAAGCTTTAAGCAAAGGGAAAACTGCATCGCTAAGAAAATGGCCAGAAAAGCTAAGACAGGGGAATTAAATAGGGTACCTTCTCTTCTTTGAGGGGAGCAAGAACTCTTTGATGAGTATGTCATTGGCAACTCTGGTCTCATCCACCCTCAAGTCTTGTACACTTCGTTTTGGTCCTTAAACTCAAAGAACATTCAACAAGAGCAGCTGCCTTTCCGAGGGGGTGTAAATCAACAGGTGCAGAGAGTGTCAGGGAAGGGCTAAAACCTCGCTGGCATGGCATCACTTCGGACTCGTGGGACCCTGACAGGGCAAGGTCGAACTGCCCTTGTGGGTTCCTGAAATCATCACTGTTGACTGGAGTCGAAAACCTCATCTTGCTCCCACAGAGCCGCCGGTGGTTTCAAAGGGCAAGGTTAGCGGCCCAATGTGCAGCCCCCGTGTCACCAGCGCTCCACAGAGATGGAGACAGTACCTGCGGAAGGATATAACCCTACGTGGAGGATAGGTAGAGACACCGTCACTAAAAGCAACCAAACACACTGCCATCGAGCCGATTCCTACTCCGAGGGACCTGGTTGGACAGAGTAGAATCCCCCTCGTGTGTTTCTAAGACTCTGAACTCTTTCCAGAAGTAAAAGGCCTCATCTATCCCCCCGGGTGGTTTTGAACTGAGGACCTGCAGTTAATAGCCCATCAAGTAATCCACTATGCCAAAACGCTACATGTTAAAATGTTTTCATAAAGGTTTCTGTGGTTTTTATAGCAATACATTTTCACTTATCTACAGGAGGGTTTCAAAAAGTCTGTGGCACATTTCATTATCCTTTTGTTTGATGTCTCCATGAACTTCCTGCAGCCCCCTCCCCCCACACATCTGTGTATGTTGGTGTGTCATGCACACACACATCTTTCAATATGGTGTTCTAGGTGCTGGATTAGATAAAAAGTAGAAACCTAAAAGATAATATTCGTACCTTCAAGTTTTCATGACTAACGGGACCATAAGTACATTCTTATCCATGTGCAGATTACGCAGTTCTCTCCCAGAAGAAGCTATAACAACTGAATATGATAATATATTAATTTAAACATATAAGGATCCAGGTGGTACAATAAGTAAGGGCAATTGAATTCTCCCATTAATAAAATACATTAGGCTTCATTTAATCAGGTTCTTTTTCCTTTCTTAGCACAGATCAAATTTGTATCACAGTGAATGCACAGTTGCTTTGAAAGCATCCAACAATTCGTACCCTTGTAGGAATCATCTGGGATAAAGAACCTTGCACTCACGGATTTAGACAGGCATCTCTGTGGGCTGTTTTTGTCCTTGGAATCCTCATGGAAGTGTTTGAAAATGCTGCAAGTGTCTTGGACATGCTTGGGCCACAGTGCTTCCCAGCTGCCTTCCAGAAAGATTGCACCAAGAAATGATTCTTCTGCAAGGTACCAGGGTCTTCCTCAACAACTCTCGCACCATCATTGGGCCTCATCTTCCCCTCATCTATGTGAGCTCCTGAGACACACTAGCGTGCTATCCTTCCTGTGGATTTGAAGGTTCCCTGAGCCAGATACATATAATCTTCATGCTGAACTTGCCCTGCCACATTCAACAGGAGACAGCCAGTACTCGTTAGACCCGCTTGCATCCCTCACTGCACACAGTGCACGTCCAACTATCACTTTATCTTCCCAGCATTTCAACTGTGTTTATTACCAAACCACAACCATACTCACTGCCATCGGGTCAAGAGTAACTCACAGCGACCCCCTCAGGGTTTCTGAGACGGTAACTGTTGACAAGAGTAGAAAGTCCAGTCTTTCTCTCCCTGTGCTGCTGCTGGTTGTGAACCGCTGATATGGGGACCCGATGCACAGTCAGTATACCACTAGGGCTCCTTTGTTTCCTTACAGAAGATGATATTTTGAATGAAAGGAATGAGACACTTTTGTTGATGACATGCCAACTCCTTCAAGGGGGAATCCAAGAGGTATTTCCCAAGGTGGTGTGAATACATGGTGGCAGCCATCTTGGAAGAATTCTTAGCACTCCCAGGTACCTTGGAAGGAAAGGACTCACCTGGGGTAGGAGACACCTGTGTGTGAAGGACTCACAGGCACGGTCTGTTACAGCCAGCACTCACAGAGCACTGCCAGCCAGCCGTTGGACACGACGTCAAACGAGTGACGCTCTTTCGGTGTAAGGGTGTTTTCACTTGATTTGACTTGTTGACTCAAAGTAGATTCATCAGAGTTCATAAAGGTCCTAAAAGTGTTTTCTACGTGGTTTTGATTCAAAAAGACTCACAAGTCCATGGACTCTGTGCCCTGCTTTGTCCCTTACTGCCTTGATCCATGCTTGACGTCAGTTGCTTGGGTCATTGCATCTCACAAAGATACCAGCGTTTAAGTGCCAGCTTCTTTGCTTTGGCCTTCACCCCAAACCCCTTGTAGCACATTTGTTTTCCATTAATTCATCCCTTTGGGTAAGATCACAGAATCAGATTTTGTCTCCCTAAATTCTGTCTTTCATCAACAGAGATGAAAGGATGACCCCAATGAGGGAGAGGATGCTAATTGTTTGCTGTTGAGCCAGAGGCCAGCGTGCTTCTATGTGCTTTGTTATTTGTTTCACTGTGTTCGTGTTTTGTGAAAAGGGACCCTTATCTGTTCAGCCAGGAGCCCTGGTGGCTCA
Source organism: Echinops telfairi (assembly GCF_000313985.2). Lineage (NCBI taxonomy): Eukaryota > Metazoa > Chordata > Mammalia > Afrosoricida > Tenrecidae > Echinops > Echinops telfairi. Next base: position 44,464,520 of record NW_022106189.1, read on the forward strand.
TCGATTAAGCACTGAGCTAACAGTCAACAAGTCGATGGTTTGAACCCACCGGCTGCTCTGCAGAAGAAAGTTGTGGCAGTTTGCCTACATAAAGAGTATGCTCGCTGGACCCCGAGAGGCCATTCCACTCTGTCCTCTAAGATTGCTGTAAGCCGGATGGACTCAGTGGACGTGAGTTGGGTTTGGTTTCGGTTGTCTAGATATTGTGTCTGCAGACCATCTCTGTTGTTGTTTTTTTTAATCATTTTATTAGGGGCTCATACAACTCTTATCACCATC
>NW_022106189.1:44466156-44486254 GCF_000313985.2 Echinops telfairi
CCTCCTGTCCCACCATCATGCTCAGTCCCCACCAGGGTTTCAGCAATTCCTCTTTGTTGCATTACCCTTGATCATTGTTATCATGGTCTATTAATTGGTTTGAAGTGTCATCTGTGTGCATATTGTGGCTTGAAGGGCTCCACCCTCTAATGGCAGTATTCCCACCCATGGGGAATTAATAAATTGGTAAAGAAACAGAGTTTGGAAGATGGATTCCAGGGGGACTGGCCAAGGAGATCCTCCACTCCATGTTGCCATGCCCTGCCCCTTCAACTGCTACCAGGGTCGCATGGTTTGTCCACACCCCACCCCTATTCTTGGTTTGTCCATACCTCCCCCTCCATTCTTGTGTCGACCCCTCTCTTATATGCTGGACTCAGACATTCTGGACTGAGAACCTAATGCCCGTCTACCATGCTCCCTGCAGTAGACGACTGTTTCACATTCATGTGTTGTGCTGGGTTCAATAGAGCACTGCCCTCCTAAAATTCATGTTCATGTGGAATCGGGGAATTTGACCTGACTTGGAAATGAAGTCTGTGAAGCTATAACTTCTTAAAATGAAGTCACACAGGTGCCAGAGAGTGTGTCCAAGTCTTAAGGCTGATGTCCCTAAAAGGAGGGCGACAGGGACATAGACTGGGAGAATCCATCTGAGGACTGAAGCTGGGTGGGAGTGATGCTTCTGTAAGTCAAGTTACCCCGGTAATGGCTGGATGTCTCCAGAAGATTCTGTAGGAGCTGGAAGGGGGACAAAGAAAGATACTTGCACAGCGTTTCCAGAGACTGCACAGTCCTGTTGAACCTTAACTTTGAACTTCGAGCTCCCAGAACTGTGAGCAAGTAAGGTTGGGTGTGTTACGCTGCCCCGTTTGTGATGTTTTGTTAAGGCATCTCTTAGAAACTAATCCATGTGAGAGCTTCATGCCCCATCTATCCTTGGAAAGAGATGGAGTGCTGAAAGGATGAGCGATCACTTACTTACACTGTCAGTCCAGTGAAAGACACCATGGTCGTTTGAGAGTTAACAAGAACACACTTTCTTTATTCTTTCCAGAAAGTCTTTGACAACCCCGAAGGAGAGGTGTGGTCACCAGGGTGATACTGTGATGACTACAAAACTAGATTTCATGTCAAGGTGTGATATACTACTATACAGAGATCCAGCGTGCATTTTCAAGTGTATTAGGACAATGTGTAGTAAGCTCAGCATACCTTAAATTAAGGTGACCAGATTTTAACATTGATAAAGTGGGACACCATTGATAAAACTCATATCCTAGCAAAATAGCCACATGGCAGCCAAAAACTGTATACCCTAGCTTATCGTGCATTCTTTCCAAACATCGGGACTTTTAAAAAATGCCGCGGGTACGTGGGAAAAATTGTTAAAAATCAGGACTGTCCCGCCAAAAGTGGGACGTCTGGTCACCTTACTATAAATCCAAGGATAATTTGGCCCAAGTTGAGCCAACAATAAAAAGATAGTCATAAATGTAAACAAAGAAAAAGTATTAAGTAAACAATGAAAATAGCCAGAGCAAGAAAACAGAAATGGTAAGGACCATTCATGAAAGGCCAGTGAGAAACCACAGGCAGAGTCGGGAAACATGGAACTCTGGAGGTAGAACTGGGTTGGCGTCTTCTCCAGTCCCACACCAACTTTGAGACATGGTAGACCAGCTACTTACACTCCTCTGAATTCATTTCCAACAAGTGCTTCGTAGGTCACTTTGAGTCAAAATATAAAAGTTCCAGAGATCTATTTGACACCAAATAAATGTCCTTTCCCTTCTTTTAAAATCCAAGTCATCAATTTAATGGACTTTAATAGTGTTTATCACTTGGGTTGAGTTCATCAATGAACATAGTGGCCTATATTTCTATGGACTTGGCAACAACTCCAGGCTGGTTGGCAACCAGCTTGCAGGGTTCCTGTGCGAGTGATGGGAAAATGAGCAGATGGCCCGAAGTTAAGGCCAAACTTTCAACTCCAGTGTCTTAAAGTCCTGTTGCCTAGTCATTAGAGGAGTGCCTCTTGGGTGCGAGGCATTGGGCCATGAGGAAGAATATCCTCCACCCCTGGTTTCATGGCGTTCCTCTGAGAAGCAGACTCTAATGAGTCAGTGGTCCCCTATTCGGAATGTAACGACATTGGGTAGTTACATTGCACACAGATGACCATGAAAGTAAAAGCGCGGTTACTCCAGCTTGTCTGAAAGATGCAGGGACGCTCTCTGGGCCAGGCATATCTGCGCTGAGCATCTGAAGGGTCAACAGGAATCAGCAAGCAGGGGACGGTGAAGCAGGTCGTTCTTGGTCTGAGGTGTGCATGCCCAGGGAGCCTGTGAGTTGGAGGCACCGGAGACTGATCTGTGTTGGTGGATTATAAGGAATAAGTTCACCTCTTGTGCCATGGGAGTGAGTGGCACAGTGGCTAAGCACTAGGCTATCTAAAGGTTGGTAGTTTAACCCCACCAGCTTCCTAGCTGATGGGAGAAAGACAAACCTGCCTACTTTTGTAACTATTCCCACGCTCAGGACCCTGTGGAGCAGCTCCACTCTGTCCTAAAGGGTTGCTGTGAGTCTGAACGGACTTGATGACAGTGGGTTTGGAATTCCTGCTTGTGTTAAGTGTTGGGATCCTAACCATAAGGGTGAAAGTTCAAACCCACCAGCCACTCCACAAGACTAACACGTTGCACATTTCATCAAGATGCTGTGCTTCAGAAACACTATGGGGCAGTTCTCCGATAGGGTTGCTATGTGTTGAGATCAACTAGACAGTGAATTTGTTTTGTTTGGGGTTTTTGGCTTTGTGGCATGGAATGAGTTGTTTGGGAGCGTGGGCTAGTGCCAACAGTAGAAAAACTTGTCCAAAGTGTAGGGATTGTTGTTTGCCCTGAGAATGAAACCTGGTGGAAAGGTGCCCATTATAGCGTGGCATATGCCAATGAGCATTTTGAACCGACATCTTGAGACCCCTGTGGATAAGAGCTTGTGGAAGGCCATGGCGGTTATCACCCACTCTGGGTCAGAGCGGATTCCCTGGCAGTGACTCTGCTTGTGGCCCTGAACACCCTTTTAGGTTCCTCATTCAGTAGCCTGGTGAGAGGTGAAGGAGATCATTCCGGGAGATGGTGATGGCCTCAGAGAGAAGAGGGCAAATTCAAGAGAGACTCAGGCCGGGAAATAAGCCCCGGAGCTAGAACCTGATGCTGGGGTCACCGGGGAAAAGGAGAGACTGGGTCCTACGAGGAAGAAGGTGATTTCTGAGGGTCAGCCTCAGTTCCTAGATGAAGGACCTCACATGGAAGACAACATTTAAAGTAAAATGGGAAACGTGTGACTGCATTTATCATACTTTCTATTTGCTCCCACATCCTTGCCCCCAATCGTGACACTTAAGAATATCTTGATTAAATTATTTAAATGTAAATTTGTTCTGCCTTCTTGAGCACGCCAAATTAGGCTTATTGGAAAACGGAGGTGTCGATGTGGGTTAGACTTCAGGGCCTACTTTGATGGAGACCCGTTTATTCGGTTATTTAATATGCACAGTCATCTGAGGTAGGGGTGTGGGGGAGAGGGCAAAGACCACGAATGACTGCAAGAATGCATGAATGGAGTCTCTTCCCGTGAGTCTTGCTTGTGATTTGGGGAGCGATGAATGAGTCCACGTGCAGAACAGCGAACTTCTAATCAAGTGGGGCTTATTTTCATGACGCTAAACCCGAGGAAGCCTTTCCCAGATTTCATCAGGCTTCTGAGCTTTCATTTCCTACCCCTGTGGCCAGGGCAGCACAGTTCCTACAGTGACGTGCTCCACAATCTACAGAGCACAGGCAAAAGGCGGAGGCTGGCTGCTCAGAAGGGCTCAGAAAGGAGCCGCAAGTCTGCCTTTGTAACCAGCTTCCAGGGGAGCCAGTGATGCTGGTCCGGTGCTCACACTTTGAATAGCGAGATCCTGGAAAACAGTGTCATTTCTGGGTGGTGCAAGTGGTTAGCACACGCTCCTGCTAACCCAAAGGTCGGAAGTTCAAGCCCACCCAGGACTGCCTCCAGAGAAAAGGGTTCCAAAAAAAATAAGCCTTTGAAAACCCTACGGACACAGTTTTTCTCAGATACACATAGGTTTGCCATGAGTTGGATTTGACGTGATGATGACCAGTGGTTCGAAGACCAGGCTACCTGTCTTAGAGTAGGTTATTAGACACTTCATCCTTGGTCAAGTGTTTCTGTCTAGAGTTAGTGGAGCATCTTATTTTTCTAGGTCCTTAAGGCTTTTTATTTTTTTCTATCTGACAGACAGTTCGCCATTCTTCCCAGGCAGATCAACCATGGAAATCAAAGGAGAAGGTTCAAGTCAAAGAAGTTGTCCAGATGGGCAATGAGTCTCAGAAGTTTCCGCTCAGGTTGAACAATTTGTTTGTCTCATGGTAGACATCTACTAAGAGGAATCTCACTTCAAACGTGAATAACAATCTTTAAAACGCCTCCCGTGTTATGTTTGAGTCCAGTGCTGTGCTGCTTTGTCAGTCTATGCCGGTCACTGAGGGTCTTCTTAATGTTTTACTGACCCTCTGCTATCCTAAGCACACAGTGTCCTTTTCCAGGGACTGGCCCCTCCTGAGAACCTGTTCAAAGTATGTGAGATGAAGTCTCACCATGATTGATTCTAGGACCATTCTGGCTGTACATATTCCAAAAGAGATTTGTTGGTGCCCCTGGCAGTCCGTGGCATATCCAATATTCTTTACCAACACCATTCTTCTTTCATCTTCCTTATTTGTTGTCCAACTTTCACACGTATATGAGATGACAGGAAAGATTATGGGTTGGGTCAGACATACCTTAGGCTTCAAAGTGACATCTTTGCTTGTGAACGCTTCAAAGATCTTTTGTGGCAGATTTGCCCAATGCAGTCAGTCATTGGATTTCTAAACTAATGCCTCCATGGATCATAAAGATTGCTGATTTGGAAGAATCATAGAGGCATCTTAAAGATTCCTCTGATTTGGAATCAAGTCAATGGCAAGAGGGTGGATTTTTCAGTTTTGTTTTAAATACTCAGTAATCAGCATAACGTATGATGTATAATAGATCCTCAAAGAATTTTCATTAGATTAACTTTCAACTCAGACTCATTGCCATCAAGTTGATTATGCCTCATAGCCAACCTATGTAGAATTACTTTATAGGTCTCTGAGACTCTCAATCTTTATCAGAGTGCACAGCCTCATCTTTCTTCTGTGGAGCAGCTGGTGGTTTCAAACTGTTGACCTTGCAGTTAGCAGCCCAACTCATTACCCACTACACTAAAATTCATTTTTAAATGAGTAAATGTCACTTAAGAACAGGTTTCTGGTTTTAGATAACATTCTAAAGTTCTTGGCTTCTATTGATATTATCGTTTGCTAAGCAAACCCAGAGTCCAACACGAGGTAGTTTGGGAGCACAAAGCAACATCAAATTATCTTCTCATGTAGCTCGCTTTATGAACTTCAGCTCAACATTTTGGATTCATCCAAATCAAATACATCCCCTGTTTGCCTCGAGCCCTGGTGGTGTAGCGGGTTATGCATTGAGCTGTTGTAACAACATGGTCAGCAGTTCAAACCACCAGTCCCTCCTCAAAAGAAAGACAGGGACTTCTCGCCCCTAAAAAACTACAACCTCAGAAACCCATGGGGGCTGTTCCGCCATGTGCTGTAGGCCACTATGAGTTAGCATTGACTCAATGGTGTTGCCTTTGGGGATTTTTGTTTGTTTTGTTTTGTTTTTGTATGTTTATGTTACAGAAGATCTAGACTCTAGATTCTAGAGTCTTCCCATTCCAGTTTCAACAGATTTCTATGTTGGCAATGGAGAAGTCCCTATTTGCTTTGTCCTACTCATAGCTTAGAAGGCCTGGTAGTGTAGTGGGTCATTCGTTGAGCTGCGAGCCAAAAGCTCAACTTTTTAACTCACCAGATGCTCTGAAGGAAAGGAGACTTGCTGTTTCCTGAAAGGCGTACAGCCTCGGACGCTCCAGAGAATTGTTCTACTCTGCCCTACAGGCAGCTGTGAGGTGATCTCCACGTAATGGCACTGATTTGGCGTTGCAGTTTTTGACCTACAGCTTTCTATACTGACGGAGTGCTGTGGAAAGAGGAAGCTTAGAATTCAGACCCAAGGTATTATTCGCTCATTGGCTTTTGATGGTTGCATTAAAGTTAAACCCTTGGTTATTTTGGAGGGCAAAGGGCCAAATGTTGGTTATTGTGCGAAATTGCCTCAGACTTTGTTCTTACTCCTTTTCCTTAGCAGCATCCTCATAGAAGCGAAAAATGACCCCTCTATGTGCAGATATTAGGAAGTGCTGTCCTTTGTTTTTAATCTCTCTCTTTAAGGCATCATAAGTAAGTGCTCAATTCTAAAAACAAATCGCCCTCAAGTGAATTCCAAATCATAGTGGCCGATGGGTGCCCCAGTAGGACTGCTCTCTGATGTTCTTAATGGGTGCGACTTTTCCAAAGCATTTGTACTGACCATAATTCTGAGGCACTTCTGGGCGGACTCAGATCTCCCACCTTTGGATCATCAGCCCGGCATTTGATCGATGGGCATCCTCCGGGGACTCCATGTGTTAGATCTCACTGCCATCGAGTCAGTGCCGACTCCCGGTGACCCTACAGGACAGAGTAAAACCGGCCCTGTGAGTTTCTGAGACTGTGATTCTTTACAGGAGTAGAGAGCCCCATCTTTCTCCTACAGAGCGGGTGGTGGTCTTGATCTGCTGACCTGCAGTGAGCAGCCCGACTCGTAGCCACAGCCCCAAGGGGGCTTCTAAGGGTGAGATAGATGTTGACTATGATTTTTATCATTGGTCCTCACAACAGCTCTGCTGGATGGGTATTTTTCTTAACTCCAGCTCACAGATGGGGAAACCGAGAAGAAGAGGGGCTTTCTCAAGGTCACCTACTGAGAAGCAGAGCTGCAAATGCACCTGCAGCCTTGTCTGTCCAGGATCGCTGACCCTTCCTGTGCAGAGGCCACCACTGAGGTCAAGGAGGGGTGTCCCTGATGCTGATGCTTTTAGTCGAGGCTGAATAGAGCTTCGGAAATGAGAGCAATTGAGGTCTTTTGCCAGTCACTGGAAATGCCCCGGCATCACTCAGTGCTGCCAACATTGTCTTAGTCCTCAAGTGATTCTATAAAGGAAATATCACACGTGGGTGGTTTTACCTAGGAGAGATTTCTTCTCTCACCACTTAGGAGGCTAGACGTCTGAATTCAGGGTGCCCGCTCTCAGGGAAGGCTTTACCTGTGTATAGGCTTACTGTTTATGCGTAAGATCCTTGTCTCCTTTAAGCTTCTGTCGGTCCAGCATTCCTTGAAGATCTCCATGTTTCTTAGCATCAATCTTCCCCTGGGTCTAGGAGTTTCTCAGCACAGGGACTCCAGGTGCAAAGGGACTCACTCCACTCCTGGTTCTTCTTTCTTGGTGGTAGCAGGTCCTCCCTCTAATATATACTCCTTTTCTCACTTTATCTCTCTTTTAAGAGTAGTGTTATTGGCAATGCATCACATGTCATATGTAGTCGTCACATTTAGTCATCCAATCCTATTAAGAAAAGGTGTGCAATCATCACCACAATCAATTTCAGAATTTATTTTCTCATACTCAATGCTGTTAGTTCCCCACCCCCACCCCCCAATCTCTCCTACATCGCACTAAGTTATTATTAATCCACTTACCGTCTCTATAAAATTACCCATCCTGGATTTCATATGTAGAAAAACATTTACAAAATACATACAGAAAAATGGCACACACACAAAAACCCAGAAAAAGTTCGACCAGAAAACATAAAATATTAAAAACGGAAACAACTTTCCAATGGGTCAAAGGGGAGATTAAATGCAAAGGTGTTACCTTTTAACCTTACTCATTGCTATCAAGCTGATAACAACTTCTGGCCACCCTATTGAATGAAGTAGAACTTCCCTTTTCAGTGTCTAAGATGAACTCTTTACAGGAGTTAAAAAGCCCCATCTTTCTGCTATGAAAAGCTGGTGATCTTGAACGATTGACCTTGCACTTAGCAACCCAAGGCCTAGCCACCAGAGGAGCCCCAGGGCTCCTTTTCACCCAGTGACATCGGCTATGAGGGACCTTAAAATGCGCTCTCACTGGCAAAGCCCTTCACCTCCCAGGACTATAGTCAAAGGGGACTTGCTGGAGGTGTTATCCATGTGGGGACTCTGCAGTGGATTTGGGGCTTCCACTGCCAACCAGGTGCTTGCAATGTAATCCCTGATCCTGTTCCCTCCTTTGGATTTGGATTCTATTATTTACAGTTGTGATGTCCTTTTATCTCTTGCGTGATGTCCTTTTATCTCTTGTAAGATGAAAGGTGTTTTAGGTCACCCCCAGGTTCAGGGTACGATGGGGTTAAAGATGCCCACCCTTCAGCCTCTTATTGACTTATCAGATCACATTCCAGAGTGGTGCTTACCTACCTGCCACATGACATCATTCTACAGCTGCCAAACCACTGAGACACCTGGTTGGTAATGCTTGGGGGAGAAAGTGACCCGTTCAATCCATGACAAAGACAGCATGTAAAGCTGGTGGCCTGGGCACTGCATGCTTTTCAGCCTGGAGAAATGAAGATAGTTTCCCATGGAAGCCTTGTATGGGGTTGTGAAATCGTGTCTCTAGGTCAGGGGGTTCTCAACCTGTGGGTTGCGACCCCTTTGGAGAGGGGTCGAATGACCCTTTCACGGGGGTCACCCAATTCCTAACAGTAGCAAAATTACAGATATGAAGTAGCAACGAAAATAATTTTATGGTTGGGAGGTCACCACAACATGAGGACCACTGCTCTAGATGGTAAGTGCCCGTTGGACAGGAGACCCCTCCCTGGATCCCACCCAGTCCTTGCTACTCCCAAATTCCTTGACTGAATAAGGTCCTCTGTAAATGTTTCCTGACCTGAATTCCTCCTAAATATCACCGTCAGCATATTTGGGTTATCTCTTCGTGTACTCTGTTCATAGCAGCTCGGTCAATTATTTTTATTGTCCTAACCTTCTTTTAAGCATAATGATGTTAGAGACCCGGAAACCCATGTAAGCACGTTCTCTCAGGCACGGTTGATTGTGAGTGGGGGTGTAATGTCTTGTTTTTTCTTTTATCTTTTTTCACTTCCTTTGCAGATTTGATGAATTAATTGTAAATTTCCCAAGGGGGCCGCTCACACGAGCTGTTCTTTACCTTTCATTTGGAAATGTTTCCCTCCTCCGCCTCGTCCTCACTGCCTAGCTGTGGAGACCAAAGTGTGAGCATTGCCAAGGGCTCATAAAATCGCTGATATAACCTACTTTCTCCACAGGCCCAGCTTTCAATTTTCATAATGCAGTAATGCTGTCTTTCTCCCCCAATCTCTTTGCTCAAATAGCTATTTGTGGAGACCGTTGATGCCAGCGGCAAAACTCTCGAGGGACCGGTCCCGCTGGAAATCATCGTCATCGATCAGAATGACAACAGGCCCATCTTTCGGGAAGGCCCCTACGTGGGCCACGTCATGGAGGGTTCGCCGACAGGTATGTTCAGTCGGTTCCTCGTTGGTGTGCTGGTTTGCAAGGACTAATGAGATGGTCTTCAGGGAATTCCAGAAGACTCTTGTCTTGTCCCCAGTTGTTGACATGTACCAACATTAGCATATTATATCACACACGCACCCCTTCCCAATATAAGCAATCCCTGGAAAGCTGGAGCTCAGAACATGGCTAGGGCAGAGTGCGCTCTGGGAACATCTCCAGTGGTCTCTGAAGGTGGTCGTTCAACAGAAATGGACATTGAAATCCCCAGCAGTGCATGACTGCTTGTGGCCACCCAGTGGACCCTGGCCAGGGCCTGAGGCTGAGGATTGCAAATAGAGCTCTGGAGAGAATTAGGTCCTCAAGACAGCCCTCCCCTCTCCCCCAGGGTGTTTCTCTTAGTAATTGCTTTTTAATGGAAGCACTTTGGCAAAAGGGTCTCTTCCTTCCCCTTTTCTGTAGAGAGAGAGGAAATAAATCATGCATAAGGAATCCTTGTGTCTTCAAAAAGTTAAAGGCAAAACATGGCCTTCCTCTCCCTCTGGGACTCCTTGTCCCTACTGTTATGGAAACCACCCAAGGTTCCCATAGCTCTCCTGCTGCCTGGCCTGAGCCTTCCCGCGGGGCAGGTTTCAGAGTCGCCCTCTTCTCTGGCCCAGCGCTGCCCGGTGAAAGCATGCCTTGGCCGACAGCAGCTGCACTCACTCCCAAGCACAATGCCAGGAGAAGCCGAAAAATCCCTCTTAGGCTGGGCTTCGATTAGAAGCTTTAAATGCACTGGCGGTAGAGAGCGCGGTATTGAGAGTGCCGCTGAAGTGGCGTCCAGATAGCACCAGAACCAGGAAGGAAAACGCCCACTGGGCCGGCCAGCAGGGAGGGGAGGCCGAGGACTGTGTTCCCAGGCTGGATACATCAATGACATGGGATACAGGAAAGCCCTGGCAGCGTTGTCATGGTAACCTCCCCAGACTACCAGGTGAATAATTGTATGCAAGGTACCAAAATCCTCCCTTCAGCTTCAAAGAGCTGGGTCCCCAGGGAAGGCGCTGCTCTCTCAATCCTGCATCTGAATGTGTCCTGTCCACGGAACGGTGCCCTTGCCCAGAGCGTGTTCGAGAAGCTCTGGAGGGACCTGGGAGGTGATACAACCTCCCAGGAGATGGAACAAGGGCAGGTGAAGGTGATCACTCCTAGGTGGACCTGCTATGGGGCATTTCTTAGCTGGCTATTTTTGATGAAAACATGGCTTCAGGTGAGAGAAGGCTGGAACTTGAGATGTGAGGTTTAAAGTCACCTTCTGAAACAAGCCGATGTGCGGAGCAAGCTAGGAGAACCGGTGGGGAAAGCTTTGAGAGTGGCTGGCGTTTGAGCAGTGCAGAAAAATGATTCCCAGGTTCCATCTGGGGTAACGGGGCCTGGCTTGTCAGTGACTAGAATATGGAACGTTCCAGAAAAGTGTTCTAAATGTAAATGACAGTGGTTGTACCGAGGTGCCTGTGAGCTTGCGTGCCGTTTGTATGCGCGATATGTATGTGATTAGACGATGTCCAATTTTCCTCCCACTGCACCCTCCGTGAAAGTTTGGGGAAGAATTTCAAATTGTATTGCTTTATGTACATGCTGCGTCTCCTGGAGGAAAATGGAATCCTTTATGCACCTTGAATTTCTTAACGTACAAAGCTATCTGGTCAGGGTGGATGGGCTCCCAGCAACCCAGGAATCATCTCTGAATTCTATTGATGATTGGCATTATCCTATAAAGCTACATAAAGATGGGGAGGTCCTCGTGAAGTAGTTTCTTGCAGCTGGGCAGGATTGGTCCGGCATCGGGATTGTCTTTTTAGCACACTCCGAGCATGACGATAGAGTGGGAACTGAAATGGAGCAGAGCAAATGTGGAAAAGAAGGTGGGGATGGTATGAGACACATGTAGGGGGGAAAATCACATAGCTTGCTGAGTGCCTTGCCAGATAGGCAGTATGGCCTCTGAGTATCCAGATGGACAGGTAGTATGTCCTTTTTCCAATGGCTCCCAAGAGCTGACCACCTACAGGTCATGACAGTAAGCCCTGAGTGGCCATAAGCAGGAAGCATCACTCCGATTCCCCCCAGGCACTGCTCACCTGCAGTCGTGGAATCCTGCCTATCATAGACCGTGCACAGCGTGCATTCCGCTGAGGGGAACATGTCAGCTGAGACGGTGTTCGGGATTCCATCCATATGGTCGATATTCACTTCCTGGGCTGGTTCAACCACCCAGCAGCCTCCATGGTGGACATCAGCATCAAATTCACGGAGCACTTGCTCTCTGCTGAGTGCTTTCTATACAGAAACTCAGCTCCGACAACGACCCAGAGAGGTAGACACCCCACTCCTCATCTTCCAGCTGAGGGAATGGAACCTGAAGTAGGCTCTGGACCGTGTCCAAGATCACACAGCTGGTGGTCAAGCCAGGATTGGTGCCCATGCTTCCGGCTATGTCCAGGTGCCCTGGTAGAGTGGCTCCTTTCTTTCAAAAGAACAGAATAGGAACTATGGTCAACACTGCTCAATTTGGCATGACTGCGGCAATTCTTTGGTGGAATTCCAGTGGGACTAGCACTTGGGACCAAATCCAGAAGTCTTATTCAGGTGTGCGTGTGCGCACACACACACATACATCTGTTCCTGGGCTTCGTGTCAGCCATGAGAAGTTCAAGGGCCCTATGGTCAGAGGAAGGGCCTCCTCCCCTTCCACCCCCTTCTTCCCCTTGGCTCATGCACAGCAGGCTAGTTGATGGAAGGACGGCTATGTGCAGGTCTGTCAGGTAAACCAGATTTTGGTTGCTGACAAAACGCCAAGCATGGCCCTTCCTGCTCGTCCAGTGGCCAAACTCTCGGAGCTGTTGTCACATCATGATACAACGTGAGCTGTTTCTCCAGCATTAAGCTGAAGCAGGGGACCCTCTTCAGTCTGTCTCTCGTTTTCTTCCTGCACCTCCATGACCAGACCACTCTGTGGGCCTGCCTCACACCGAGAAAGGCCTCCCCTCAGGCTGACCATTCTGCTGTTAGCTTCTTGACTTTCTTAATCATTTTGCCCCAGGGGTGCTGTACTTATTTGTCACCAGGCCCAGCCGGGGATAGAGAGCAGGTCTTCTGTGTGGAGCCCTGGTGGCATAGTGCGTACACGTTGGACTGCGATCTGCACCTCTGGCCATTGGAAACCAACAGCCACTCCTTGGAAGAAAGATGGGGTTTTCTACTCCTGTAAATAGTTACGTCTCAGAAACCCATGAGGGGGCGCCATAAGTTGGCACTGACTCAATGGAAGTGAGTTTGGTTTGGGCTTGAGGATGCGTACTGGGTGGCTTAGAGCTGGGTTGACCCTCTGCTCACCGTGACAACATGAAGCCTCTGGCAAGCTACTGGAGCTCAAGAAGCGTTAGCCATCTTGCCTTCAGCAAGGGTGGGGACGTCGTAGTATGAGCCATCCAAGAGGGTCAAGGACAAAGAGGAAGACCCTCAACAACATGGATTGACACCGTGGCTACAAGAGTGAACCCGGCCCTAACCATGATTGTGAGGAAGGCAGAGGATGAGGCAGGGGGCCCTTCCGTTGGACATAGAGTTGCCATGAGTAGGAACCAACCAACAACAGTTAACAACATCAAGATGTAGAGGCCTTGTGGGGGCTCAGTGAGAAGCGATGAGTCATTGAGTGCCTAGAATGTGTGGCGTGGAATAAATTCAAGGTATGACATGGCAGCAGTTCGGCGGGATGGTTAATAGAGCAGCCATTCTCATTATCCCGACAACATCCTCCAGGATGGGTAAGGCAAAGAGACGCGCAGTTTGTGGCAAGGGGCATTCATCTCCCAACAGACCAGGCGTCATTTTCCTGTCCGAGTGCACCCAAACGCCCTCGGCACCCATCCATCATGGAGGAAGGTCACCCATATTTGTCTGGGTGTGCAGACAGGAGACCATTTCCAGCTGCGTGGTGCTAAACTCTCAGGTATTGTTTTGGGGACTCATTACAGGAGGAAGGAAGATCGACAGAAAATAATGGTCTTTGAACTTGACAGATTATGAATGGTCCCTTTCGTGGACTCACAAGACATTGATTGATGCCACCCAGGCCCAAGACTCCTGCTGTTCCACTGGGGCCGGCAGCTATCTGTGCCAGCCTGAGGCCCGAGGCATGCCAAAGCCCACGAGTAAGAAACAGTGCACTAAAGACCCTTGACGTTTCCAGAGGAAGCACGAGCCACGGCTGCAGAGCCCCTCACTGGCACTGATCCACGTGTGTCTTATCCCTGGTTGTGCACTAGGCACCTTTAAGACTGTCTTTTTAGAACACTTGCATGTAATGAGGGGGAAAGAAGGCCCACGATAGACGGCAACCCAAGGTCGCTGAAGTCCTTGGAGTACATAGAACCAGGCGATGTGGAAGACTGGCCACACTAGGGTCAAGGATGGCCTCGCAGAGAGGAGATCCTTTCCCAAGGCCAGTGGTGATGGGAGAACTCACCACATCGTGACTTAGAGCAAGAATCGTCCAGGCAGGGGGAGTCTAGAAGTGCAAACATGGGAGGTAGGATTGAGCAGCCTCACAGAGCAGATGATAGGTCAGTGGAGTTGAAGAATATTAGCAAAAATGAGATTGGTGTCAAGCAAGTTCAAGGAGGACATAGGCAAGGGCAAGAGTATTTCTCGCAGGACCCAGAAAACTGTGACCCACAGGTCATCTCTGGCCCATTGCATGCTCCTTGTTGTTATCATTTTATTTTTTAAATAAATTTTTATTGGAACTCACCCAGGCCCATTTGTGCAGGCACTGACTATAGATAGCTGGCTGTGTGCTAGACTGGCATTAGGGGAAAGTTGGACAGGGACTCGCTCTCCTCTAACCACTCTGCCCATGGGAATGGTAAGAGCACTGCAGTGCTGCCACCCCGGTTTAGAAGGCATTTTAGGGGTGGGAATGGGGAAGAGGAGGAAGAATACAACGGCGACCTTCCTTAACTCAAAACCCAGTGTCCTCGAATGGATTCCAACTCACAGTGACCACAAATCTACTGTTAACCTTCCTTGGTCATTGTAGGGAGAAAGACAAGACTCTCTACTCACCTAAAGAGTTACAGTCTTGGAAACTGAGTTAGTTAATTGTGCCAGGCTGGCCGATAATCACATGTGGTGCTGGTTGAAAGGCGGAGGGATAAATGGGTGGTGAAGCCTCGCCTTTCTGGTTCTCGGGTCTCTTGTTTTGTGATGGTTGCATCGGGTGCAGCTGCCTTAGCAGTTCCCTGCTTCAGCTTGCAAGATGGATTTCCTACAAGACATCCCCAAGGAGAAGCCGCATGGATCTATCCCGATGCAGCCCTGGGTGCTGGAGCAGCCATGTGGAGACCCCTGCCAGTGCTGAGATGCTTACACGTTCACTGACTCAGCTTTCCTCCTGCAGTCGGCATTATTGCCTCTGTTTTGTGAGGTGAAGGACTTTGTGGACTGGTGTTGGGTATGGGTTAATGTGGGACTTGTGGGCTTGGGCAGCATTGGGTTGGGATGTTTTCGTGATGCACATTTTCTTTGCATAAAACTCTCTCTTATACGTGAGTTGCTGTGGATTTGTTTCTCCAAAGTACCTAGACTAATACAGAAACCCACAGGGGAAGTTCTACCCTGTCCTGTCAGTTCACTGTGAATTGGAATCTACTGGATGGCAGTGAGCTTGTTTTTGTGTTGTGTATGTGTGTGTGTTGTGGTTGCTGTTGTTGTGGTTAGCTGCCGTCGAGCTGGTTCCAACCCATAGTGACCCTAAGAGCAAGAGAATGAAACACCACCCAGTCCTCTGGCGTCCTCACAATTGTTCTCAAGTTTGAGGCCCTGGATGTATCGCCTTGAAGGGCTTCCTCTTTTTCACTGCCCAGCAACTTTAACAAGCATGCTGTCCTCCAGGGACTGGTCTCCCCGGACAGCATGTCTACAGGACGTGAGCTGCAGTCTCACCATCCTCGCCTCTAGCGGGCAGTCTGACTGTACTTCCTCCGAGATTAATGTGCCTGTTCCTTCTTTGGCGGTCCACGCTACTTTCCATTTTCTTCGCCCCGTCCTCTCTGTGCAGCCAACCTTGGACAGCAGCCTTCTCAGCGAGAGCTGCAATCTCCCCCTAGTGTTGGGCTGGGAGATGTTCAAGGAGAATGCTTCTGAGAGATTGATAAGCCATGCAGGGTCATCCATCAAGAGAGTCTACAAATGTCGGTTAGAAAAGATTTATAATCAGCCGAGAGTTGATCAACCAGCTTTTACTGCAGCCCTGATGTCGTCAGAATACCGTCCTTCCTGAGGACAGTCTAGTGCTAGCTGCCTCCATCTCTCTGTGCAAACACCTTCGAATCACTTCAATTTCACCCTAATAAAAACACTGTATAGATGGGGAAGAGTGAAAGGGAGTGGAGGGAAGGAGGGAAGGAACCTGTGTAATTTAGGTGTAGAACCACCTCCCTTCTTAAGTAAGCAGAAGTGATTCAGTGTGTTAAATTTGCTAGGAAGAGAGCGTATACATTTTCTTTCAAGTATGTGTTTTATAGAATATAGGTCATGAATTGAATTTTCCAGTCTCAGAGATAAGAAAAAAGACTTCAGTAGCACTACCAATTTCCTGCTTTAATTATGAATGCATTTTTCTTTAAAACCAAGCCTAGTACTGAAGACGGGTTTCTGACGGCGCAGAGTGGTTTAAGCATCCTGCAGCTAACTGAAGGGTTGAGGGCAGCATGAGAGAAAGAAGTACGGGAGAAAGGTGAGGCGCACTGCTCCTGTAACGCTAATAGGCTCGGAAACCCAATGAGACAATTATACTCTGTCCCATGTTGTCAGAACTCCCTTGACAACATATGGTTTGGTTGACAGGCCCCAAACCCATGTTATTTTACAGAAGACTGACACTTTTCAAAGATTTCTGTGTAGCCGGGTGTGGGCAATTCTTCAATGCCTTCAACTTTTTGTGTGGTTTTCTGTTGTGGTTTTTTCTTTACTTGTTCCTTTTGTTTTTCTTTCTTTCTTTCCTTTTTTTTTGGTTTACTCAGTAGGCCCAGGCTCTTGGTTTACAACGGGCTGCTAACAAGGAAGTCTCTTTCTTGTGGAGGACAGAGAGTTCATGGTCCTGCTGTTCCGAGAGCTTAGGGAAATCTCTCCGAATGATGGGGGAAATCTCACCTGCCTGTTTTCCTGGCCCATTGGCTCCATCTACTGCTTTGCAGTGTGGTCTTTGCATCTCTTCTTGATTGTGTCAATGGGTCTTCACTCC
This sequence comes from Echinops telfairi, assembly GCF_000313985.2. Lineage (NCBI taxonomy): Eukaryota > Metazoa > Chordata > Mammalia > Afrosoricida > Tenrecidae > Echinops > Echinops telfairi. Next base: position 44,483,036 of record NW_022106189.1, read on the forward strand.
TCCTGCTCAGGAGGACCTACGCGCTGTGCTCCACACTGAAGTCACCTGCCAGGGCTGGAGGTAATGGCCCACGTAGACCCAGGGCACGTAAATTTCAAGCCCATGCAGACAATGTGAGATTGGACAAAAGAAAAACCATAACATGCATGTTCGTTACATAAAATTATGGTACTGCCTATCTCTAACAACAGCTATCGCTGTTTAAAACTCATACTGCATTTCTCTAACCACAGCTATCAGTATATAAAACTCACTGCCATCAAGCCAATGCTGAACCCCTGTGGGTTTCCGAGACTGTTTATGGGAATAGAAATCCCAGTCTTTCTCCCATGGTTTCAAACTGCTGACCATGAAGATCACAGCCCAAAGTGTAACCACCATGCCACCAGGGCTCCTATAGCTCTGTCTTTATAGATAATTACATTAAATTGAATTCATCAAATCCAACCTCTATATGAAAAACTGCTGCCTGGATTTTCACTCCTGTTAGAGTGGTTGGGTCATGTTAAAATGCTGACTGTCTAGCCTGCAGCATCTGGAGGTGAAAGGTGTGATATTGGAATCCAGACACCACTGGGCAGTGGTTTCCAACTGGGGTGATTGTACCAACAAGGGACACTGGGAGTTGTCACAACTTGGGTAGGGGAGAACGAGTGTTGCTTCTAGCATCTAGAGGTTTGAGGCCAGAGATACTGCTAAACCAGATGATGCTCAGGGCATCTTCCATCACCACAAAGAAAGGTCCCACCCAAAGTGGAATAATGCCGAGGTGGAGAACCCATTCTGGAGATGCATAAAATGATGTTTCAGATGTGAACTCCACCTCAAAGGTCAAAAGAAAAGCTGCTACTAAATGTATGTGTCAGTTGTACCTCTGTGGGTTGAGCCACAGCTGGAATGGGGGAAGGGTTTTCTGCCGCTGAGAATGGCCAGCTCATGTGTAGCGGATGTTACAGCGAGCATGGCCGTCAGCTGTTCTCGGGCCTTCTGCTAAGAATCTCTCATCCATCATCTCCTCGTGTTAGGCCAGTTGACTAGAGAAACAAATCCAGAGACACTCACATGTGTGTAAGAAGGAATTTCTTATCAAGAAGTAATTCTATATCAGGAAAGCCTCCCAGCCCAGTCCACCTTGAGTCCCTAAGTCTGATACTAGTCCACAAGTCCCTCTTCCGATTCACGCGGCCACATGCAGCGATGCAGAATGTAGGAAGAGCACAGGCTCGTGGGTGCCAAGTCTGGTGGCTCAATGCCACGGGCAGCATCACAGGCCCTGACGGGGCTCACTCAGAGTGGCTCGCCAGCAGGAAGGTGAAGACAGAGAGAAGAGGAGGCGGTTCCCTTCTGAGAAAGGCACGCCCACAAGGAGTCAGGTTCCATCTGTGACCTGATTGACAGGTTGAGTACCACCCCTGCGCTATTCTATATCTTCAAGCTGACGTGAAATTCTGTAGCTTCTACACTCCTGACTTCTCAGAGCAATACTAGAAGGTCCGTATGATGATCATCTCCATCTTCCCCTGGAAGATAACTGAGGCCAAAGAAGTTAGTGAGCCACCTGAGGAGGAATTCAAACACTCCTCATTTCCTTCTCAATATCCATTCTCATGCCCTTTGTAGTAGAGCCCAGCTGTCTGGTGATGACTGTACAGCCATCTAAAACTTACTGTGGCCGTGATACTTGACGGTAACTTGTGTGAATGTGTAGAGGCAGAGCCCACCTGTCAATCAAGTGGTCCTCTCTGTAAGAGTGAGCGACACTGGGAACTGCTCTCTTGTGCTGCTGCTTTGCCTTGCTTCTTGCCGGGACTCTGTGCCTGCCTCCAGGGGCAGTCCCATGGCAGCCACCCAATCCTGAGAACTGTCATGCTTCCACCAACCTTAGATCCACGCAGCTCTACTTCCAACAGCCTATGATCTGCGATCTCCCTGCTTTCCACTGTACTTTTCTGCCTCACTTTTGGCCTGCAGTGACATGAGTCTAAAGAGGGCCCAGCTAGCATTGGACCTGTGAACTTGAGTTGGACATGGGCTGAGGCACCGTCTTGATATAATAGTCTTTCTTGTCCATAGATGAGTGTCATTGATTTGTTCCTCTAGACAACCCAGCCTAACACATATATAGTGTTCAGAAATAAGTATATTGCTAGGCCTCCCTTGCAGCTAGGTGTGATCGTGTAATAAAGTTCTGGCCGAACAGCCATAAACAAATGTGTTTTGTTGGAATTCTGAGACGGATTGGGAACAGTGCTGACTCCGCTGAGAAGAGTGTCCTTCTGTCCCTCTTCCTGCCTGCTGTTTCTTGTTTTTTCCTGGGACGGGGAAATGGCGGCTGGAACTCAAGCAGCCATCTTGCCCTGTGGTATGACCCCAAGGATGGAAACCATGTACTAGCTGAGGAATGTAAAAGAACAGGAAGAGACTGGGTCATATTTCCTGCACACTGAATTTTGTTGACACCATGCAGCTTTGGCCCACTTTTCTCTAGAATTGTATAAACATAAGATTTTGGAAAAATGCAGTTCTGTGTTTTCAACTCTCCGTTCTATTTGGGTCATCTGTATCTATGGCCAAATAGAAGAAGAAGCGGGAACTTCAAAAATCTGTGAGAAAATATCACATTTCAATTCCATTTTGGGGGAACTTTCTGAAGCCCCCTCTTAAGCATATCTGTTCCACTGGCAGAATTGGATTCAGACCATCCAACACTGAGCCAGTGGTTTTTAACAGCTGTGCTATTCTGCCTGAGGCCTTCAAACCCACTGACTCCTCTGTATGCATTTCATGCCACCAGTTTAGCATGCTAATCAGAAAATTGAGTCTTTATTGGAACTCAAATGATCTTTGACTTCTCCATTATCTCAGCGCTCTTTCAAGAATGCATTCTGGGCTCTCTTTGTCATTCGGTATTTTTTATTAAATTAAAAACTTGCTCTTTGCCTTAAGATGGAAACTTCCTCAGCAGAGCTGCCTTGATCCCTTCCCATCATGGTCATTTCACATCAAGGGGCAGCAACTGATGACCCGAAAGCATGTCCCTGTGCCACGGTCATGCCCATCCTTGCACTTGCCTCGTGGCCAGGTCCTGAGAATTGGGTACCACGGGAGGGGCATGGCGGTGTGTTATGGATCAAATCATATGCTCTCTATATCTATGAGTTGGAACAGATGCAAGGGCACCTAACAATAACAACAACTAAGTTTCTATCGCCCAGGAGC
>NW_022106189.1:44486403-44488910 GCF_000313985.2 Echinops telfairi
TTCTGATTCATACAGATCCCCGGGAGAGATCAGAGCCACTCTTTAGGGTTTTGCCAAGACTACGTCTGCATGGGAGTAGATGGCCACATCTTCTTTCCCATGGAATAGCTGGCGGATTCCAACCACCCACCTGTCAGCCAGCCATCTAGTGCTTTAACCACTGGACCACCATAAAGACCACGGCCTAGAAAACCCCAAGGGGCAACTCTTCTCCTGTGTCCTATGAGAGCACTATGAATTGGAATCAACAGCAATATTATTATAATCCGACATGGGAGTAGACTTTTCTGTTACATGAATGTGATGGTATTGGTGTACTAAAAGCAAACGCTGTGAGGCATTAAAAAGGCCTGGTAAGCAAGCAAGCACTCAAGCAAAGGGAAAGATGTGTGCCAAGAAACCGAAGCACGGGAGCTGGAAAGGTGCCAAGTCTTTCCTCCAGAGCTAACAGAGAGAGACTCCCTGGCCCTAAATCCAGCCCCTAAATTCAGACTGGTAGCCCCCCAACTGCTGTAGTTGTTAGGTACCATTGAGGCTACTTAGACCCATGACGACCGCATATACAACAGACAGAAACACTACGCGGGTCTGCGCCATCCTCAGGAGTGTTGTTGTTTGAGCCTGTCGGTGTAGCCTCTGTGTCCGTCCATCTCATTGAAGGTTTTCCTCTTTTCTACTGCCCGTCCACTTAACTAAGCATGATGTCTTTTTTTTCAGAGACCGCATCTCCTGATAGTATGTCCAAAGTATGTGCTAAATAGTACCTAGATTTCTGTTCATTGAAACCATCCATTTACGGTATTTCTATGACTGGAGCAGTCGATAGCTAAGGCGGGGTGTTAAGAGGGCTCCGTGAGATTGTTTTGAGTATATTAATTTTTATTCTTGCCTGGGAATCAGAACTGTCAATATAAGATAGTTCCATTTAAGAACACACAACTTTTATTTGCCCTTTTAAAGGTATGTAAATTTGCCCGCACTTTGAAAAAAACGGAACCGAACCCTAAGGGTAACACATTTTTCACCACAATCGCCTTCACTTCTGTGTGCTGTTTTAAAATCATTGGAAAGGCTTTGAGGCTTTGCTTGCACCAAACTCACAAAGCCTCCCTGCCATCAGGTTGATTCTGACTGTTAGCCCCTTCGGTGAGCACAGCTCACCTCCAAGTTCATGAAGACACAGGAAGAGGTCTCTTTAGTACGTACATGCAGCCTGAATTCTGACAAGAGTTCAGAGGTGCAGACTTGTGGCTCTGCGTCCAAAAGACCCAGACTGCCGTCGGTGGGGCCCAGGGTGTGTTGTCTTACCTCTCCAAGGTTTGGGCAGCTTCTTGGCAAACCGAGGGATGATAATAGCCCTTGGATTGTTGTGAGAATTAAATAGGAGAATGTGAGTTGAACTCTGAGCACCACACCTGACAAAGTCTACATGTACCACAACTGTTGACACCTACAAGTACAAAGCAGTGCTGGCTGGTGGCTCGGGTTCTGTGTCCGGTTGGCTGGGCCATGGTTCTCTGTGGGTTGGAAGTTCTGCAGGGATGTAACTTGGCTGTTACATAATGATGTGATTTGCCAATAATGTAGAGATGTGACCATCCTCCATTTGTGACAATATATGGTCATCCTCCATTTTCACCTAATGCCAATCCATGCATGACCATCTGGTCTCTGAAAATTAACCATGTTATTAAGTGAGGTGTGTGTGTGTGTGTGTGTGTGTGTGTGTTGATAGAGTCCTTTTGTGTACAGATGTAGAAGCAATATAATGTCCCCAAATTTTAAGTACTTGTCCAGATTTACAGAATGTTCAACATGAATGATCGTGTGTGCGTGTACTTGCAGATCAGTTGTGCTGACATAGAATTGAAGTGCCACACAGTTCACCCATTTAAAGTGTAAACGGTGATTCTGTGCTTCAGAGCATAAGCAGAGTTGTGTAACCAACCTACACCCGTTAGCAGTCACTTCCCATGATCCCTTCCTCCTTGCCCCTGGCAGCCCATCGACCACATGCTAACTCCAGAGATTTCCATATCCTGGGTGTTTCCTTGAAGTAGAAGCGTAAGCTGTGACTTGGTGCCTGACCTCAATTAGCATCATGTCTCCACGGTTCATCCATGCTCTAATAGGTGCCAATACTCTTGGTTGGCTTTCACTTGCTGGAGACGGGCTTTGATGTCCTGCCCATACCACAAGGAGGTACCACTTTAGAAGGAAAGATGGCTGCCCCGTTCTTGTTCACTGTCCATCTGGAATCATGTATATTCTGAGTTATTTAAGGCAGTGGAGGTTGAGTTGTGGTCCATGAAATGTATCCATGCTCTGCGTATCCTGCAATCTTTTCAGAGAACTAAACAAAGCGGTGTGTGTGAATTCTTAGCAGCAGGATCCAGTGGATGGTAGCTCCTCAAGAAAAGGTGCCTTTGCAGTTTCCCACATGCTTGTTTCATAGCCGGTCCATGGAAAAATCCAATTGATGAAATAGAAGACCTGTCCACATGCCT